>NC_041380.1:289380606-289586475 GCF_002162155.2 Triticum dicoccoides | reverse complement strand
ACCGGCGACGGCAGGGGAGGGGAAGGGCGGATCGACGCCGAGAGCAGCGGCGCAGGGGCCGCCCCGGCCGCCTCCCAGGGAGGCGGCGCGGGGGCGGAAGGAGGGGGAGGGGAGGAGGGGCGGGGGGAGGAAGGGCCGGATCCGGGCCGCGCGCCGGCGAGGGAGGCCGGATCCCGCCGGCGACGAGCGGGGAAGGGCGGCGGCGGCTAGGGTTGCGGGACGGGAGCCCTACTTCTTCAGGAATCACCACTAGTGTTTTACCATATGTTGCATTTGGGAGCACAGACTTGCAAACCAAACATTATGCTTGTGTTTTTGCTCTCATGTAGCCTAGGCATTTGCGGGAAATCAGATGAAGTGCAAAACAAGGCTCAGAGGCTGTATTAGCTGAACAGCTCTACCGAACCACTCGTGCAAGAGGACCAAAATCAATGGGCTGAACCAAACACTCGCCTGATGATGACATGTAGTATATGCATTTGTATGTTCCGCCCGCGCGTCTTCGTCGCACCAAAAGGAGACGAAGGTGGAACAGGGGAATGATATGGTCCCAAATCTAAGCTGCCTCGCTCGCTCCCATTTGGCATGCATATCGGTGATATCTCCAACCCCGCGCTCTCATCTAGATTTTGGCACACAGATCTCTCGCGGTATAAAAGGTGACGATTGCTCATGCCGACGAAGGCATGTCTGACTTCCTAGTGCGGGCATGCCATGGCTGGCTTTCCCTGCTTGCTTGCCCCTCGAAAGCTCGTGTCGTCATTGTCTGTCCTCCTCTCCCTGTCTCTCTGACGGTTGCATGTATCATGTCACACCAAAAATGTGTAATCGTCGGATGAGTTGTCCCCGTCACGCCGGGGGAAAGTGACACTGCTCAGCTCCGGGTCTTTTTCAGCTTGCGAGTTGCGAGTGCGTGCAATATAGTGCTACTCCTCGTAGACGTACTGGCTAGCCAAACGTCAGATTTTTCCTTTTCTATAAAACGAAAAGCACACGTCAGGCTTCCGCAGGCCAGATTTCAAACTTCTTCGGTTTTCAATCATTTCTTGTTGGCTTGTGGAGCTGTAGTACTCTTATAATATCATTACAAGGAGTATTATACAGCTTCAAATGGTTGGCATATCTGCTCTACAAAATTCCAGGCAACAACTGCACTTTTTATACTCCATCGAGGCTAGTTTGGATTCTTGTGCTTTTGAGTCCTCCACTAGTGTACACAACAGATTAGAATACACGAGCAAAACCTAAAAGAGCAGGAGAAAAGTCTCTGCCTTCGACACCCACCACGAAATAAGCTTCCATCATTTTTTTTACTTTGATGTTTCTCAGGAAAAATAATATACTTTCGAGTGATGGTATCGCTGGTATTTTAAGGGAAAGTTGTTATAAAAAGGGGATACCCCAATGATAAGGCACGGAAGGAAAATAATATACTACTACTACAGCTTTCGTATGTGCACAGTTGGGTTTAAAAAAACTGCCAGGAGTACTGCGGTTTGAATGACCATGATGGACAGTGACATGTTTGACCAATCATACCAGATTCTAGGATATATATATAGTCCTACATTAGTTACCAAATTCTAGTTATTAAAAATAAATGGAAACTGTAACATCGAGTGAAAACTGCTGAACTTGTACGGTGGGCTTAGAACACCTGTGCAGAAACTTTTATAGAGGAACTTGATTAGGACAACTCCGTGCATCACCATATGAAGATCACTAAATGTTCATGGATCACCAAATTAAGATTACTAAATGTTCATGAAACGTATCCGCGAACAATGGGAGCCGGTCATCCAATTGGAGTCACCATAACACCACGGACACCGAATTTTGCAGTGATTTTCAGGGAAAAACATAGCAAAAAACCCTAAAACAAGTAATAAAATATCTAAAAAAACTGAATCTACTCCCCGTCATTGTCGCTCTGGAAGTCGACGACGGAGGTGAGGGCCATGCAGCAAGGTCCGGCCTCGTCTTCGTTGCGGGCCGACGCTAACGAGGCGTCACTGACGACAGATACCTCTTTGGCATTATCGTTGTGTTTGTCTGGCGTATCGTCGTCAGCCGCCTCATTTACGTGGAGCCGCGAGCGCTCGTGGTGGATGGCCCTAGCGATGTGCTCAGAGTCGAGCATGGCCTGATTGACGTCGAGTATCGCCGGGTTTGCCGCCACCATGGCCATGGCGGCAACTTCACACACACGATGTGCGACGGTGTCCCGGCTAAGGGTTCTCGCACCACGTCTATCCATCTACTCTCATAAAAACATACTCTCAATAGTCAGATATCATTTCCCCATTGTAACCCTCGCACGAGATACTCCACCATGAATACAAACCAGTAGCAGGACTTAGGGTGTTGCTGCTCAACGAAGACCCGAACCTGGGTAACTTCCTCATGTGACCTCCAATTTGGTACTGTTGGCCGCGTTCGCCACCCTACCGAGGGTACTGACGGTTCTATGTCTCATCAGTTGGCACACCAGGCATGGGCTACGCCGATCGGAGAACGAACCCAGATCAGATACATGCTCAACGACTTCATGTCAGTCTAGACTTTTGTCTTCGGCTCTTTCAAGCTCGAGGTTGATGACCACGGGCTGCTTTATGACGTAACACCGCGCTCCTCCATCGGCAAAATCTGCTTCGGAGGCCTCAATTTCTACTTCGACCAACACAGAAACATCGTGGTGAAGGAGCACTGATCCCGGCCAACCTTGCGACGTATGGGCCTTCACCGACCGATCAACCCGCCCGATTGGTAGGCGTCAACATGATCTTCCAGGCCGCCGATATACGTCGGGCTCAGAAGCTTACCCGACACGCCAACGCCAACGGAACCCTTAGAGTGGTATAATTTCACGATCGCTTTTGAAGCACCGACCATCCGGCCTATGTCTCCCATCCAGGAAATTTTTCCTTGGTGATAGATCCGGTCGTTGGAGGTTTGTGCTTCCCGTGGGTTCTGATGGATGGTGGCAGCGGCGTAAACATCATCTTCCCCGAAACCCTCGCCTAGATGGGAATCTCCCAGTCTCGTCTGTTGCCCTCGCATACCAACTTGCACGATTTGGTGCTAGGCAAGCAAGTACATCCCCTCGGCCAGTTCGATCAAGAGGTTGTCTTCAAGGACAAGCAAAACTTCATGTCAGAAACACTCAGATTCGAGGTCGCACCATTCCGCACGGGCTACAATGCCATCCTCGGCAGATCGGCCTATGCAAACTTCATGGCACTACCCTCGTATGCATACCTCCAACTAAATATGCCGGGCCCATGTTGGACCATCATGATCCACGACAGCCCCGAGAGGGCGCTCGAAGCATAGGCTACAAACGTGGAGCTTGCCGAGGCAGTGCTAACCTCCGCAAAACTCGAACACATCAAGCAGTCCGTCGACACATCCACAACACCATTGTCGGCCAAGCCCAGGCCAGGTCCAGCCTTCCAGTCAGCGAAGGAAACCAAGAAATTCCAAGTGCACCCAGAGGACTCGATAAAACAGTAAATGAGAGGAGACATCAGAAGAACAGTAGGACACCATCCTACAATTCCTCCGAAGCAGTTGGGACATCTTCGCCTAGAAGCCTGCGGATATGCCAGGGGTTCCCGGAAATATTGCATAACCCAACCTTGATGTCCAGAAGGACACAATGCCAGTAAACACAAGCCCTTCGTCGCTTCACTACGGAGAAAAGGTGGGCCATCGGTGAGGAGACCGCCCAACTCCTAGGTGCTGGTTCATCGTAGAAGCCTCACATCCAGAGTAGTTGGCCAACCTCGTCATGGTGCGGAAGAACATGTCATGGCCGTGCATGTGTATCGACTATACAGACCTCAACAAAGCGTGCCTGTTGGTGTCAAAACCGGCGGATCTCGGGTAGGGGGTCCCGAACTATGCGTCAAGGCCGGATGGTAACAGGAGACAAGGGACATGATGTTTTTACCCAGGTTCGGGCCCTCTCGATGGAGGTAATACCCTACTCCTGCTTGATTAATATTGATGATATGGGTAGTACAAGAGTAGATCTACCACGAGATCAAGGAGGCTAAACCCTAGAAGCTAGCCTATGGTATGATTGTTGTGTATGGAGTTAATTGCCTACGGACTACAACCCTCCGGTTTATATAGACACCGGATAGGGTTAGGGTTACATAGAGTCGGTTACAATGGTAGGAGATCTTGAATATCCGCATCGCCAAGCTTGCCTTCCACGCCAAGGAAAGTCCCATATTGACACGGGACGAAGTCTTCAATCTTGTATCTTCATAGTCCAGGAGTCCGGCTGAAGGTATAGTCCGGCTACCCGAACACCCCCTAATCTAGGACTCCCTCAGTAGCCCCTGAACCAGGCTTCAATGACGATGAGTCCGGCGCGCAAATTGTCTTCGGCATTGCAAGGCGGGTTCCTCCTCCAAGTCCTTCATAGAAGATTGTAAACACCAAGAGTAGTGTCCGGTTCTGCAAAATAAGCTTCCACATATTGCCATAGAGAGAATAATATTAACACAAATCAAATCTGCTGACATATTCCGCAGTGCGTCATCACACTACAGCCAAGTTCTTCACTCGAATCATTTTCACTTTTCCACCTCAGCGTGTTTTGCGAGGCGGTTTCCTTGGCACGTCTTGTCAAAGCAGAGATCGTGTACCCCCCTTTTGTTGGAAATATGCCCTAGAGGCAATAATAAATTGATTATTATTATATTTCCTTGTTCATGATAATCGTTTATTATCCATGCTATAATTGTATTGATAGGAAACTCAGATACATGTGTGGATACATAGACAACACCATGTCCCTAGTAAGCCTCTAGTTGACTAGCTCGTTGATCAATAGATGGTTACGGTTTCCTGACCATGGACATTGGATGTCATTGATAACGGGATCACATCATTAGGAGAATGATGTGATGGACAAGACCCAATCCTAAGCATAGCACAAGATCGTGTAGTTCGTATGCTAAAGCTTTCTAATGTCAAGTATCATTTCCTTAGACCATGAGATTGTGCAACTCCCGGATACCGTAGGAGTGCTTTGGGTGTGCCAAACGTCACAACGTAACTGGGTGGCTATAAAGGTACACTACGGGTATCTCCGAAAGTGTCTGTTGGGTTGGCACGAATCGAGACTGGGATTTGTCACTCCGTGTGACGGAGAGGTATCTCTGGGCCCACTCGGTAGGACATCATCATAATGTGCACAATGTGATCAAGGAGTTGATCACGGGATGATGTGTTACGGAACGAGTAAAAGAGACTTGCCGGTAACGAGATTGAACAAGGTATCGGGATACCGACGATCGAATCTCGGGCAAGTATCGTACCGATAGACAAAGGGAATTGTATACGGGATTGATTAAGTCCTTGACATCGTGGTTCATCCGATGAGATCATCGTGGAACATGTGGGAGCCAACATGGGTATCCAGATCCCGCTGTTGGTTATTGACCGGAGAACGTCTCGGTCATGTCTGCATGTCTCCCGAACCCGTAGGGTCTACACACTTAAGGTTCGATGACGCTAGGGTTATAAAGGAAGTTTGTATGTGGTTACCGAATGTTGTTCGGAGTCCCGGATGAGATCCCGGACATCACGAGGAGTTCCGGAATGGTCCGGAGGTAAAGATTTATATATGGGAAGTCCTATTTTGGTCACCGGAAAGGTTTCGGGGTTTATCGGTAATGTACCGGGCCAACCGGAGGGGTCCGGGGGTCCACCGGGGGGGGGCATGGGCCCCAGAGGCATACATGGGCCAAGTGTGAGAAGGCACCAGCCCTTAGGTGGGCTGGGGCGCCTCCCACTAAGGCCCATGCGCCTAGAAGGGGAGAGGGGGCAAACCCTAAGGGCAGATGGGCCCTAAGGCCCATACTCCCTGCGCCTCCCTCTCCTCCCCCCTTGTGGCCGCCACCCATAGATGGGTTTGGGGCTGCCGCCCCTCTAGGGGTGGGAACCCTAGAGGGGGCGCACCCTCCTCCCCTTCCCCTATATATATGAGGCCTAGGGGCTGCCCAATACACGCAATCTGATCTCTACCTGTTGGTGCAGCCCTCCCTCTCTTTCTCCTCATATCTCGCGGTGCTTGGCGAAGCCCTGCAGGATTGCCACGCTCCTCCATCACCACCACGCCGTTGTGCTGCTGCTGGATGGAGTCTTCCTCAACCTCTCCCTCTCTCCTTGCTGGATCAAGGCATGGGAGACGTCACCGGGCTGTACGTGTGTTGAACGCGGAGGTGCCGTCCGTTCGGCACTAGGATCATCGGTGATTTGGATCACGACGAGTACGACTCCATCAACCCCGTTCTCTTGAACGCTTCCGCTTAGCGATCTAAAAGGGTATGTAGATGCACTCTCCCTCCCCTCGTTGCTGGTTTCTCCATAGATAGATCTTGGTGACACGTAGGAAAATTTTGAATTTATGCTACGTTCCCCTTCAGCTTTTATGGGATTCTCATCAATACGGACGTGGGTAATCCAACCGCGCCACTTATCATGGCGCTTGGGAGGCAAGCGAGTTTTACTAAGCAGGTGGGGACGCACAACCGCATCCGCCCATATAAGGGGACAAGGATCCACCTTTTTACCTATGCCTTCTTCCTCCTTTGCCTATCCATCTCCTGCGCACTCGAGCTCCAGCGCCCAAGCCCGCACTTCCCACCTCAACCTTCTCCAGCAATGTCCGGAG
Organism: Triticum dicoccoides; assembly: GCF_002162155.2. NCBI lineage: Eukaryota > Viridiplantae > Streptophyta > Magnoliopsida > Poales > Poaceae > Triticum > Triticum dicoccoides. The sequence continues at coordinate 289,579,784 of NC_041380.1, read as the reverse complement.
CGGGATGTTGGGGAACGTAGCAGAAATTCAAAATTTTCCTACGTGTCACCAAGATCTATCTATGGAGAGACCAGCAACGAGTAGAAAGAGAGTGCATCTACATACCCTTGTAGATCGCTAAGCGGAAGCGTTCAAGTGAACGGGGTTGATGAAGTCGTACTCGTCGTGATTCAAATCACCGATGATCAAGTGCCGAACGCACGGCACCTCCGCGTTCAACACACGTACAGCCCGGTGACGTATCCCACGCCTTGATCCAGCAAGGAGAGAGGGAGAGGTTGAGGAAGACTCCATCCAGCAGCAGCACAACGGCGTGGTGGTGGTGGAGGAGCGTGGCAATCCTGCAGGGCTTCGCCAAGCACCACGGGAGAGGAGGACGACTTGGGAGAGGGGGAGGGCTGCGCCAGAACTTCGTGTGTAGCTCCCATGCGTCTCCCCACTATATATAGGGGTGGAGGGGCTGGTTTCTTGCCCTCCAAGTCTATTGGGGCATTGGCCAAGGTGGGAGGAAAGAAATCCCATCATTTCCTTCCCCACCGATTGTTATCCCCCCTTTTTAGGGATCTTGATCTTATCCCTTCGGGATATGATCTTATTCCTTCTAAGGGGGGATCTTGGTGCGCCTTGACCAGGGGTGTGGGGCCTTGCCCCCACTACCCACGTTCATGTGGGTCCCCCCATGCAGGTGGGCCCCACTCCGGAACCTTCTAGAACCTTCCCGGTACAATACCGAAAAATCCCGAACATTTTCCGGTGGCCAAAATAGGACTTCCCATATATAAATCTTTACCTCCGGACCATTCCGGAACTCCTCGTGACGTCCGGGATCTCATCCGGGACTCCGAACAACATTCGGTAACCACATACAAACTTCCTTTATAACCCTAGCGTCATCGAACCTTAAGTGTGTAGACCCTACGGGTTCGGGAGACATGCAGACATGACCGAGACGTTCTCCGGTCAATAACCAACAGCGGGATCTGGATACCCATGATGGCTCCCACATGTTCCACGATGATCTCATCGGATGAACCACGATGTCAAGGACTTAATCAATCCCGTATACAATTCCCTTTGTCTAGCGGTATTTGTACTTGCCCGAGATTCGATCGTCGGTATCCTTATACCTTGTTCAATCTCGTTACCGGCAAGTCTCTTTACTCGTTCCGTAACACATCATCCCGTGATCAACTCCTTGGTCACATTGCGCATATGATGATGTCCTACCGAGTGGGCCCAGAGATACCTCTCCGTTTACACGGAGTGACAAATCCCAGTCCCGATCCGCATAAAACAATAGATACTTTCGGAGATACCTGTAGTGCACCTTTATAGTCACCCAGTTACGTTGTGACGTTTGATACACCCAAAGCACTCCTACGGTATCCAGGAGTTACACGCTCTCATGGTCGAAGGAAGAGATACTTGACATTGGCAAAGCTCTAGCAAATGAACTACACGATCTTTTGTGCTAGTCTTAGGATTGGGTCTTGTCCATCACATCATTCTCCTAATGATGTGATCCCGTTATCAACGACATCCAATGTCCATAGCCAGGAAACCATGACTATCTGTTGATCACAACGAGCTAGTCAACTAGAGGCTCACTAGGGACATATTGTGGTCTATGTATTCACACGTGTATTACGATTTCCGGATAATACAGTTATAGCATGAATAAAAGACAATTATCATGAACAAGAAAATATAATAATAACTAATTTATTATTGCCTCTAGGGCATATTTCCAACAGTCTCCCACTTGCACTAGAGTCAATAATCTAGCTCACATCGATATGTGATTAACACTCAAGGTCACATCCCCATGTGACTAACACCCAAAGAGTTTACTAGAGTCAATAATCTAGTTCACATTTACCATGTGATTAACACTCGATGAGTTTTAGGTTTGATCATGTTGCTTGTGAGAGAGGTTTTAGTCAACGGGTTCGAACCTTTCAGATCCGTGTGTGTTTTACAAATCTCTATGTCATCTCCTAGATGTAGCTACCACGCTCTATTTGGAGCTAATCCAAATAACTGTTCTACTTGGAGCTATTCTAAATTGTTGCTCCATTATATGTATCCGGTATCTCTACTCAGAGCTATCCGGATAGGTGTCAAGCTTGCATCGACGTAACCCTTTACGACGAACTCTTTTACCACCTCCATAATCGAGAAAAAATCCTTAGTCCACTAATTTCTAAGGATAACTTTGACCGCTGTCCTGTGATCCATTCTTGGATCACTCTTGTACCCCTTGACTGACTCATGGCAAGGCACACTTCAGGTGCGGTACTCAGCATGGCATACTGTAGAGCCTACGTCTAAAGTATAGGGGACGACCTTCGTCCTTTCTCTCTTTTCTGCCGTGGTCGAGCTTTAAGTCCTAACTTCGTACCTTACAACTCAGGCAAGAACTCCTTCTTTGACTCGTCCATCTTGAACACCTTCAAGATCATGTCAAGGTATGTGCTCATTTGAAAGTATTATTAAGCATTTTGATCTATCCTTATAGATCTTGATGCTCAATGTTCAAGTAGCTTAATCCAGGCTTTCCATTGAAAAACACTTTCAAAATAACCCTATATGCTTTCCAGAAATTCTATGTCATTTCTGATCAACAATATGTCAACAACATATACTCATCAGAAATTCTATAGTGCTCCCACTCACTTCTTTGGAAATACAAGTTTCTCGTAAACTTTGTACAAACCCAAAATCTTTGATCATCATCAAAGCACACATTCCAACTCCGAGATGCTCACTCCAGTCCTTAGAAGGATTGCTGGAGCTTTGCATACTTATTAGCATCTTTTGGGATTGACAAAACCTTCCGGTTGTATCACATACAACCTTTCCTCAAGTATAACATCGAGGAAACAATGTTTTGACATCCTATCTGCAAGATTTCATCAATCATGCAGTAACTGCTAATCCAATTCCAACAGACTCTTAGCATCGCTACGAGTGAGAAAACCTCACCGTAATCAACTCCTTGAACTTGTCGGAAAATATCTTAACGACAAGTCGAGCTTTCTTAATGGTAATTCTTACCATCATTGTCTGTCTTCCTTTTAAAATCCATCCGTACCCAATGGCCTTACGACCATCAAGTATTTCTTCCAAAGTCATGGATCCGTTCTCGGATTTTATGGCCTCGAGCCATTTATCGGAATCCGGGCCCACCATTGCTTTTCCATAGCTCGTAGGTTCATTGTTGTCCAGCAACATGACTTCCAAGACAGGATTACGTACCACTCTGATGTAGTACGTATCCTTGTCATCCCACGAGGTTTGGTAGTGACTTGATCCGAAGTTTCATGATCAACATCACAAGCTTCCACTTCAATTGGTGTAGGTGCCACAGGAACAACTTCCTGTGCCCTTCCACACACTAGTTGAAGAGACGGTTCAATAACCTCATCAAGTTTCCACCATCCTCCCACTCAATTCTTTCGAGAGAAACTTTTCCTCGAGAAAGGACCCGATTCAAGAAACAATCCATATTGCTTTCGGATCTGAATTAGGAGGTATACCCAACTGTTTTGGGTTTCCTATGAAGATGCATTTTATCCGCTTTGGGTTCGAGCTTATCAACCTGAAACTTTTTCATATAAGCGTCGCAGCCCCAAACTTTTAAGAACGACAACTTAGGTTTCTCTAAACCATAATTCATACGGTGTCATCTCAACGGAATTACGTGGTGCCCTATTTAAAGTGAATGTGGTTGTCTCTAATGCCTAACGCATGGACAATAGTGGTAATTCGATAAGAGACATCATGGTACGCACCATATCCAATAGGGTGCAACTATGATGTTCGGACACACCATCACATTATGGTGTTCCAGGCGGTATTAATTGCGAAACAATTTCCACAATGTCTTAATTGTGCGCCAAAACTCGTAACTCAGATATTCATCTCTATGATCATATCATAGACATTTTATCCTCTTGTCACAATGATCTGCTACTTCACTCTGAAATTACTTGAACCATTCAATAATTCAGACTTGTGTTTCATCAAGTAAATATACTCAACATTTACTCGAATCATCTGTGAAGTAAGAACATAATGATATTCACTGCATGCCTCAGCACTCATTCGACTGCACACATCAAAATGTGTTACTTCCAACAAGTTGCTATCTTGTTCCATCTTACTGAAAATGAGGCTTTTCAGTCATCTTGCCCATGTGGTAAGATTTGCATATCTCAAGTGATTCAAAATCAAGTGAGTCCGAACGATCCATTTGCATGGAGTTTCTTCATGCATATACACCAATAGACATGGTTCGCATGTCTCAAACTTTTCAAAAACGAGTGAGTCCAAAGATCCATCAACATGGAGCTTCTTCATGCGTTTTATACCATTGTGACTTACATGGCAGTGCCACAAGTAAGTGGTACTATCATTACTATCTTATATCTTTTGGCATGAAAATGTGTATCACTACGACCGAGATTCAATAAACCATTCCTTTAGGTGCAAGACCATTGAAGGTATTATTCAAAAATAGAGTAACCATTATTCTCCTTAAATGAATAACCGTATTGCGATAGACATAATCCAATCATGTCTATGCTCAACGCAAACACCATTCTCGGTGGTAGAGGGAGCGTGCGATGCTTGATCATATCAACCTTGGAAACACTTCCAACATATATCGTCAGCTCACCTTTAGCTAGTCTCCGTTTATTCCGTAGCTTTTATTTCGAGTTACTAACACTTAGCAACCGAACCGGTATCCAATACCCTGGTGCTACTAGGAGTACTAGTAAAGTACACATTAACATAATGTATATCCAATATACTTCTATCGACCTTGCCAGCCTTCTCATCTACCAAGTATCTAGGGTAATGTTGCTCCAGTGGTTGTTCCCCTTATTACAGAAGCACTTAGTCTCGGGTTTGGGTTCAACCTTGGGTTTCTTCACTAGAGCAGCAGCTGAATTGCCGTTTCATGAAGTATCCCTTTGTTCCCTTGCCCTTCTTGAAACTAGTGGTTTCACCAACCATCAACAATTGATGCTCCTTCTTGATTTCTACTTTCGCGGTGTCAAACATCACGAATATTTCAAGGATCATCATATCTATCCCTGATATGTTATAGTTAATCACGAAGCTCTAGCAGCTTGGTGGCAATGACTTTGGGGAAACATCACTATCTCATCTGGAGGATCAACTCCCACTCGATTCAAGTGATTGTTGTGCTCAGACAATCTGAGCACAAGCTCAACGATTGAGCTTTTCTCCCTTAGTTTGCAGGCTAAGAAAATCGTCGGAGGTCTTATACCTCTTGACGTGGGCACGAGCCTGAAATCCCAATTTCAGCCCTCGAAACATCTCATATGTTCCACGATGTTTCGAAAATGTCTTTGGTGCCTCTACTTAAACCATTTAATTGAACTATCACGTAGTTATCAAAACGTGTATGTCCGATGTTCGCAACATCGACAAACGACGTTGGGGTTCAGCACACTGAGCGGTGCATTAAGGACATAAGCTTTCTACTGATCGCATAATCGCTACTATCAACTTTCAACTATATTTTCTGTAGGAACATATCTAAACAGTGGAACTAAAGCGCGAGCTTACGACATAATTTGCAAAAGGTCTTTTGACTATGTTCAGGATAATTAAGTTCATCTTATGAACTCCCACTTAGATAGACATCCCTCTGGTCATCTAAGTGATCACATGATCCAAGTCAACTAGGCCGTGTCCGATCATCACGTGAGACGGACTAGTCATCATCGGTGAACATCTTCATGTTGATCGTATCTACCATACGACTCATGCTCGACCTTTCGGTCTCCGTGTTCCGAGGCCATGTCTGCACATGCTAGGCTCGTCAAGTTAACCCTAAGTGTTTTCGCTGTGTAAAACTGTCTTACACCCGTTGTATGTGAACGTAAGAATCCATCACACCCGATCATCACGTGGTGCTTAGAAGCGACGAACTGTAGCAACGGTGCACAGTTAGGGGAGAACACTTCTTGAAGTTTTGTAAGGGATCATCTTATTTACTACCGTCGTCCTAAGCAAACAAGATGCATAAACATGATAAACATCACATGCAATCAAATAGTGACATGATATGGCCAATATCATTTTGCTCCTTTTGATCTTCATCTTCGGGGCTCCATGATCATCATCGTCACCGGCACGACACCATGATCTCCATCATCATGATCTCCATCATCGTGTCTTCATGAAGTTGTCACGCCAACGACTACTTCTACTTCTATGACTAACGCGTTTAGCAATAAAGTAAAGTAGTTTACATGGCGTTCTTCAATGACACGCAGGTCATACAATAAATAAAGACAACTCCTATGGCTCCTGCCGGTTGTCATACTCATCGACATGCAAGTCGTGAATCCTATTACAAGAACATGATCAATCTCATACATCACATATCATTCATCACATTCTTTTTGGCCATATCACATCACATAGCATACCCTGCAAAAACAAGTTAGACGTCCTCTAATTGTTGTTGCATGTTTTACGTGGCTGCTATGGGTTTCTAGCAAGAACGTTTCTTACCTACGCAAGACCACAACGTGATATGCCAATTGCTATTTACCCTTCATAAGGACCCTTTTCATCGAATCCGTTCCGACTAAAGTGGGAGAGACTGGCACCCGCTAGCCACCTTATGCACCAAGTGCATGTCAATCGGTGGAACCTGTCTCACGTAAGAGTACGTGTAAGGTCGGTCCGGGCCGCTTCATCCCACAATACCGTCGAAACAAGATTGGACTAGTAATGGTAAGCATATTGAACAACATCAACGCCCACAACTACTTTGTGTTCTACTCGTGCAAATAATCTACGCAATAGACCTAGCTCATGATGCCACTGTTGGGGAACGTAGCAGAAATTCAAAATTTTCCTACGTGTCACCAAGATCTATCTATGGAGAGACCAGCAATGAGTAGAAAGAGAGTGCATCTACATACCCTTGTAGATCGCTAAGCGGAAGCGTTCAAGTGAACGGGGTTGATGAAGTCGTACTCGTCGTGATTCAAATCACCGATGATCAAGTGCCGAACGCACGGCACCTCCGCGTTCAACACACGTACAGCCCGGTGACGTATCCCACGCCTTGATCCAGCAAGGAGAGAGGGAGAGGTTGAGGAAGACTCCATCCAGCAGCAGCACAACGGCGTGGTGGTGGTGGAGGAGCGTGGCAATCCTGCAGGGCTTCGCCAAGCACCACGGGAGAGGAGGACGACTTGGGAGAGGGGGAGGGCTGCGCCAGAACTTCGTGTGTAGCTCCCATGCGTCTCCCCACTATATATAGGGGTGGAGGGGCTGGTTTCTTGCCCTCCAAGTCTATTGGGGCGTTGGCCAAGGTGGGAGGAAAGAAATCCCATCATTTCCTTCCCCACCGATTGTTATCCCCCCTTTTTAGGGATCTTGATCTTATCCCTTCGGGATATGATCTTATTCCTTCTAAGGGGGGATCTTGGTGCGCCTTGACCAGGGGTGTGGGGCCTTGCCCCCACTACCCACGTTCATGTGGGTCCCCCCATGCAGGTGGGCCCCACTCCGGAACCTTCTAGAACCTTCCCGATACAATACCGAAAAATCCCGAACATTTTCCGGTGGCCAAAATAGGACTTCCCATATATAAATCTTTACCTCCGGACCATTCCGGAACTCCTCGTGACGTCTGGGATCTCATCCGGGACTCCGAACAACATTCGGTAACCACATACAAACTTCCTTTATAACCCTAGCGTCATCGAACCTTAAGTGTGTAGACCCTACGGGTTCGGGAGACATGCAGACATGACCGAGACGTTCTCCGGTCAATAACCAACAGCGGGATCTGGATACCCATGTTGGCTCCCACATGTTCCACGATGATCTCATCGGATGAACCACGATGTCAAGGACTTAATCAATCCCGTATTCAATTCCCTTTGTCTAGCGGTACGTTACTTGCCCGAGACTCGATCGTCGGTATCCAATACCTTGTTCAATCTCGTTACCGGCAAGTCACTTTACTCGTTCCGTAACACATCATCCCGTGATCAACTCCTTGGTCACATTGCGCATATGATGATGTCCTACCGAGTGGGCCCAGAGATACCTCTCCGTTTACACGGAGTGACAAATCCCAGTCTCGATCCGCATAAAACAATAGATACTTTCGGAGATACCTGTAGTGCACCTTTATGGTCACCCAGTTACGTTGTGACGTTTGATACACCCAAAGCACTCCTACGGTATCCAGGAGTTACACGCTCTCATGGTCGAAGGAAGAGATACTTGACATTGGCAAAGCTCTAGCAAATGAACTACACGATCTTTTGTGCTAGTCTTAGGATTGGGTCTTGTCCATCACATCATTCTCCTAATGATGTGATCCCGTTATCAACGACATCCAATGTCCATAGCCAGGAAACCATGACTATCTGTTGATCACAACGAGCTAGTCAACTAGAGGCTCACTAGGGACATATTGTGGTCTATGTATTCACACGTGTATTACGATTTCCGGATAATACAGTTATAGCATGAATAAAAGACAATTATCATGAACAAGGAAATATAATAATAACTAATTTATTATTGCCTCTAGGGCATATTTCCAACACGGGAGGCAAGTGGATGGTCTCCTCCGTCACGGAGGGCCATGTCAAAAAGCTAAGGAAGGCCGGATACTTGTCCAAAGACATCGCGCACCGGCTTCCTGAGGAGGGGCAGCTTCTCCCCACCCCAAGGCCCTATGTGAGGGTAGTATTCCTTCCCCACTTCCTCCGCGGACTGGGTTTTCCACTCCACCCATTTGTTCGGGGGCTCATGTTTTACTATGGCCTGGATTTCCACGATCTAGCCTCGAACTTCGTCCTCAACATCTCGGCGTTTATCGTCGTGTGCGAGGCTTTCCTCCGCATCCGCCCCCATTTCGGCCTCTGGCTCAAGACCTTCAACGTCAAGCCCAAGGTGGTGTGCGGCAGCCAGGCGGAGTGCGGAGGCGCCATGGCGGGCAAGATGGCCAATGTCCTATGGCTCGAGGGCTCCTTCGTGGAGACCCTGAAGGGGTGGCAATCGTGGTGGTTTTACATCACCGAGCCGCGCGATCCAAAATGGATTGCAGCCCCCGAGTTTCGATCCGGACCCCCCACGCGGCTTATGTCCTGGAAAGAGACGGGCCTATCGTGGGGCGACGAAAAAGAGGTGACCGGACTGCAGGCATGCATCCAGTCCCTGGTGAGCAAGCCGATCAAGCTCGTCAATGTAGTCCAGGTTATGCTCGTCCGCCGGATCCTCCCGTGTCAACAACGGGACTTTAATCTGTGGGAGTTCGACCCGGCGCAGCACCAAACCCTTAACAGGCTCTTCGACACGACGTATGAAGACGTCTGGAAGGTGCTAACCAAAGGCGCCGAGGCTCCCACATCCGCTTCCGAGGACCGCGGATACAGCTCGCAGCGTCACGCTAGCGAGGTAAGCTATTTTCACCTTTTACAGGATGTTAAGTTTTTTCATAGTTTGACTCTATGCGGGATCTAAACTCCCTCACCTTTGACAGGCTTGGCAGGTGCAGTCCGGATCGATTAACTGTCCGGCTCCCTTGCCCGAAGACCCAGCCCCTGCTCTCCTAGTGAAGCTGCTGGTTCCGGCGCCTTATGTGGTGCCGGAGAAGAAGGCCAAGAAGAAGAAGGCCATGGGGACTTGAAAGAGTGCCCGTAATGTGGTGGTGTCGGACTCGTCATTCGATGAGTCCGAGACGCTCTCCTCCCGTGAGAACGAGGAGGAGGAAGAAGAAAACTCTCCCCCTCCAGCGGGGGGAGGAAAGAAAAGGAAGGCCGCCCCAACGGGGGAGGCCGAAGGGTCCAGGAAGAGGAAGACCCCTCCGCCGAACTACTCCCCCGACGCCGAAGAGGACGAAGAGGAGTGGCCAGATAGGGCCAAGCGTCCGGCGAAATCGTAAGTATTCGGATATCAGAGTAACTCATGACGTTCCTTTGTTGCACAGCTTTCCCTAATGTCGAACATAATTATGCAGCCCGCCCCGGGCCGAACTCAACGAGTCGTCGAGCGGCTCCCTGGATTCATCGGACGTGAACTCAGTTCCGCCCGCTGTCTCCCCCCGCACTGCGGACGACGCCGAAGTGGCGTCGCAACGAGCTCCGGGGCAGGAGGAGGTGGTCCTGGAGGAGCCGCAAGGCGACCTCCCGGACCCCAGGAGTAAAGGGGACAAGACCCCCCAGGGCTCCAAGTCCGGCTTTGTGCCGGACACCGCGCCAGAATCTTCAACAGTTCCGTACCGCGGTAGGCGAACTCCTTCCAAGAGGAGCAAGCCTTCTGAGCCGGCGGCCTCCATCCAACCGGAGGTGCCGGACAATCTGCTGGAGGTGCTTGACGGCGCCTCCATCGACGAGGAGCACCGTACTATTATGAGTATGGTGATCCAGAAGGTTCAGTCCGCCAAGAGCGGACTGAGTGAAGCTTGCGCTAGCCTCCTAACAGGCTTCGAGGTAAGTAAAAAATATGTAAAAATATAACCGCATAGACAGTAGCCCCTGATGCTCTATTTGGCATTCGGAAAGAAAAGCTGAATAGAGGATCTATTAAATTTCGCAGGAGTCTAACAACAAAGAGTCAATATGCGTATGCAGGCTTCGCTGCTAGCCACCGCCGCACTGACTGCGGAGGTGGGTGCCCTGAAACAGGGCCTCGAGCGAACCGAGCAAGAGCTCGGCCTTGCCAAGCGGCAGCTCGAGGAGAAAGAAGGTAAGAAAATACCTTACAGAAAAGGTGCCTATAAAAAGACGTGATTGCAAAAAATAACAGGATTGTACTGCTTATTGTAGGGGCCACGACTGAGGTGGCGACCCTCAAGCAGGCGCTGTCTGAGGTCGAAAAGAAAGCGGCCGCGGAGCGCACCGAGCGAGAAAAACTTGAGGCCCAGGTCGGCGAGGTGCAGCAAGAGCTTCAGGCTCTCATGAAAAAACATGAGAGTTTGGAGCTTGAGTCAAAGACGCAAGCATCCGAGCTCGCGACGGCCCTGGAGACTGCCAAGTCTGCCAAGGCCGAAGCCCAAAAGGCCCTCCAAGAGTTGGAGGAGATGAAGAAGATTGCAGCGGGTAAGGCATTCTTTATGCAAAGCAGAAATATAAAAGTAAACTACTTGTTACTTACCCGAATCCGGAGCTCTCCAGGGGCATTCGCAGATCTTCCCCGCAGCATATCCGACGCTGCCGCATTCTACCGAGCTAAAGAGGGAAACTCGATGGAGAAGGTGTTCTGGTCTCAGTATGCTGAGGCCGGACACCCTGTGCCCTTGAGCGACCAGCTGAAATAGCTGGTCGAGCTCCACAAGGCGGCCGAACAGGCCATGAAGGGCTTCATAGTTTGGCAGTGGCCCGGAGAGGCCCTGCCTGGGAGCTACTTTGGGCTAGTGCGGCGGCTGGTGGAGGCCTGTCCAAGGCTCGAGGTCATCAAGCGCTCCGTCTGCATCGAAGGTGCCCGTAGGGCCCTTGCCCGTGCAAAGGTGCACTGGGGTAAGCTAGACGGTGAAAAGCTTGTGAGGGATGGGCCGCCGCCGGGGAAGGAGCATCGCAAGCCCGAGAACTACTATAAGGATGTTCTTGCGGGTGCCCGCCTTGTGGCGGATGAATGTACCAAGGATGTAATTTCTGAATGAACTCGCTCGTGTTTATCCTGTGCGCTGAAAACTTGTTCATATGCGCTAAGCAATGCTTGTTGAATTTAAAATATTACTTTTTGTGCGGCCGTTTATCAAAAAATTGAGAGATGGCCAGTCGTCGGCTTCTGCCCCCATGCCACTACTGCTGGGGTGTTCGGGATAAACCCGAGCACTCTTTTTCCCATAGTTGGGTCCTTCGAGGGAGGCGCTCAGCACAACGAACCAGGCAATCGGACTATAATGCTTGAACACTCTCACTTAGCCATAGAACTCTATAATTTTAAATTTCGGCGAAGCCCCTAGTTCGGAAGACCAAGTTCGGGGCGCTATCCACGCCTTGGCCGGACAAAGCCAGCTCCTCGCTCGAAGTGGCATAAGCCTTTAGGGACTCGAAAAACCTCTCGAACAGCGACCGGTCTCTCGCCACATCATGACAGTTAGTTTTAGCTTTCTCCACTGAGGTGCTTAACCCAGCTGAACCGGGGCACAATCGCAGTGGTTCTCCTAGTGCTACCTTAGCCGATAGAGCGGAACGTAAGGCACCAAAACATAGGAGCCGGGCAAACCCAACTATTGACCCAAATCATGATTCGGAGCCGATGCATATAGTGCTATAAGTTCGGGGTGCCGCACTTGTGAAAGTGTACGGACTTCTCACACCATTATGAGGGGTACTGAAGCCCCTGGCGTGTTTGCCGTACCATGGTGTACGGGTGCAATCATGTCATTTAATAAACATAAATGTGAAAAGAAGATAATGCAAAAAATAGACAAGAAGCTAAGCATTGTTTATAGAGAGGCTATTTATCAAAGCCGAACGATACAAATAGTGCGGTAAGCAAAAGATATTGGACTATTCAGTATGTCCTGACCAGGGGCAGGCCGCGGAATTGTATTTAAAACAGGTATACCGCTCATAACAGAGACCACCTGGGAGTTCCATAATGCGGCATGGCTTGTCTGCCTCCCTGGATCTTGCATCGTTTGTGCGGCAGTCGAATTGCCGAACAGGTCGTCCGAAGTGTGGAGTCCTGAAAGTAAGAAAAAATTAAAAAAAGAATCCGGCAGCCCCTAGTACGTTTTAAGCCGTATTTTGGGCATGCTGTTATTGTGCCCCTTCCCCTGTGCCCATGGTATTTCAAGGGCGTAGTTATGTACGCGAGGTACTGGTTTCGCTATGTCGCGAAAGCTGGGGTTGGGGCCGCATTGCTACGCTTGCTCAGAGTGTGCCAGGCGGTCCTGCTGTGGGTTACTCCGGGCGCGCTTGGCAGTGTCTGGCTTTCTAATGGCCGGACTGGAGAATTGCCTGACAAGGCTACTTTGTACCTCCGCTGCGAGAGCCGCAATATGCTCCTCCGTACGGAGGGAGCGTTCGGTGTTTCCGTTGACCGTAGTTACTCCTCGAGGGCCTGGCATCTTGAGCTTGAGATATGCGTAGTGCGGCACCGAATTGATGTGATTCGTCCGAGCAGGGCGTGATAGCCACTGCGAAACGAGACTATATCGAAGATTAACTCTTCGCTTCGAAAATTGTCCGGGGATCCGAAGACCACATCAAGTGTTACTGAACCTGTACAGTTGGCTTCTACACCTGGTATAACGCCTTTAAAGGTCGTTCTTGTGTGCTTAATCCTTGAGGGATCTATGCCCACTTTCCGCACTGTATCCTGATAAAGCAGGTTCAGGCTACTGCTGCCGTCCATGAGGACTCTTGTGAGATGAAATCTGTCGATGATTGGGTCAAGAACCAATGCGGCGAAGCCGCCATGACGGATGCTAGTGGGATGGTCCCTTCGATCAAAAGTGATCGGGCAGGAGGACCATGGGTTGAACTTTGGGGCGACTGGCTCCATCGCATATATGTCCCGTAGCGCACGCTTCCGCTCCCGCTTGGGAATGTGGGTTGCGTATATCATGTTCACCGTCCGCACTTGTGGGGGAAAGCCCTTCTGTCCATTGTTGTTCGGCGGCTTGGGCTCCTCGTTGTCGCTGTGCAGCCCCTTGTCTCTGTTTTTGGCCCTTAACTTGCCTGCCTGCTTGAACACCCAACAATCCCTGTTAGTGTGATTGGCTGGCCTTTTGGGGGTGCCATGTATCTGGCACAAGCGATCGAGTATTCGGTCCAAACTGGACGGGCCCTGAGTATTCTTTTTGAATGGCTTTTTTCGCTGACCGGATTAATAGCCTTTGAATCCGGCATTGACTGCCGTGTCTTCATTGCTGTCGCTGTTAACACGACGTTTTTGCTTATTCCGACGTGTCCTGCCACTTTTGTCCTTGGTATCCAAATTACCAGGGTTCTTTGATAAGTTGTTACTGCAAACTAGCCAGCTGTCTTCTCCCGCACAAAAGCAGGTCATGAGTGTCGTGAGGGCTGCCATGGATTTCGGCTTTTCCTGTCCCAGGTGCCGGGCAAGCCACTCGTCGCGGATGTTATGCTTGAAGGCTGCTAGGGCCTCTGCGTCCGGACAGTCGACTATCTGGTTTTTCTTTTTTAGGAACTGAAAGTGCGTTATATCGACTAGAGGGGGGGGGGGTGAATAGGCGATTTTTATGAAAGTCTTCAAAACGTGGAAGTTATGAAGACAAACGATAGAAATGAACCTATTACCATGCAGCGGAAGGTAGACTACACTAGGCAAGCCATAGTCAAGTATTCAATAAAGTGAAAGCACAATGACTTAATAGCAGCAATGTAGTAAGGATCAGGTAGGAAGATATTATGAAGCCATACAGAACATGCAGTCACTCAGTGAAGACAAAAGATAGTGCAAACATACAATGACTTCACAAGGAGCAACAGTAAGTAAAGGGAAGGGAAGATGAAACCAGTGACTCGTTGAAGACAATGATTTGTTGGACCAGTTCCAATTGCTGTGACAACTGTATGTCTGGTTGGGGCGGCTAGGTATTTAAACCTTAGGACACACAGTCCCGGACACCCAGTCCTGAACACGCAGCTCAGGACACCCAGTCCTCACCGTATTCCCCTTGAGCTAAGGTCACACAGACCTCGCCCAATCACTCTGGTAAGTCTTCAAGGTAGACTCCCAAACCTTCACAGACTTCGTTCACCGGCAATCCACAATGTCTCTTGGATGCTCAGAACGCGACGCCTAACCGGCTGGAGGATGCACAGTCCTCAAGTGTAATAAGTCTTCAGATCACACAGACAAGAAGACTTAAGTGATGCCCAATTCTCTTTGGCTCTGGGTGGTTAGGGCTTTATCCTCGCAAGGAATTCTCTCTCAAAGGCTTCGAGGTGGGTTGCTCTCAAACGACAAAAGCCGTACTCTTAATCTAAGCAGCCAACCATTTATGGTTGTGGGGGGTGGGCTATTTATAACCACTTGGCAACCCGACCTGATTTGTCTGAAATGACCCTGGGTCACTAAGGAACTGGCACGTGTTCCAACGGTCAGATTTCAAACTCACACGGCAACTTTACTTGGGCTACAAGCAAAGCTGACTTGTCCGACTCTGGACAAGATTCGCTCTCATAGTCTTCACTCGAAGACATAGGTTTTTGGTTAGGCATCACTTTAGTCATTCTGACTGGTTCTCTTGGACCCCACTTAACAGTACGGTGGTTCCTATGACTCAACACAAAAGAAAAAGAACTACGAAAGATCTAAGTCTTCGAGCTCCATAGGCTTCATGTGGTGTCTTCTCTTGTCATAGTCTTCAATGTGAATATCTTCATATACCACCTTTGACTTCAATGTCTTCATACATTTTTAGGGGCCATCTCTGGTAGGAAAACCGAATCAATGAGGGACTTCTACCTGTGTTATCCTGCAATTCTCATAAACACATTAGTCCCTCAACTAGGTTTGTCGTCAATACTCCAAAATCAACTAGGGGTGGCACTAGATGCACTTACAATCTCCCCCTTTTTGGTGATTGATGACAAACTAGTTGAAGTTTTCAACGGGGAATATAATCTGTGAAATTGTAAAGGATAAGGAATTGTCTTCATAAGTTGGAAGGGCTCCCCCTGAAGATGTGCATATAAGTAATTTTCTTTTGGAATGCAAATGCACATGGCAGGTTGTACTTGTGGAGATCCACTTCAACTTATGATGACAATCCACTATGCATGTGAAAGTATATGAAGATAATGACAATGCATAATGGAAAATGGACGTCTGCAGAATGATCTAAGTGCGGAATTTATCGTCGCACATGCGGAATTTATCATCGCAAAACAAAGTGGCAGATAAGTAGCAGACGGCCATCGAGTTTAAGTGTTACAACTCAAAGAACCAAATGTAGCAAAATGAGAGTTGTAAGCACGAAGCAAAATATAAAGCACCCGCCCATATGGACCCGCTTGAAGACTATCAACCTCATATGCTTCTCCCCCTTTTGTCAGTAAGGACCAAAAAGGTTTGAAGACATAGAGCATCTACTCGTTCCCATGCGGAGTAGGTGAAGTAGCAGGGTCGTTGGTGGTGTTTGGCGGTACTGAAGAGCTTGGAGCAGAGTTGACGCGTGCTGAAGGAGGTGGTGGTGAAGTAGCATCATCTTCATCCTCGATAACTCGGGCAGTCACTGTTGCAGCAGATGAAGAGAACTCCGAGTTTTCAAGGGATGGAGTTCCTAGCAGCACAGCTCTTCGAGGAGGTGTGGAGTCAAACTTGAATCGCTCAGTGAAGCCATCCTCTTGGAGATCATCTTCAGAACACATCATCGTTAGCCCTTTCCATGTGCGGTGACAGGTTTCATGGGCAACGAAAGCATTCTTGGTGGCAAGATTGCGAGTGCGATTAACCTCCACCAAGAGGCTTTTCATCTGACGCTTCAGCCAGTCATGATGCCTATCCTGTTTCTGATGAAGAGCCACAAGAAGCTCTCGATCATTGAGAACACGAGTGCGCTTCTTGGGTCTTGGAGCAGTTGTACTATCAGTGGCTTTAGTTGACGCAGGGTGTGGTGCACGTGTAGTGCCAGCCAAAGGATACACCCGAGTGACTGCTTCAACTCCTTCAATGTTCTGTGAGAAACTCTGATGCTCTGCACTCTGAAGACTTAGAGGTTCCTTTGCAGGCTCAGGATAGATGGCTTCAGTAGAGATATCCACATCAGGCAGAAAAATCCTATGATTGCGAGCAGATGGCTGATATGAGATATCGGAGTGAAGTTTAATTAGCCGCATTACCCATGGGGCGTAGAACTTTAAGCCAAACAGATCAGAGCCTGATGCAGCAAGTTGGCGGATGAATAAGTCTTGTGCATTGAAGCATTTTCCATGAAGAATATAGAAGACCAAAGTCTTCATTGCACCCTCAAGCTTGGCATTTGGAGAGTGCCCTTTGATGGGCCAGAGAGTTCGCCTGATGATGTGATAGATGGTTCTTGGCAGATACTCAAGGTCTTCAACGAAGAACTCTATTGGATAAGCAGCATCTTGGGGCAATGGCTTCATCATGCTGAGCATCTGACTCATATCAGGTTCCGGCCTCTTAAAGATGCTCTCAATAGCTTCACTATGCAGCTGACAGCCATGCTCGTAGAGATCGCCAGGAGTGGGCAAACCAGTGAGCTCAATGATGTCAAATGCATTGGCTTCGTGATGAATATTTCCGGTCATCCACTCCAGGACTCAAGTCTTCGGATCTCTGCTGTACCCGCGGATGTGAAGTGTGGCATAGAATTGGAGCAGCAGCTCTTCATTCCAATGCTCTTGGTCAGTAACGAATGACATCAGTCCAACTTCCTTGAAGCAATCCAAAGCTTCTTCCAGACAAGGCAGACCATCTATGGCTTCAATGTCAATGCGCTTGTGTGGGAAGATGCGACCTTGGTTGTAAAGAATGCATGAGTAATAGCTTCGCTGAGGATAGCTCCAGAACCGATCAGATGATATCCTTTCCCTTGAGTAGGGGTTCCTGGAGCTATCGAAGAATGTGTTGTCTGCCCTGAAGCCATTGATATTGAAGGAGCCAGGTGCTGATGCAGGACCTGGGAACCTTGGCAATCTTGGGATTGGATTCTGTACCTGAGGCCTGTGCTCAACATGATATTCGAACTGGGGACCGGCAGCAGACTCAGGAACAGAAGTGACGGGGTCAGTGGCTTCGCTGTCTTCTTCTTCCGTTGGGGAGGGCTCCACATTAGCTTCATTGGTGGTTGTGGCAGCCGCAAGATTTTCATCCTCCACTTGACGAGCTGGAGGGTCGGTCACAAGCACGTTCTCCTTGAGAACTGCTTCTTGGTGGGACAGGGGAGTGGGAACTTGTGGGACTTCTTCTTTCGCGGCTGATGCCGCCGGATTGTCTTCAGCAGAGACTTGAGGCCTTGGACCTTTGCGAAGCCTGCGCAACGCGGGCGACGCCTGTGGAGTTGGAGTGGGCTGAGCCTCATAGTCTTCTTCCTCTTGTGGGCGATCTGCCCATGAAGCATCCTGTGCAATTGGCGTCAGTGGACGACCAATGCTGATGAGTTCGCTGTTCTGAGGAAGGACTGCACCATCTTCTACATTGTTATGTTGACCAATGTCTTCAGCAGCAATGGGATCAGCTGCTGGAAAGTCTTCAGCTTCATGAGCCTCTGTGGAAGCAGGCTCATGGATAGTCAGTTGGCGTTCAGCTTCAGGATAGACCATTGAAATGGGTTCAACTATCAAGGAGTCTGTGGGAGCAGCCCGATCTTTCTTGGTCTTCCTCTTCTTCTTGGAGGGGGCGGTTGGAGAGGCTTCAGAATGTTTCCTCTTCCTGGCTTCAGCCTCAGCAGTCCTTGTCTTCTTGAGCTCTGAAGCGGTTAACCGGCTTTTTGGCTTTGAGCCAGTCAGTCAAGTTGGGAAGACAATCGGAATTGCTTCCTGCCGTGGTGCGTCAGGTTCAGCCGTAGCAGGCTTCTTCTTCTTCTTTGCGGCCATCCTGGGGTCGATGCCAGGAAGCCCAAGGGCCTTGCGCTTCTCAGCCTCATTGTAGGCTTGCACACATCTGTCAGCCAGAGTCTTCATGCGCTCACGCGAACCCTGAGCTTCTGCACATTTCTTTACAAAGGCTTCCTTGAGCTCGTGCATCATACTCTTGAAGTTCTTCACTTCCTGCACGCTGAGCTTGGCCATATGCTTCTTGAACTGAGCCTTTTCATAGTCAATCTTTTGCTTCAGTTCAACAATGCGCTGGGCAATAGCGAGTTCTGAAGCAATGGCGCCTTGGAAGGCGACACTGAGGCCAATTGGTAGCTGCAGATCTTCAAAGCTGATGTTTGGTGTGTCAAACCACTCGTCAATGAAGTTGTGGATGATGGTCACATCAAAGAGAGGCAGATCATTGAAGATTTCTGCTTCTTCTTTGCTCTTGATGAGTTGCTCAAGAGCGTCATCTACTAGATCTTCATCACTTGACAGATCAATGTCGTCATTGCGCAGAATGGCAGCAGCAGTTAGCTCTTGTCCGGTGTGAGGCAGAGGCCTTGACTTTCTGGGGCTTGGAGATGTGAGATAAGTCTTCGGACTGCACACTGTCTTCAGGAGGTGCAGTTGCCAGTGGCTTCGCCCTTGAGATTTTTGGTGAGGGGGCAGGCTTTGAAGCTTTAGGCTTCTTCATCTTCTTTGTCTTCGGCGCTGCAGGAGCTTCTTCTGATTCAGCGTCAGCTGCAGGCTCATTCACTGCAGTCCCTTGAACTAAGATGCGAGTGATGAGGCCTTCAAGGTTGTAGAAAGGACCGATGACATTGGGTTCTGCATCTCGTGTGCCATCTGCCCTTGGTGCCGAGGGACCAGGGTTGAAGTCTAACCCCAAAGTCTTCTTGTTCTGCTTCGCTGAGTTCTGAGAAAACTGGAAGTTGCGCTTGAACAGATTGTCGTCACGACACCATAGTAGTGACGATGGGTGTGCATCAGTAGGCTGTGGCCCACGGACCATGCAGGGATAGAAGCCTTGTTCAATGGCTTCATCTCTGGACCTGGGCAGAAGATTCTTGTATAGGATGTCTCCCCACGGTCTCTTGATGGTGTTTTTCTCAGCATATTCCTGGGTTACAAATCGGTATTTGAACCATTGTTTTGCCCAATATCTTCGAATCCATTGGATTCGGGTCTTGCGCTGATTGTAATCCTCTTCAGGATCTGTCTTGTACAGTTCTGAGAGTTCATCTGGCAGATCTCTGGATGTTTCTCCACGACGCTTTCTGCCACCCTTCCTTGCTGCTTTCTCTGAAGCCATAAACTTTAACTTGAAAGGCTTCAACACGTTCAAAGGTTTTAAAGGTTTTCGCTTGCTGGACCAACAGGAACTGGCTTCGGGAGAATTAATGTGATGCTATAAGAATTCTGCAAATGAATGCAGACTATGAGAACCAAAGGATTCTCCCACGGACATGTACCTGTGACAGCATTAAGGTGTGAGGGAAGGGGAAGAGGTCATATGCATTCTCAGAAGATTTTGAAGATAAATCAGTTTAGAAGACATGGACCTCATCGTGCGAAGACATTCACTCATAGATAAGGAGTTGGTTCCAGATTTGTACGAATCCACAGATTAGTACAAGTGAGGAATCTAACTACTTTGTGAAGCATAAGTGAATATACTAGGCATGTTATGAGATGCAGTATGAGAGAGATCTAACTTGTGTGAATAGAAACTGCTTGTGGTAGAAAGTGACAAATCCATAGGATCAACGGTGCTGTAAAAAGGAAGTTTTATTTACCACACTAAGAACTGCTAGACGAAGTGGAAGATGAGCCCGAGCAGTTCGATCTTCCGTGCCCTAACTTGGCGATGGAGGACACTTACGGCAACGGCGGAGAGGACGATGTCCGCGGTCGGCGTGAAGACGGCGTCGGAGAGGTTGCGGCAGCGAAGCGCTTCGTCGCCGGCGTCGTCGAGGGCTAGCGGTGGCGCTAGGGTTTGTGCGAGAGTGGAAGAAGAGATAATGACCGCTGTGAAGTGTGTATTTATAGGTACATGGGCGGCACTGCGCTATTACATAGGTGCCCCTAGCGATTCGCATCTGAGGAACACGTGGCCATTATGCGGAATTTTGGGGTTTGTTCCACGTCCCACGCACGCCTTGATTGTCGGGTGGTCGTTCCTACTTCTCCGGGTTTCATGTGGAGGAATGAGCATTGAAAACGGACTTAATGGTTGTCTCTGTATCTTCTGCTGACAAGGACGCAGAGAAGACATTCAACAGTTTCAATAGACTGCATATGATTTGGAGAGATAGAATTTGAGATAGAAAGAATAGAGAGGTTAGGGTCCGATCACATTCACTTAGTTCAAAAGATTCAACAATGAAGACATAGCTATAAGTGAATGTTGTAGAGAACAGAACACTAATATATATATATATATATATATATATATATATAATCAACATAGTGAAGATAATCATGAAGATATGTTGAGATCGAAGCCAAACCAAATGTGAAGACATTGCAAGGTAACGCCATGAGTGAAACACTTCAAAATAGAACATTTGGTGGTGGCGTTACCCACCGTATAGGAAGTATTAGACCCAGACACGGCACACAATTATCGTGGTGCTCCGAAGTCAAATTCCACATTAATGTATTCACACTTAGAATGTATGTCTTCATTGATTGAAGATATACTTTACTTCGTGTGTTGCACATCTAAGTCATCAATATGCATAAGGGTTAGGATGTGTGCCTGATCACAGGACATTTGAGGATTCCAGGATATTTAGCTCACACCGTAACTTGCAAAATCTCTTCTCATCCAAGGGCTTGGTGAAGATATCTGCCAATTGCTCTTCAGTGTTGACGTGTATGATATCAATATCTTCCTTCACAACATGATCTCTGAGAAAGTGATGACGAATTTCAATGTGCTTTGTCTTCGAGTGCTGAATTGGGTTGTTGGCAATCTTGATGGCGCTTTCGTTGTCGCAGTAAAGTGGCACTTACTTCAGATGAATGCCATAGTCCTTGAGTGTTTGCTTCATCCACAGAAGCTGAGTGCAGCAAGATCCAGCAGCAATGTATTCAGATTCAGTAGTGGAGAGAGATACACAGTTCTGCTTCTTTGAAGACCAACATACAAGTGATCGTCCCAGAAAGTGACATGTGCCTGATGTAGACTTGCGATCAACTTTGTCACCAGCATAATCAGCATCCGAGAATCCAACCAGATCAAACTCTGAGCCCTTTGGATACCATAATCCTAGAGTTGGGGTGTGAGCCAAATATCGAAGAATTCGCTTCACAGCTAAGTGATGCGACTCCTTTGGTGCCGCTTGAAATCGAGCACACATGCAAACACTAAGCATAATATCTGGCCTAGATGCACATAGATAAAGTAAAGAACCAATCATGGAGCGGTATACCTTTTGATTGAACTCTTTACCATTGTCATCGGGACCCAGATGATGTTTGGCTGGCATAGGTGTTGTGAAGCCTTTGCAGTCTTGCATACCAAACTTCTTCAGGCAATCTTTGAGATACTTCTCTTGAGATATGAAGATGTTGTTGCATTGTTGTCGTATTTGAAGACCGAGGAAGAACTTCAGCTCTCCCATCATGGACATCTGATATTGCTCTTGCATCATATATCCAAACTCTTCACTGTACTTCTGATTGGTGCAGCCGAAGATAATGTCATCCACATATATTTGGCACACAAACAGTTCACCATCATATGTCTTCGTGAAGAGAGTGGGGTCTAGGGAACCAGGTATGAAGCCTTTGCTCTTCAGGAAGTATTTGAGTGTGTCATACCAGGCCCGAGGGGCTTGTTTGAGGCCATACAGTGCCTTGTTGAGCTTGTATACCATGTCAGGATGTTTTGGATCTTCAAAGCCAGGCGGTTGTGCAACATACACTTCTTCTTCAATCTTGCCATTGAGAAAAGCACTCTTCACATCCATTTGATATAGAAGTATGTTGTGATGATTTGCATAGGCCAGCAGTATGCATATGGCTTCAAGTCTAGCCACAGGAGCAAATGTTTCATCGAAGTCAATGCCTTCCACTTGAGTATATCCTTGAGCAACGAGACGAGCTTTGTTTCTGACAACTTGACCATGCTCATCTTGCTTGTTGCGGTATATCCATTTGGTGCCTATTATATTGTGCTTCCGTGGATCAGGACGCTTAACTAGTTCCCATACATTATTCAGCTCAAACTATTGAAGCTCTTCTTGCATAGCTTGAATCCATTCAGGTTCCATGAAGGCTTCTTCAACTTTCTTGGGTTCTGTTATTGAGACGAATGCGAAGTGCCCACAAAAATTTGCTAGCTGAGTTGCCCTTGAACGAGTGAGTGGACAGGGTGCATTGATGCTATCAATTATTCTTTCAATCTGCACTTCATTGGCAACGCGAGGATGTACAGGGCGAAGACTTTGCTCTTGCTGATCATTGTCGTTGTTAGAAGGAATATCTTCAGGCTGAGCATTGTCTTCATGTTGATCAGGTGCTGAGATGATAAGTTCTTCTTCAGGATGAGCTTCAGAAGGTATAATTTCTCCAGTTCCCATTAGCTTGATTGATTCACTGGATGGAACTTCATCTAGCACATTTGGCAGTTGCTCTCTTTGTGAATCATTGGTCTCATCGAACCGCACATCCACTGTTTCAACCACTTTGTAATGAAAGAGATTGAAGACTCTGTAGGAGTGCGAATCCTTTCCATATCCAAGCATAAAACCCTCATGTGCTTTTGGTGCAAACTTTGAGGTGTGATGTGGGTCCTTGATCCAGCACCTTGCGCCAAATACTCTGAAGTAACTGACATTTGGCTTCTTGCCAGTAAGGAGCTCATAGGATGTCTTGTTCAGAAGCTTGTGAAGATAAACACGATTGATTGTATGGCATGCAGTATCAATGGCTTCAGGCCAGAATTTTCTTGGGGTCTTGTATTCATCTAGCATCGTTCTGGCCATCTCAGTGAGTGTTCTGTTCTTGCGTTCGACGACGCCATTCTGCTGTGGCGTGTACGGGGCTGAGAATTCATGTGTGATGCCCAAGGTATCAAGATATGTATCAAGCCCAGTGCTCTTGAATTCAGTGCCATTGTCACTTCTGATGTGCTTTATCTTGGCGCCATAATTGTTCATAACTCGATTGGCGAAGCGTCTGAAGACATCCTGCACTTTAGTCTTGTAAAGGATTATGTGCACCCAAGTGTATCTAGAGTAATCATCAACAATAACGAAGCCATAGAGGCATGCAGTAGTAGTAAGAGTCGAGTAATGAGTGGGACTGAAAAGATCCATGTGAAGCAGTTCGAAGGGTCGAGTAGTGGTCATGATTGTCTTCGAGGGATGTTTGGCCCTCGTCATCTTTCCTGCCTCACAGGCACCGCATAAGTGATCTTTCTTGAACTTGACGCCGTCGATGCCTATGACATGCTTCTTCTTTGCCAGGGTGTGGAGGTTACTCATGCCAGCATGCCCAAGCCTCCGATGCCAGAGCCAGCATTCTGAAGCTTTTGCTAGAAGACATACGACAAGCTGTGGTCTTGCTGAGAAATCTACCACATACAAATCATCTTTTCGATACCCTTCAAACACTAAAGACTTGTCAGATTCCATTAGTACAAGGCAACGATATTTTCCAAATATTACGACCATGTTCAAATCGCAAAGCATTGAGACAGACATTAAGTTGAAGCCAAGGGATTCAACAAGCATGACTTTATCCATGTGTTGATCCCTTGAGATTGCAACTCTACCTAGACCCAATACCTTACTTTTACCAGTGTCAGCAAATGTGATGTGGCTCTTTTCAGAAGGACGTAAGGTTGAGTCCATAAGAAGACTTCTTTTGCCAGTCATGTGATTTGTACACCCACTATCAATAATCCATTCTGAAGACACTGGTGTCGTACCCTACAGAGCAGTTAGGGGGATAGGCTTCACCAAGAGCATTGTGAAGCAAAAACATTTGACAAACCAATGGGTTATGAAAGCTTAGATCCAGATTAGGACTAATAGGGAGAGTAGCAAGCGATTCAGGAACGAAGTACATAGTAAGACCATTCGGGCATTTGATCTTGTGCCCTACAAGATGTTTAAGGTCCCCAGCAATGGCGTCAGACGATTTTGGTTTTCTGCTGGAGACCTTTCCCTGCAAAAGAGAGTTAAGCTTTCTTAGCCACCCACATCTTCAAGGGTGGCTGAGAAGCAATAAGTCTAAGTGCAGCATCTGAGAATTTTGGCTTTGGAGCCCTAGCAAACAGTCTTGCAGGCGGACAATAGTACTCATAAGAATAGGCAGAATAGTTCTTGGTCTTATGAACATGGCGGTTTGATGAACCGCTCTCATATTCATATGCCTGAGTATGGTTTCCCTGCAAAACATTTGCGTTAGTGCGACTCAGGTGAGTCCTCTGTCTGTATGAGGCCTTTGGACCGTATGAAGCCTTTGGTCCGAGGTTTGTCTTCTTCACGTGAGGTGTCATGATGACATTCACAGGAAGATTCTCCAGACACCTTTTCGGAACCCAGATCTTCTTCATAGGCGGTCCATTCCTGCAGTTAGTACCAATGTACCTGGCAAACACTTCACCATACTAATTCTTAAACAGTATATAGTTTGCATCAAAGGATTCATCAATGATAATGGGGTTAGCACAAGTGAAGCCAGATAGATTGGATGGGTCTGCTGAAGGTTCCTTTGCAGCAACCCACATGGTTTTGGGGTACTGCTCAGGTTTCCAGTAAGAGCCATCAGCATTCATTTTCCTTACGAACCCAACACCCTCTTTCCTCGGGTTTCGGTTCAGTATCTGCTTTTTGAGGACATCACATAGTGTCTGATGCCCTTTAAGACTTTTGTACATCCCTGTTTCAAGCAATGTCTTCAACCTAGCATTCTCATCAGCAATAGCAGTGGTATCCTCGGCAGAGGGGTTAGTTACCACATCAACAATTGAAGATATTGCTACAGTAGTAGCAGTAGAACATTCAGCAACAGAAGTAGCATTATCACGCTCAATGCATTTAAGACATGGTGGTTCAAATCCTTCCTGAGCGGGACTGGTCTGTTTGGCACGAAGTGACTCATTTTCCTTTTGAAGATCTTCATGAACCGCTCTCAGTTTCTCAAGATCTTGCTTCCTTTGAAGATAATCATAGGAAAGCTTTTCATGAGTTGTTGAGAGAGTTTCATGATGACTTTCAAGTTCCTGATACTTAACGTGAAGATTTTTTATGTCTTCAATTAAGGATTCAGATCGAGTCATTTCAGCACCTAACAGATCATCGCTTCTGTCTAACAGTTTTTGAATATGTTCCATAGCTTTCTGTTGTTTAGTTGCAATTTTAGCAAGTGTTTTGTAGCTGGGTTTTTAATCACAATCAGAGTCATCGTCACTAGATGTTTGATAGTGAGTAGTGCGTGTGTTTACCTTGGCACCGCGTGCCATGAAGCAGTAGGTAGAAGCGGAGTAGTCCTTGTCATTTGCATCGGTGTCGGTGACGAGGTCATTGTCTTCAGTATTGAAGATGGACTTGGCAACGTATGCTGTAGCCAGACTTGCGACGCCTGAATCGGACTCCTCCTCAGACTCCACCTCCGCCTCCTCAGAAGCGGACTCCTCCCCTGAATCCATTTCCTTGCCAACAAACGCACGTGCCTTGCCAGATGAGCTCTTCTTGTGTGATGAAGACTTTGAGGAAGACTTGGACGAAGACTTTGAGTATTTCTTCTTCTTCTTGTCGTCAGAGTCATATTCCTTGCTCTTCTTCTTCTTTTTGTTCTCATTGTCCCACTGTGGACACTCAGAGATGAAGTGGCCAGGTTTCTTGCACTTGTGACATGTTTTCTTCTTGTAGTCGTGAGAAGAAGCTTCATCATTCCTTAAGCTTGATCGGGAAGACTTTTTGAAGCCTTTCTTCTTGGTGAATTTTTGGAACTTCTTGACAAGCATAGCAAGTTCCCTTCCAATGTCTTCAGGATCATCAGAACTGTTGTCAGATTCTTCTTCAGATGAGGAGACAGCTTTTGCCTTCAAGGCACGAGTTCGCCCATAGTTTGGACCGTAGATATCTCTTTTCTCAGAAAGCTGAAACTCATGTGTATTGAGCCTCTCAAGTATGTCAGATGGATCGAGTGTCTTGAAATCAGGACGTTCTTGAATCATCAGGGCTAGGATGTCAAACGAACTATCAAGTGATCTTAGTAGTGTCTTGACGACTTCATGTTTGGTGATCTCAGTAGCGCCGAGGGCTTGAAGCTCATTTGTGATGTCAGTGAGTCGGTCAAATGTGTGCTGGACATTCTCATTGTCATTTCGCTTGAAGCGGTTGAAGAGGTTGTGAAGGACACTGATTCTCTGATCTCTCTGGGTTGAGATGCCTTCATTGACCATGGAGAGCCAGTCCCAGACCAGCTTAGATGTCTTCAAAGCACTCACACGGCCATACTGTCCTTTGGTCAGGTGATCACAGATGATATTCTTGGCAGTAGAGTCCAGTTGAACAAATTTCTTGACATCAGCAGCAGTGACACCTTCTCCAGCCTTGGGAACGCCGTTTTCGATGACATACCATAGGTCGACATATATGGCTTCAAGATGCATGCGCATCTTATTCTTCCAGTAGGGATATTCAGTTCCATCGAAGACGGGGCACGCAGCGGAGACTTTAATTATCCCTGCAGTCGACATAGCTAAAACTCCAGGTGGTTAAACCGAATCACACAGAACAAGGGAGCACCTTGCTTTGATACCAATTGAAAGTGCATTATATCGACTAGAGGGGGGGGGGTGAATAGCCGATTTTTATGAAAGTCTTCAAAACATGGAAGTTATGAAGACAAACGATAGAAATAAACCTATTACCATGCAGCGGAAGGTAGACTACACTAGGCAAGCCATAGTCAAGTATTCAATAAAGTGAAAGCACAATGACTTAATAGCAGCAATGTAGTAAGGATCAGGTAGGAAGATATTATGAAGCCATACAGAACATGCAGTCACTCAGTGAAGACAAAAGATAGTGCAAACATACAATGACTTCACAAGGAGCAACAGTAAGTAAAGGGAAGGGAAGATGAAACCAGTGACTCGTTGAAGACAATGATTTGTTGGACCAGTTCTAGTTGCTGTGACAACTGTACGTCTGGTTGGGGCGGCTAGGTATTTAAACCTTAGGACACACAGTCCCGGACACCCAGTCCTGAACACGCAGCTCAGGACACCCAGTCCTCACCATATTCCCCTTGAGCTAAGGTCACACAGACCTCGCCCAATCACTCTGGTAAGTCTTCAAGGTAGACTCCCAAACCTTCACATACTTCGTTCACCGGCAATCCACAATGTCTCTTGGATGCTCAGAACGCGACGCCTAACCGGCTGGAGGATGCACAGTCCTCAAGTGTAATAAGTGTTCAGATCACACAGACAAGAAGACTTAAGTGATGCCTAATTCTCTTTGGCTCTGGGTGGTTAGGGCTTTATCCTCGCAAGGAATTCTCTCTCAAAGGCTTCAAGGTGGGTTGCTCTCAAACGACAAAAGCCGTACTCTTAATCTGAGCAGCCAACCATTTATGGTTGTGGGGCGTCGGCTATTTATAGCCACTTGGCAACCCGACTTGATTTGTCCGAAATGACCCTGGGTCACTAAGGAACTGACACGTGTTCCAACGGTCAGATTTCAAACTCACACGGCAACTTTACTTGGGCTACAAGCAAAGCTGACTTGTCCGACTCTGGACAAGATTCGCTCTCATAGTCTTCACTCGAAGACATAGGTTTTTGGTTAGGCATCACTTCAGTCATTCTGACTGGTTCTCTTGGACCCCACTTAACAGTATGGTGGTTCCTATGACTCAACACAAAAGAAAAAGAACTACGAAAGATCTAAGTCTTCGAGCTCCATAGGCTTCATGTGGTGTCTTCTCTTGTCATAGTCTTCAATGTGAATATCTTCATATACCACCTTTGACTTCAATGTCTTCATACATTTTTAGGGGTCATCTCTGGTAGGAAAACCGAATCAATGAGGGACTTCTACCTGTGTTATCCTGCAATTCTCATAAACACATTAGTCCCTCAACTAGGTTTGTCGTCAATACTCCAAAACCAACTAGGGGTGGCACTAGATGCACTTACAGGAACCGTGTCCAGAATTGTCTGGCCGATTCCTCTGGCTGCTGAATTATGTGGCCTAAGTCGTCGACATCTGGCGGTCGCACGTAAGTGCCCTGGAAGTTGTCGAGGAATGCGGCTTCCAGGTCCTCCCAAGAACCGTTTGTGTCTGCTGGCAAGCTGTTAAGCCAATGCCGGGCCGGTCCTTTAAGTTTGAGCGGGAGGTATTTGATGGCGTGTAGATCATCGCCGCGTGCCATGTGGATGTGAAGGAGATAATCCTCGATCCATACCGCCGGATCTGTTGTGCCATCGTATGATTCGATATTTACGGGTTTGAAACCCTCTGGGATTTTATGATCCATTACTTCATTCGTGAAGCATAGCGGGTGTGCGGCGCCTCTGTACTGGTCTATATCACGACACAGCTCGGAAGAGCTATGTCTATTGTGTTCGGCCCGGCCGGATTTGTTGTATCCGGAGTGAGGATCATTGTCACATGCCGTAGGACGCCTGCGCGATCTGTAGATCGATCTTGTTTGTCTTGCCTTATCCTCCAGTATGTCTCGCAGGTCGGGGACATTTTCCCGTGCCTTAGTTGAGCGGCGTCGGGGCATGGCTTGGGTGGAGGGCCGAGAGGCCTCTCTATCGCGGCCGCGAGGTGGCCGGTCTGCCATGTCATGCGCTGGTGATGTAGGTGCTTCCTCCTCTGATCGGGGTAGCGGCCTGCGCTTCGGGTAACTCTTGGAGGGGCGTTCGAGTTCATACTCTTCGGCCGCAAGGACTTCAGTCCATCTGTCAGCTAGCAAGTCTTGGGCAGCTCTAAGCTGTTGCTACTTTTTCTTGAGGCTGCTTGCCGTGGCTAAAAGCCTATGTTTAAAACGCTCTTGTTCGGCGGGGTCTGATGGTATGACGAATTCGTCGTCATCGAGGCTTGCCTCGTCTTCGGAGGGAGGCGTATAGTTATCATCCTCGACCTCTCGGTCTACCGCTCTCTCATGAGGGCTGGCTTCTCCATCTTCCTGTGCCGAATCTTACTGAGGTGGGTGTTCTTCGGCGCTATCCGGGGTAGTATTATCTCCCGTGCCGGAATCACCGTTTTTGCTTTGGCGGGATTTAGAGCGGTGCCGCTGACGCCGGCGCTTTGGCTGTTTCTTGGGGGCGTCATCCCCCACTGTTCCATCGCCATCTCCATCTTTTGGAGTATCCACCATATATATGTCATATGACGAGGTGGCCTTCCAGCGCCCTACAGGTGCTGGTTCCTGTTCGTCTCCTACATCGTCGTCCATGCCGTTGATGTCTTCAGAGCTGAAGTCAATCATGTTGGCTAGATCATCGACAGTGGCTACAAAGTGGGTGGTGGGTGGGCTTTGAATTTCCTCATCGTCCGTATCCCACCCTCGCTGACCGTAGTCCGGCCAGGGCTCTCGTGATAAAGAGAGAGACTTAAGAGAATTCAGGATGTCGCCAAAAGGCGAATGCTGTAAGATGTCTACAGCAGTGAACTCCATTATCGGCGCCCAATTGGATTCGATTGGCAGGGGCGCGGTGGGTTCGGAGTCCGGGGAGGAGTCTGGATCCTCGGAGTCACGGGTCGTGCAGAGTGCGGGGCTAGCGTTCGGCTCGATCGCTTTCGGGATCGCAGCCCCCGAGGTGACGTCCAACCGCTCATCCTCGATTGGAGCAATAGGCTCCGAGTTAGGGGTCGGAACCGATGCGTGTGCGGCCTCCAGGACACTGTCCGAGGGCAGAGCTAGATCATGCCCCTCGAGATAGTGCGGCGCGCTTGGCCATGGCTCGAGCCCGTCGAAGATCAAGTCTCCGCGGATGTCAGTCGTGTAGTTTAAGCTTCCAAACCTGACTTGATGGCCAGGGGCGTAGCTTTCGATCTGCTCCAGGTGGCTGAGCGAATTGGCCCGCAGAGCGAAGCCACCGAAGACGAAGGTCTGTCCGGGGAGCAAAGTCTCACCCAGGACCGCATCGTTGTTGATGATCAAAGGAGCCATCGGGCCTAAAGGCGACGACACAGAGGAACTCTCAATGAAAGCACCAATGTCAGTGTCAAAACCGGTGGATCTCGGGTAGGGGGTCCCGAACTGTGCGTCAAGGCCGGATGGTAACAGGAGACAAGGGACACGATGTTTTTACCCAGGTTCGGGCCCTCTCGATGGAGGCAATACCCTACTCCTGCTTGATTAACATTGATGATATGGGTAGTACAAGAGTAGATCTACCATGAGATCAAGGAGGCTAAACCCTAGAAGCTAGACTATGGTATGATTGTTGTGTATGGAGTTGATTGCCTACGGACTACAACCCTCCGGTTTATATAGACACCGGATAGGGTTAGGGTTACATAGAGTTGGTTACAATGGTAGGAGATCTTGAATATCCGCATCGCCAAGCTTGCCTTCCACGCTAAGGAAAGTCCCATCCGGACACGGGACGAAGTCTTCAATCTTGTATCTTCATAGTCTAGGAGTCCAGCTGAAGGTATAGTCCGGCTACCCGAACACCCCCTAATCCAGGACTCCCTCAGTGCCCAAAGGACTTGTTCCCTCTGCCTCACATCGACCAAGTGATAGATTGAAATACAGGCTCCGAGCGCCTATGTTTTTTAGACGTCTACTCTGGCTACCATCAGATATGCATGAAGGAGTCCGACCAGGAGAAGATCGCCTTCATTACGCTTTTTGGCCCCTGCTGCTACATCACTATGCCCCTTTGGGCTCAAGAATGTAGGGGCTACGTGAGAGGGCATTTCCAGCCTTAAGTGTTTTGGTGTTCATGGCAATGCAATTTGCGAACTAACTGTGTTCCTAAGCTACTCAGGTATACTTCATAAGACACAAGACGGTTGAGCACCCCTCCGGATGTAAAAGAGAGAAGATGCATTTCCGACGCGTTTCTATTTTTTGGTAGTAGGAAATCCGCACTATTAAGAGCGGGTCTGCATCAGAAGATGCGGGTAGAATCACATCACATACATATCGAGTATTCACACCCACATACCAATCCTTCCACCTTTTGAGGAGCGAACCTATTTTCTACCTGTTGCAGAAATACTGATGAGGACATGACTACCTTGAATACGACCAAAAATATTGTATATATGCATATTTGTGAGGTGATTTCTAATACAAACTATGCAATAATTTATTTATGCTATTCGGGACAAAAAACCATTGACTTTTATGTCATGTCTAATTGCAGGTGTATATGATAGTTGTACAAACCACGTGTGAAGAAAAAAGGAGATGATTAGGTGCTGCTTAAGAAGTTCCCTGACGTTTGGTAACCCACAAGTATAGGAGATCGCAATAGTTTTCGAGGGTAGAGTATTCAACCCAAATTTATAGATTCGACACAAGGGGAGCCAAAGAATATTTGAAGGTATTAGCAGCTGAGTTGCCAATTCAACCACACCTGAAGATTAATTATCTGCAGCAACGTGATCAGTAGCAAAGTAATATGATAATTTTGATAATAGTGACAATAGCAATGGTAACAGTAACAGTGATAATAGTAGTTTTGTAACAAGTGCAACAGTAACAGCAGCAGTAGTAACTTAGCAAGAACAATATATGATAAATTCGTAGGCATTGGATCGGTGACTTGTTGGATGATATTCATCATGAGACAGCTATAACCTAGGGCGATACGGCACTAGCTCCAGTTCATCAATATAATGTAGGCATGTATTCCGTAAATAGTCATACGTGCTTATGGAAAGAACTTGCAAGACATCTTTTGTCCTACCCTCCCGTGGCAGCGGGGTCCTATTGGAAACTAAGGGATATTAAGGTATCTTTTAATAGAGAACCGGAACAAAGCATTAACACACTGTGAATACATGAACTCCTCAAACTACAGTCATCACCGGGAGTGGTCCCAACTATTGTCACTCCATGGTTTCCGGATCATAACACATAGTTGGTGACTATAACTTGCAACATCGGATCTAGAACATGATATAATGGTGATAACATAAACGGTTCAGATCTGAAATCATGACACCCGGGCCCAAAGTGACAAGCATTAAGCATGGCAAAGTCATAGCAACATCAATCTTAGAACATAGTGGATACTAGGGATCAAGCCCTAACAAAACTAACTCGATTACATGATGAATCTCATCCAACTCCTCACCGACCAGCGAGCCTACAAAGGAATTACTCACTCCCGTTGGGGAGCATCATGGAATTGGCAATGGAGAAGGGTTGGTGATGACGAAGAACAAAGATCCCCCTCTATGGAGCCCCAAACGAACTCCAAATCTGGCCTCCCGATGAAGAACAGGAGGTGACGACGGCTCCGTCTCATGGGTCGCGATAATTCTTTCTCCCTGATTTTTTCTGGAAAAATAGGATTTTATAGCGTCGGTTTCAGGGTCCGCGGCGGTGGGGACAACCCACCTGGGCGCGCTAGGAGAGGGGGGCGTGCCCTGGTGGGTTGTGCCCACCCAGGTGCCCCTCTTCGGTAGGTCTTGGCTCAAAAAAATTTCTTGTTTATTGTATAAAAATTCCTCGCAAACTTTCGTTCCATTCCGAGAACTTGTATTTCTGCACAAAAAGAACACCATGGTAGTTCTGCTGAAAACAGCATCAGTCTAGGGTTAGTTTCATTCAAATTCTGCAAGCTAGACTCCAAAACAAGAGGAAAAGCGTTAGGAAAAGTAGATACATTGGAGACATATCAACTTTGCTTTTGGTCCAAGAGAAGATGGAGACCAAGTCCACCACTTTTGGATTCGGATTGGAACTACACTAACACACCTCACTTGAAACACCTACAAATTTTGCATACAGAATCTGAATAGGATGAATATTTTTCTGTTGGAAAGCTTATCTTCTGGACTTCCGAGTGTTGGGGAATGTAGTAATTTCAAAAAAAATCCTATGCACACGCAAGATCATGGTGATGCATAGCAACGAGAGGGGAAGAGTGTTGTCCATGTACCCTCGTAGACCATAAGCAGAAGCGTTATGACAACACGGTTGATGTAGTCGTACGTCTTCACGATCGACCGATCCTAGTACCGAAAGTACGACACCTCCGTGATCTGCACACGTTTGGCTCGGTGATGTCCCACGAACTCACGATCTAGCAGAGTGTCAAGGGAGAGCTTCGTCAGCACGACGGCGTGATGACGGTGATGATGATGCACCGGAACAGGGCTTCGCCCAAGCACCGCTATGATATAACCAAGGTGGATTATGGTGGAGGGGGGCACTACACACGGCTAAGAGATCAATGATCAACTTGTGTGTCTATGGGGTGCCCCTGGCCACGTATATAGGGGGTGTTTGGTTAGCTGCGTTGCATGGGGCTCGCATCCATCATGCAATTTTTGGCTGTTTGGTATCCCGCATGGGATTTTCAGCCTGGCCCGGTGGATGCAAAAAGGGCCCTCTCAGCCAGGCTAAGGGAAATGCAGGAATCCGGCGTAGCTCTCATACAGGCTCGTTCCTTTGCTTTTCTGCTCCCTCCTTCGGTCTGTGCGGACCAAGCGTCGCCGTCAACACCGCCGCCCCCACGCCTCGTCAAGCCCCGTCGCCGCACCCTCGTCAAGCGCCATTACCGCCGCGCCCTCGTCAAGATCCGCCGCCGATGCGCCCTCGTTAAAGTCCGCCGTCGTGCCCTCGTCAAGCGCCATCGCTGTCGGCCTGGTCCAGCGCTGCCGGCGGCCTCGTTCGCCCTTGTCCAAGCCCTGCACGACGGATCCTGCCACCCTCGCGCTGTCGCAAGCAAAGATCCATTGTCAGTCCATCTGTAGTCATCGAGCCCCAGATCCCGTCACCCAACACAGTCGCCTGATCCACATTCCTTCCTGATTTCAGCTATATTCTGAAGAACCTGCACGTATAGCCAGTGATACGTCTCCGTCGTATCTACTTTTCCAAACACTTTTGCCCTTGTTTTGGACTCTAACTTGTATGATTTGAATGGAACTAACCTGGACTAACGCTGTTTTCAGCAGAATTACCTTAGTGTTGTTTTATGTGCAGAAAGCAAATATTCTCAGAAAGTCCTGAAACTCCACGGAATACCTTAGAAAAAATAATAATAAATCCTCGCCAAATATGAAGACCAGGGGGCCCACACCCTTTCCACGAGGGTGGGGGGCGAGCCCCCCCCTAGGGCGCGCCCCCTACCTCGTGGGCCCCCTGTTGACCCTCCGACGCCAACTCCAACTCTATATATTTGCTTTCGGAGAGAAAAAAACCAGGGAGAAGAAATCATCACGTTTTACGATACGGAGCCACCACCAAGCCCTAAAACCTCTCGGGAGGGCTGATCTGGAGTCCGTTCGGGGCTCCGGAGAGGGGGATTCGTCGCCGTCGTCATCATCAACCATCCTCCATCACCAATTTCATGATGCTCACCGCCGGGCGTGAGTAATTGCATCGTAGGCTTGTTGGACGGTGATGGGTTGGATGAGATTTATCATGTAATCGAGTTAGTTTTGTTAGGGTTTGATCCCTAGTATCCATTATGTTCTGAGATTGATGTTGCTATGACTTTGCTATGCTTAATGCTTGTCACTAGGGCCTGAGTGCCATGATTTCAGATTTGAACCTATTATGTTTTCATGAATATAGGTGAGTTCTTGATCCTATCTTGCAAGTCTATAGTCACCTACTATGTGTTATGATCCGGCAACCCCGAAGTGACAATAATCGGGACCACTCCCGGTGATGACCATAGTTTGAGGAGTTCATGTATTCACTATGTGCTAATACTTTGTTCCGGTTCTCTATTAAAAGGAGGCCTTAATATCCCTTAGTTTCCAATAGGACCCCGCTGCCACGGGAGGGTAGGACAAAAGATGTCATGCAAGTTCTTTTCCATAAGCACGTATGACTATATACGGAATACATGCCTACATTACATTGATGAATTGGAGCTAGTTCTGTGTCACCCTATGTTATGACTGTTACATGATGAACCGCATCTGGCATAATTATCCATCACTGATCCGGTGCCTACGAGTTTTCCATATACTGGTTTACGCTTATTTACTTTCCCGTTGTTACTGTTACAATCACTACAAAATACCAAAAACATTACTTTTGCTGTCTTTACTTTTGTTGCCGTTACCACCACTATCATATTACTGTGCTACTAAACACTTTGCTGCAGATACTAAGTTTCCAGGAGTGGTTGAATTGACAACTCAACTGCTAATACTTGAGGATATTCTTTGGCTCCCCTTGTGTCGAATCAATAAATTTGGGTTAAATACTCTACCCTCGAAAACTGTTGCGATCCCCTATACTTGTGGGTTATCAAGACCTTTTTCTGGCGATGTTGCCGGGGAGCATAGCTCTATTCTTTGAGTCACTTGGATTTATATCTGCTGGACACTATGAAGAACTTGAAAGACGCTAAGACAACAATTTATCCCTCAATTTTGAGGGGAGGTAAGGAACTGCCATCTAGCTCTGCACTTGATTCACCTTCTGTTATGAGTAAGCTAGCGACACCTAAACCTGCTCCTGCTATTCGCTTCGATATGTCGCATGTTATTGATGATGCCACTTCTACTATGCATGATACTTATGATGAAACTGCTTCTATGCCTGATACTACTGTGCCCCTTAGTGAATTTCTTGAAGAACAAATTGCTAGGGCTAGAGAAAGAGAAATTGATGAAACTGAATACGATGATGATAGTGATGATGAAAATATGCCTGTTATTCCTGAAGGTTATCTTTTTGATAAAGATTCTTCTTTAGCTATTTTAGCCTGCAAAGATAGATATGAGCTTAAAAGGTTATTAATTAAATGAAACAAAGAATCACTTAGAGATAAAGTGAAACCCGATCCTGCTTTTGCTACTTCACCTATATGTGTTCCTGATAAAGATTATGAATTCTCTGTTGATCCTGATATAATTACTTTGGTTGAATCTGATCCGTTTTATGGCTATGAATCTGAAACTGTTGTGGCACATCTTACTAAGTTAAATGACATAGGTGCCCTGTTCACTAATAATGAGAGATCACGTTACCTCTATATACTCAAAATATTTCCGTTCTCATTAAAGGGTGATGCTAAGATATGGTTTAATTCTCTTGATCCTGGTTGTGTGCGTAGTCCCCAGGATATGATTTATTACTTCTCTGCTAAATATTTCTCTGCTCATAAGAAACAAGCTGCTTTGAGGGAAATATACAACTTTGTGCAAATTAAAGAAGAGAGTCTCCCACAATCTTGGGGGAGGCTTCTCAAGTTACTTAATGCTTTGCGTGATCATCCTCTTAAGAAACCTGAAATACTTGATATCTTTTATAATGGACTAACTGATGCTTCCAGAGATTACCTGGATAGTTGTGCTGGTTCTCTTTTCAGGGAAAGAACACCGGATGAAGCTGAAATTCTATTGAATAATATGTTAACAAATGAAAATAATTGGGCACCTCCTGAGCCAGCTCCCGCTCCAATTACTGAGCCTATTCCTAAACCAACTCCGAAGAAGAGAGGTGTTCTATTTCTCAGTCCCGAAGATATGCAAGAGGCAAAGAAATCTATGAAAGAAAAAGGTATTAAAGTTGAAGACGTTAAGAATTTACCTCCTATTGAAGAAATACATGGTCTTAATATACCGCATGTTGAAGAAACATATGATCTTAATTATTTATTTACTGAAGAACCTCCCGATATCCCGACACAGGTAGTAAAGGTAAATTCTCTCTATAGATTTGATGAAGGTGATATCCCTCGCTATAAGTCTGCTAGGCAATGCTTTGATGAGTTTGATAATTTTTTTGTCAAACAAGAAAATTTCAATGCTTATTTTGGTAGACAATTGAAATATGATTCCGATATAATTAAATACTTGGGTGATTATATGGCTAATATTAGAGGTGAACTTAAACTTGTTAGCAAACATGCCTCTCTGGTTACCACTCAAGTAGAACAAGTACTTAAAGCTCAAAAAGAATTGCTCCATGAAATGAATAATAAGAAAAATGATTATGCTATTACAGTGGCTACTAGAACTGGTAGAATGACTCAAGAACCTTTGTATCCTGAAGGCCACCCTAAGACAATCGAGCAAGATTCTAAGAGAAATAATATTGATGTTCCTAGTTCTTCTAAAAAGAAGAAGAAGAAAAATGATAGAACTGTGCAAACTTCTAGTGAACCTATTGCTGAACCACCTGATAATCCAAATGATATTTCTATGTCTGATACTGAAACACAACCTGGTAATGAACATGAACCTAGTAAAAATATTAATGATGATGTTCATGATGATGCTCAACCTAGTAATGATAATGATGTAGAAATTGAACCTGCTGTTGATCTTGATAACCCACAATCAAAGAATCAACATTATGATAAAAGAGACTTTGTTGCTAGGAAACATGGTAAAGAAAGGGAACCTTGGGTTCAGAAACCCATGCCTTTTCCTCCTAAACCATCCAAGAAAAAGGATGATGAGGATTTTGAGCGCTTTGCTGAAATGATTAGGCCTATCTTTTTATGTATGCGATTGACTGATGTGCTCAAAACAAATCCTTATGCTAAATATATGAAGCGTATCATTACTAATAAAAGAAAGATACCGGAAGCTGAAATTTCCACCATGCTTGCTAATTATACTTTTAAGGGTGGAATACAAAAGAAACTTGGAGATCCCGGAGTACCCACTATACCTTGCTCCATTAAAAGAAATTATATTAAAACTGCTTTATGTGATCTTGGAGCCGGTGTTAGTGTTATGCCTCTATCTTTATATCGTAGACTTGACTTGAATAAGCTGACACCTACTGAAATATCTTTGCAAATGGCTGATAAGTCAACTGCTATACCTGTCGGTATTTGTGAGGACGTGCCTGTTGTGGTTGCAAACGTTACTATTTTAACGGACTTTGTTATTCTTGATATTCCCGAGGATGATAGTATGTCTATTATTCTTGGAAGACCTTTTCTTAATACTGCAGGGGCTGTTATTGATTGCAACAAAGGCAATGTCACTTTTCATGTTAATGGTAATGAGCATACGGTACAGTTTCCAATGAAACAACCTCAAGTCCATAGTATCAACTCCATTGGAAAAATTCCATCGATTATAATTGGAGGTTTTGAATTTCCTCTTCTTATGGTCAAAAAGAAATATGATATACTTATTATAGGGGATGTGCATATCCCCGTTGAGGTAACTTAGTGTTATTCGAAATTTCTCCGGTTTCATGATTATCGGAATGAGTTTGTTAACAAGACTTGATGAACCTTGTTAGTGGATTCTTTTTGATGAGCATGAGATGGATGAAAGTAGAAGAGCAACCTTCTGT
Source organism: Triticum dicoccoides (assembly GCF_002162155.2). Lineage (NCBI taxonomy): Eukaryota > Viridiplantae > Streptophyta > Magnoliopsida > Poales > Poaceae > Triticum > Triticum dicoccoides. Next base: position 289,540,791 of record NC_041380.1, on the reverse strand, counting down.
ACCCTCTCTATATTTTCTGTTATTTAGTAGAAATAAAGTAAAAATAGTATTTTTCTGTCTGTTTCCTGTCTTATCTGTGCAATATAAAAATATCCCGAAAATAAAAGTCCTGAGAATGCCATGCCAATTTAATATGATTTTTTGGGAATATTTGAGGATTTACTGTGCAAAAATTACCATGGGAGGAGCTACCACCTGGCCACGAGGGTGGTGGGCGCCCCCCATAGGGCGCGCCCCTGCCTCGTGGGCCCACGGTGGCCCTCCTCCACTTATCCCAGCAACCATCTTCTTCCTCTGCCTCACACAAACCCGAAAAACCAACTCAAGCACGAGTTCCAGCCACTTTTGCTGTGATTTTCGATCTCCTTGCTCAAAGCACCTCTCGCAAAACTGCTTGGGGAGATTGTTCCTTGGTATGTGACTCCTCCATTGGTCCAATTAGTTTTTATTCTAGTGCTTTATTCTTTGAAAATTTGTGCTGCATAGGTGACCATGTTCTTGAGCTTGCATGTCAAATTTATATGGTTCCAAGTAGTTCTAATGCTTGATATAGGCTCTAGGCACTTGTAGGAGTAGTTACTATCAATATTATTGAAGTTGGTTCACTTTTGTTTGAAGTTACTAAAAATTTCAGAACTTTTTCAGAGAAAAACAATATGTTTAGGAAGATGTTCCAAGGTGGTTCCTCTAAGAAGCAAGGACCCAGGATTGTTATGCGCGATGCTGACGAGGATCCACCAAGAGACACTCTGGTACGGCCTTGCGAGTGGCCGTAGGAAAATTTTATGGACCGTGCGGGAATTAAAGAAGAATTCAAAGCATATTTGCGCAATGCCGGTCTTGAGGAATTTGAGGCCAACAAATGCCCCCAGTATCATGATCTCACAAGTTCATTTGTGAGGAGGTTTGAGTATTCATCTTCGCGTAATTATCCTTCAGTCATGTTTGATCTTTATGATAAATCTTATAGAATGGACTTAGAGGATTTCACTCTTGCGTGCAAACTTCCATTATGGGGCAGTATTAGGGATCCCCCTAAATCTGAATTTAGAAACTTTCTTGCTAGTATAACTGTGGGGGAATCCAGAGACATAACGCAGGCAACCATAGGGAGCATTCACTTTCCTGCTATACATTATTTTGCTCTCTTTATCGGTAGATGCATAAATGCTAAGGATGAAGCATGTCACATGTGTGTCCCTGATCTTAGCATTCTTAGGAGTGTTGTGTTAGAAGACCAATCTTATCATATGGGAGCCATTGTAGCTCGTAGGTTGCATCATAATAGACATAATGGAGATTTCTTTGGAGGAATTTACACAACCCGCTTAGCTCATTTTCTTGAAATAGACATTCGTGAGGGTGATATGGAGTTGCCTCCTGCATATTTAGATTATAACTCTATGGCTTCGCACCAGTTTGTCGAGAGGCCTGAATCACCTCTCTTATATCGCTTAATTTTTGATAAACGACATGTTTTCCGTATTACTCTCCCTGCTCCTGCCTTCTTTGATTCACAGACAAAAGGAAGATATGTTATTACTAGAGAGGAGGCAGAAGAGTACGAGAGGAGAGCGGAGGCAGCTCGACTCCACGCTAGCTCAGCAGGCGATAACCGCTGCCCAACAATATGATCCCAACTATTCTTCCTCATCACAGTACGACCCCAACAACTATTATTATGGATATCCGCCAGGCCAGCCGTGGCCATAGACCAACTTAGGCCAAAAGCCTAAGCTTGGGGGAGTACGTATTTCTCACCGACATTACATTTATGTTCACACACATTCATTGCTAGATGTCGGTGCTCATACTTTTTCACTATAATATCCATGCTAGTTTATTTTCCTTTTCCTGCTTTCTTCTTGTGTGTCTAGTAAACCTTAAGAAAAACCAAAAAATAGTAGTAATTTACTTTCCTGCTATAGTAGTAATTAAAAAGAAAACCCAAAAAAATATTTCCCGTTCTTCTTTTGCTTGTTGGGAGCTTTCCCGTGTAAATAGTTTTCTTTTCTTTTCTTTTCTTTGGGGGTCAGTAGGAGAAGACCATAATTAAATTGTTGTAGTGGCTCTTATATGCTTTAATGTTGATTTAACCCAGAGCCCATATTGCCTTGTCTTCTCCTGTTTCTTGAATGCTCGAAGATTCCAGCTTAGTCCAATGCACGTGCACTCTTATTATTATTCACACCCTTCGGTCATGCAAGTGAAAGGCAATTATGATGATATATGATGGACTAACTGAGATGAGAAAAGCTGGTATGAACTCGACCTCTTTTGTTTTTGTAAATATGATGAGTCCCGTGTTCTTGATTCAGCTTATTATGAATAAACATGTTTGCAATGACAATTAGAGATCATAGTTGCTTGTGCCATGCTTGATTAGCTATGAGTTATAATGATTTACCTTGTATGCCAACATGCTATTGAGATGATCATGATGTGGTATGATGGGGTGGTATCCTCCTTTGAATGATTTAAGTGACTTGACTTGTCACATGTTCACGCATGTAGTTGAAACAAAATCAACATAGCCTTCATGATATTTATGTTCATGGTGGATTATATCCTACTCATGCTTGCATCCAATGTTAATTAATTTTAATGCATGTGCATGGCTGTTGTCGCTCTCTAGTTGGTCGCTTCCCAGTCTTTTGCTAGCCTTCACCTGTACTAAGCAGGAATACTGCGTGTGCATCCAATCCCTTAAACCCCAAAGTTATTCCAGATGAGTCCACTATACCTTCCTATATGCGGTATTTACCTGCCGTTCCAAGTAAATTTGTATGTGCCAAACTCTAAACCTTCAAATAAACATTCTGTTTTGTATGCTCGAATAACTCATGTATCAACAAAGGTTGTCCTCATCTTCCGTGTTAGGCGGGTTATTCTCAAGAGGAGTGGACTCCGCTCCTCACTCACGAGAAAATGGCTAGTCACCGGGATGCCCAGTTCCATGCTTTATGCAAACTAAATCAAAATTAATTGCAAACAAAACTCCCCCTGGGACCTGATGTATGTTGGAGGCACTCGTTGTTTCGAGCAAGCCATGGATTGATGCTTGTTGGTGGAGGGGGAGTATAAACTTTACCATGCTGTTTGGGAACCGCCTATTGTGTGTTTATCATGGAAGATATCGCCATCTCTTAGTTGTTACGTTGACAATGAAAGTATACCGCTCAAAATACAATTCATCTCTATTTCAAAACCGAGCTCTGGCACCTCTACAAATCCCTACTTCCCTCTGCGAAGGGCCTATCCATTTAACTTTATGTTGAGTCATCACCCTCTTATTAAAGAGCACTAGCTGGAGAGCACAGCTGTGATTTGCATTCATCACTATTAATCTATGTTGGGTATGACTATGATTGGATCTCTTTTACCATGAATTACAATATCTAGTCAGTCCTTGATCTTTGAAGGTGCTCTGCATTTATGTTTTGCGATCTCAGAAAGGGCTAGCGAGATACCATCTTGTTATATCATATTATGATTGTTTTGAGAAAGTGTTGTCATCCGAGATTTATTATTATGACTTGCTAGTTGATTATGCTATTGATACGAGTAATTGTGAGACCTGAGGATTATTGCAAATGTGGTTAGTTATGATCTATGCTGAAAACTTGAATGCTGGCTTGACATAGTTACAACAACAAGAGCAAACAGAGTTTGTAAAAGCTTTTCTTTCTTTCTTTCAGTTTGTCAACTGAGACAAGCAAGGGTTTAAGCTTGGGGGAGTTGATACGTCTCCGTCGTATCTACTTTTCCAAACACTTTTGCCCTTGTTTTGGACTCTAACTTGTATGATTTGAATGGAACTAACCTGGACTGACGTTGTTTTCAGCAGAATTACCTTGGTGTTGTTTTATGTGCAGAAAGCAAATATTCTCGGAAAGTCCTGAAACTCCACGGAATACCTTAGAAAAAAATAATAAAAAATCCTCGCCAAATATGAAGACCAGGGGGACCACACCCTTTCCACGAGGGTGGGGGGCGCCCCCCCTAGGGCGCCCCCTACCTCATGGCCCCCCTGTTGACCCTCCGACGCCAACTCCAACTCTATATATTTGCTTTCGGAGAGAAAAAAACCAGGGAGAAGAAATCATCGCGTTTTACGATACGGAGCCGCCGCCAAGCCCTAAAACCTCTCGGGAGGGCTGATCCGGAGTCCGTTAGGGGCTCCAGAGAGGGGGATTCGTCGCCGTCGTCATCATCAACCATCCTCCATCACCAATTTCATGATGCTCACCGCCGTGCGTGAGTAATTGCATCGTAGGCTTGCTGGACGGTGATGGGTTGGATGAGATTTATCATGTAATCGAGTTAGTTTTGTTAGGGTTTGATCCCTAGTATCCATTATGTTCTGAGATTGATGTTGCTATGACTTTGCTATGCTTAATGCTTGTCACTAGGGCTCGAGTGCCATGATTTCAGATCTGAACCCATTATGTTTTCATGAATATATGTGAGTTCTTGATCCTATCTTGCAAGTCTATAGTCACCTACTATGTGTTATGATCCGGCAACCCCGAAGTGACAATAATCGAGACCACTCCCGATGATGACCATAGTTTGAGGAGTTCATGTATTCACTATGTGCTAATGCTTTGTTCCGGTTCTCTATTAAAAGGAGGCCTTAATATCCCTTAGTTTCCAATAGGACCCCGCTGCCACGGGAGGGTAGGACAAAAGATGTCATGCAAGTTCTTTTCCATAAGCACGTATGACTATATACGGAATACATGCCTACATTACATTGATGAATTGGAGCTAGTTCTGTGTCACCCTATGTTATGACTGTTACATGATGAACCACATCTGGCATAATTATCCATCACTGATCCGGTGCCTACGAGTTTTCCATATACTGGTTTAGGCTTATTTACTTTCCCGCTGTTACTGTTACAATCACTACAAAATACCAAAAACATTAGTTTTGCTATCTTTACTTTTGTTGTCGTTACCACCACTATCATATTACTGTGCTACTAAACACTTTGCTGCAGATACTAAGTTTCCAAGTGTGGTTGAATTGACAACTCAGCTGCTAATACTTGAGGATATTCTTTGGCTCCCCTTGTGTCGAATCAATAAATTTGGGTTAAATACTCTACCCTCGAAAACTGTTGCGATCCCTTATACTTGTGGGTTATCAAGACCTTTTTCTGGCGCCGTTGCCGGGGAGCATAGGTCTATTCTTTGAGTCACTTGGATTTATATCTGCTGGACACTATGAAGAACTTGAAAGACGCTAAGACAACAATTTATCCCTCAACTACGAGGGGAGGTAAGGAACTGCCATCTAGCTCTGCACTTGATTCACCTTCTGTTATGAGTAAGCTAGCGACACCTAAACCTGCTTCTGCTATTCGTTCCGATATGTCACATGTTATTGATGATGCCACTTGTACTATGCATGATACTTATGATGAAACTGCTTCTATGCCTGATACTACTGTGCCCCTTAGTGAATTTCTTGAAGAACAAATTGCTAGGGCTAGAGAAAGAGAAATTGATGAAACTGAATACGATGATGATAGTGATGATGAAAATATGCCTGTTATTCCTGAAGGTTATCTTTTTGATAAAGATTCTTCTTTAGCTATTTTAGCCTGCAAAGATAGATATGAGCATAACAACATACGTTGTTCCCTTTGTCATCGGTATGTTACTTGCCCGAGATTCGATCGTCGGTATCTTAATACCTAGTTCAATCTCGTTACCGGCAAGTATATTTACTCATTCCGTAATGCATCATCCCGCAACTAACTCATTAGTCACATTGCTTGCAAGGCTTATAGTGATGTGCATTACGGAGAGGGCCTAGAGATACCTCTCTGATAGACGGAGTGACAAATCCTAATCTCGATCTATGCCAACTCAACAAACACCATTGGAGACACCTGTAGAGCATATTTATAATCACCTAGTTACGTTGTGATGTTTGATAGCACATAAGGTGCTCCTCCGGTATTCGGGAGTTGCATAATCTCATAGTTAGAGGAACATGTATATGTCATGAAGAAAGCAGTAGCAATAAAACTGAACGATCATTATACTAAGCTAACGGATGGGTCTTGTCCATCACATCATTCTCTAATTATGTGATCCCGTTCATCAAATGACAACACATGTCCATGGCTAGGAAACTTAACCATCTTTGATTAACGAGCTAGTCAAGTAGAGGCATACTAGGGACACTCTGTTTGTCTATGTATTCACACATGTACTAAGTTTTCAGTTAATACAATTCTAGCATGAATAATAAACATTTATCATGATATAAGAAAATATAAATAACAACTTTATTATTGCCTCTAGGGAAAATTTCCTTCATCAAGGACAATTGGATTCATCTTCATATTCTTTATGAGCTTGGAGACAGAGGAAAAAAGTGTGATGTTGCTGGAGAATCCATGTCAAAACCCAAGCCAAAAGGTATTGCATCACCTCCACTTGGGCCCATGGGCCTTGTACGACCTATGGTTAGATTTAGGCTGCGTTGGGACATCCTCCCACCTCCTTGGCTGCCATCACTTGGTCCTATATAAGTAGATCAATCTAGTAACATTTTCTTTGAGTTTCAATTAATTAAAAGTTAGCCATTGCTGCAACTTCGTGTACTTCATTTGTATCCAACAACTAGATCAAGACCGTTTTTGAAACCCCACTTTTATCAAAACTTCATATATATTCGCAATATTCAGATTGCTTTATGTATTCTTGCACGTTCTTCGATTGATTGCATGAATAGACCTTCGTGGTCAGGCTGATCTGTTGGGAATCATTGCATGGAAAAACAAAAAAAAATCTACGCACACGCAATGATCTATCCATGGAGATGCATAGCAAGGAGAGGAGGAGAGTGTGTCTACGTACCCTCATAGACCATAAGCGGAAGCGTTTCACAACGTGGTTGATGTAGTCGAACTTTCTTCGCACTCCAACCGATCTAGTACCGAACGCACGACACCTCCGCGTTCTGCACACGTTCAACTCGGTGATGTCCTCCGCCTTCTTGATGCAGCAAGACGGCAAAGCAGTAGATGAGTTTCGGCAGCTATACGGTGTGGTGACGGTGATGGTGATGTGATCTCCGCAGGGCTTCGCCTAAGCACTACGAAAATATGACCGAGGGAATAAACGGTGGACGGGGGCGCCACACACGGCTAAGACAATGTTTTGTTCTTTGTGTGGTGCCCCTCCCCATGTATATATAGGTGGGAGGGGACGAGGCAACCCCTAGGGCGCCCCAAGAGACCTGGTGGCAGCCCGGCAGCCCTAGGGCTGCTGCCTTGCCCTGAGCCCCCGTTCCTTATTTGGAGTGTCGGAGGAAGGCGGGGGAGGGTGGCGCCCCCCTTTCCTTTCTCCCATGAGAGGGAAAGGGAGGAGGGACTAGCCTCCCCCTTTTCCTTCCCTAGGGCTGGCCAAACAAGGGAGGGGGTGCACTAGCCACCTTGTGGACTGGTCTGTCCCCTCCTTTGGCCCATAAGGCCCATAAATTGCCGGGGGGGGGGGGGTGCGCGGAACCCCTTCTGGTGACCCGATTCCTTATGTCCCGAAACACTTCCAGTGTCCAAATACCATCGTACTATATATCAATCTTTACCTCTCGACCATTTCGAGACTCCTCGTAATGTCCTGATCTCACCCAGGACTCTGAACAACATTCGGTTACCAAAACATATAACTCCTATAACACTATATCGTCAAAGAACGTTAAGCGTGCGGACCCTATGGGTTTCAGAACTATGTAGACATGACCGAGACACCTCTCCGGTAAATAACCAATAGAGGAACCTAGATGCCCATATTGGCTCCTACATATTCTACGAAGATCTTTATCGGGCGAACACATTATGACAACATACGTAATTCCCTTTGTCCATCGGTATGTTACTTGCCCGAGATTCGATCGTCGGTATCTTCATACCTAGTTCAATCTCGTTACCGGCAAGTCTCTTTACTCGTTCCGTAATACACCACCTTGTGACTAACTCCTTAGTCATTTGTTTGCAAGCTTATGATGTGTATTACCGAGAGGGCCCAGAGATACCTCTCCGATACTCGGAGTGACAAATCCTAATGTCGATCTATGCCAACTCAACAAACACCTTCGGAGATACCTGTAGAGCATATTTATGATCACCCAGTTACGTTGTGATGTTTGATAGCACACAAGGTATTCCTCCGGTATCCGGGAGTTGCATAATCTCATAGTCGAAGGAATACGTATTTGACATGAAGAAATCAGTAGCAATAAACTGAACTATCATTATGCTAAGCTAACGGATTGGTCTTGTTCATCACATCATTCTCCTAATGATGTGATCCCGTTATCAAATGATAACACATGTCTATGGTTAGGAAACCTTAACCATCTTTGATCAACGAGCTAGTCTAGTAGAGGCTCACTAGGGACACGGTATTTGTTTATGTATCCACACATGTATTTAGGTTTCCGACCAATACAATTCTAGCATGAATAAAAACCTTTATCATGTATAAGGAAATATATAATAACAACTTTATTATTGCCTCTTGGGCATATTTCCTTCAGTCTTCCACTTGCACTATAGTCAATAATCTTGTTCACATCACCATGTGATTAACACCCATAGTTCACATCGCCATGTGACCAATACCCAAAGAGTTTACTAGAGTCAAATACTCTAGCTCACATCACCATGTGATTAATACCCAAAGAGTATTAAGGTGTGATCATGTTTTGCTTGTGAGAGAGGTTTAGTCAACGTGTCTGTCACATTCAGATCCATATGTACTTTGCAAATTTCTATGTCTACAATGCTCTACATGGAGCTAGTCTAGCTAATTGCTCCCACTTTCAATACATATCCAGATTGAGAATCATACTCATCCGAATCGGTGTCAAAGCTTGCATCGACATAACTCTTTACGATGAACTCTTTATCACCTCCATAACCAAGAAATATTTCCTTAGTCCCCTAAGGATAATTTTGACCGATGTCCAGTGATTCACTCCTGGATTACTCTTGCACCTCCTTGCCAAACCCATGGCAAGGCACACAATAGATCTGGTACATAACATGGCATACTTCATAGAACCTATGACTAAGGCACATGGAATAACTTTCATTCTCTCTATATATTCTGCCATGGTCGGGTTTTGAGTCTAACTCAACTTCACACCTTGTTACACAGGCAAGAACGCTTTCTTTGACTAATCCATTTTGAACTTCTTCGAAATTTGTCAAGGTATGTGCTTTGTGAAAGTCCTATTAAGCGTCTCGATCTATCCCTATAGATCTTGATGCCCAATATATAAGCAGCTTCACCAAGGTCTTTCATTGAAAAATTCTTATTCAAGTATCCTTTTATGCTATCCAGAAATTCTATATCATTTCCAATCAACAATATGTCATCCACATATAATATCAGAAATGCTACAGATCTCTCACTCACTTTCTTGTAAATACAGGCTTCATAAGTCTGTATAAAACCATATGCTTTGATCACCTCTTCAAAGCATATATTCCAACTCTGAGATGCTTGCACCAGTCCATAGATGGATCGCTAGAGCTTGCACACTTTGTTAGCACCTTTAGGATCGACAAAACCTTCTAGTTGCATCATATACAACTCTTCTTTAAGAAATCCTTTTCGGAATGCAGTTTTGATGTACATTTGCCAAATTTCATAATTATAAAATGCGGCAATTGCTAACATGATTCGGACTGACTTAGCATCGCTACGGGTGAGAAGGTCTCATCGTAGTCAACCCCTTAAACTTGTCAAAAACCTTTCGCAACAAGTCGAGCTTTGTAGATAGTGATATTACCATCAGCGTCTGTCTTCCTCTTGAAAATCCATTTATTCTCAATGGCTTGCTGATCATTGGGCAAATCCACCAAAGTCCACACTTTGTTCTCATACATGGATCCTATCTCAGATTTCATGGCCTCAAGCCATTTATCGGAATCTGGGCTCATCATAGCTTCTTCATAGTTCGTAGGTTCGCCATGGTCTAATAACATGACTTCTAGAGCAGGATTACCATACCACTCTGGTGCGGATCATGTTCTGGTTTACCTACGAGGTTCAGTAGCAACCTGATCTGAAGTTTCATGATCATTATCATTTGCTTCCTCTCTAGTTGGTGTAGGCATCATGGGAACGGATTTCTCTAATGTGCTACTTTCCAATTCGAGAGAAGGTACTATTACCTCATCAAGTTCTACTTTCCTCCCACTCACTTCTTTCGAGAGAAACTCCTTCTCTAGAAATGTTCCATTCTTGGAAACAAAGATCTTGCCTTCGGATATGTGGTAGAAGGTGTACCCAATTGTTTCCTTAGGGTATCCTATGAAGACACACTTCTCTGATTTGGGTTCGAGCTTATCAGGCTGAAGCCTTTTGACATAAGTGTCGAACCCCAAACTTTAAGAAACGACAGCTTAGGTTTCTTGCCAAACCATAGTTCATACGGTGTCATCTCAACGGATTTAGATGGTGCCCTATTTAATGTGAATGCAGTTGTCTCTAATGCATAACCCCAAAACGATAGTGGTAAATCGGTAAGAGACATCATAGATTGCACCATATCTAATAAAGTACGGTTACGACGTTCAGACACACCATTACGCTGTGGTGTTCTAGGTGGCGTGAGTTATGAAACAATTCCACATTGTTTTAAATGAAGGCCAAACTCGTAACTCAAATATTCGCCTCCACAGTAAGATCGTAGAAACTTTATTTTCTTGTTACGGTAATTCTCCACTTCACTCTGAAATTCTTTGAACTTTTCAAATGTTTCATACTTGTGTTTCATTAAGTAGTTATACCAATATCTACTCAAATCATCTATGAATGTTAGAAAATAACGATACCCGCACCGTGACTCAACACTCACCGGACTGCATACATCGGTATGTATTATTTCCAATAATTCTTTAGCTCGCTCCATTGTTATGGAGAACGGAGTTTTAGTCATCTTTCCCATGAGGCATGGTTCGCAAGTATCAAATGATTCATAATCAAGTGATTCCAAAAGTCCATCTGCATGGAGTTTCTTCATGCGCTTTACACCAATATGACCTAAACGGTAGTGCCACAAGTATGTTGCACTATCATTATCAACTTTGCATCTTTTGACATGAATATTATGAATATGTGTATCACTAGGATCGAGATTCAATAAACCATTCACATTGGGTGTATGAACATAGAAGGTTTTGTTCATGTAAATAGAACAACAATTATTATTTGACCTAAATGAATGACCGTATTGCAATAAAAATGATCAAATCACATTCATGCTCAACGCAAACACCAAATTACATTTATTTAGGTTCACTAATCCCGAAGGTAGAGGGAGTGTGCGATAGTGATTGTATCAACCTTGGAATCACTTCCAACACACATCGTCACCTCGCCCTTAACTAGTCTCTGTTTATTTTGCAACTCCTGTTTCGAGTTACTAATCTTAGCAACTGAACTGGTATCAAATACTCAGGGGATACTATTAATACTAGTAAGGTACACATGAATAACATGTATATCAAATATACCTTTGTTCACTTTGCCATCCTTCTTATCTGCCAAGTATTTGGGACAGTTCCGTTTCCAGTGACCATTTCCTTTGTAATAGAGGCACTCAGTTTTAGGCTTGGGTCCAGCTTTGGGCTTCTTCATGGGAGCGGCAACTTGCTTGCCATTCTTCTTGAAGTTCCCTCTCTTTCCCCTGCCCTTATTTTGAAACTAGTGGTCTTGTTAACCATCAACACTTGATGCTCTTTCTTGATTTGTACCATCGCGAAGAGCTAGGGAATCATTTTCTTCATACCTTGCATATTATAGTTCATCATGAAGTTCTAGTAGATTGGTGATAATGACTAGAGAACTTTGTTAATCATAATCTTATCTGGAAGATTAACTTCCACTTGATTCAAGCAATTGTAGTACCCAGACATTCTGAGCACATGCTCACTGGTTGAGCTATTCTCCTCCATCTTGTAGGCAAAGTACTTGTCAGAGGTCACATACCTCTCGACACGGGCATGAGTCTAAAATACCAATTTCAGCTCTTGGAACATCTCATATGCTCCATGGCATTCAAAACATTTTTGAAGTCCCGGTTCTAAGCCGTAAAGCATGGCACAATAAACTATTAAGTAGTCATCATATCGAGCTTGCCAAATGTCCATAACGTCTGCATCTGCTCCTGTAATAGGTCTGTCACCTAGCGGTGCATTAAGGATATAATTCTTCTATGCAGCAATGAGGATAATCCAAAGATCACGGACCCAGTCTGCATCATTGCTACTATCATCTTTCAACTTAGTTTTCTCTAGGAACATATCAAAAAAATATGAGCTATATCGCGAGCTATTGATCTAGAACATAGATATGCAAAACTATCAAGACTAAGTTCATGATAAATTAAGTTCAATTAATCAAATTACTAATGAACTCCCACTTAAATAGACATCCCTCAAGTCATATAAGTGATACATGATCAAATCAACTAACCCATGTCTGATCATCACATGAGATGGGGTAGTCACCAATGGTGAACATCTCTATGTTTATCATATCTACTATATGACTCATGTTCGACCTTTCGATCTCCAGTGTTCCGAGACCATGTCTGTACATGCTAGGCTCGTCAAGTTTAATCCAAGTATTCTGCATGTCCAAAATTGTCTTACACCCGTTGTATGTGAATGTAGAGTCTATCACACCCGATCATCATGTGGAGTCTCGAAACGACAAACTTTCGCAATGGTTCATACTCGGGAATAACACTTATATCTTGAAATTTAGTGAAGGGATCATCTTATAATGCTACCGTCGTTCTAAGCAAAATAAGATGCATAAAAGATAAACATCACATGCAATCAAAATATGTGACATGATATGACCATCATCATCTCGTGCTTTTGATCTCCATCTCCAAAGCATCGTCATGATCTCCCTCGTCACCGGCTCGACACATTGATCTCTGATACGTCTCCAACGTATCTATAATTTTTGATTACTCCATGCTATATTATCTACTGTTTTGGACATTGTTGGGCTTTATTATCCACTTTTATATTATTTTTGGGACTAACCTATTAACCGGAGGCCCAGCCCAGAATTGCTGTTTTTTTCCTATTTCAGGGTTTCGAAGAAAAGGAATATCAAACGGAGTCCAAACGGAATGAAACCTTCGGGAACGTGATTTTCTCAACGAACAAGACCCATGAGACTTGGACCCTATGTCAAGACACAAAAGAGGAGGCCACGAGGTAGGGGGGCGCACCTACCCCCCCAGGCGCGCCCTCCACCCTCGTGGCCCCCCTGTTGCTCCACCGACGTACTCCTTCCTCCTATATATACCTACGTACCCCCAAACGATCAGAGACGGATCCAAAACCCTAATTCCACCGCCGCAACTTTCTGTATCCACGAGATCCCATCTTGGGGCCTGTTCCGGAGCTCCCTCGGAGGGGGCATCGATCACGGAGGGCTTCTACATCAACACCATAGCCCCTCCAATGAAGTGTGAGTAGTTTACCTCAGACCTACGGGTCCATAGTTAGTAGCTAGATGGCTTCTTCTCTCTTTTTGGATCTCAATACAATGTTCTCCCCCTCTCTTGTGGAGATCTATTCGATGTAATCTTCTTTTTGCGGTGTATTTGTTGAGACCGATGAATTGTGGGTTTATGATCAAGTCTATCTATGAACAATATTTGAATCTTCTCTGAATTCTTTTATGTATGATTGGTTATCTTTGCAAGTCTCTTTGTATTGTCAGTTTGGTTTGGCCTTCTAGATTGATCTTTCTTGCAATGGGAGAAGTGCTTAGCTTTGGGTTCAATCTTGCGGTGTCCTTTCCCAGTGACAGTAGGGGCAGCAAGGCACGTATTGTATTGTTGCCATCGAGGATAACAAGATGGGGTTTTCATCGTATTGCATGAGTTTATCCCTCTACATCATGTCATCTTGCTTAAAGCATTACTCTGTTTTCATTAACTTAATACTCTAGATGCATGCTGGATAGCGGTCGATGGGTGGAGTAATAGTAGTAGATGCAGGCAAGAGTCGGTCTACTTGTCTCGGACGTGATGCCTATATACATGATCATACCTAGATATTCTCATAACTATGCTCAATTCTGTCAATTGCTCAACAATAATTTGTTCACCCACCGTAGAATACTTATGCTCTCGAGAGAAGACACTAGTGAAACCTATGGCCCCTGGGTCTATCTTCATCATATTAATCTACCAATACTTAGTTATTTCCTTTTGCTTTTACTTTGCTTTTATTTTACTTTGCATCTTTATCATAAAAATACCAAAAATATTATCTTATCATATCTATCAGATCTCACTCTCGTAAGTGGCCGTGTAGGGATTGACAACCACTTATCGCGTTGGTTGCGAGGATTTATTTGGTTTGTGCAGGTACGAGGGACTCGCGCGTAGCCTCCTACTGGATTGATACCTTGGTTCTCAAAAACTGAGGGAAATACTTACGCCACTTTGCTGCATCATCCCTTCCTCTTCGGGGAAAACCAACGCAGTGCTCAAGAGGTAGCAAGAAGGATTTCTAGCGCCGTTGCCGGGGAGGTCTACGCAAAAGTCAATATACCAAGTACCCATCACATACCCTTATCTCCGGCATTACATTATTTGCCATTTGCCTCTCATTTTCCTCTCCCCCACTTCACCCTTGCTGTTTTATTCGCCCTCTCTCTCTATCCTCCCTCTCTTTCTCTATTCGCCTCTTTTTGCCTGCTTGCCTTTTGTTTTCTTGTGTGTTAGTTTGCTTGCTTGATGGCTCTACCTAAATTTGGTGACCTTCACCTTAAAAGATTAGAAGAGATCGAAAGTAAAGTCAGGAGTTTCATGGTTTTGCAGTTTGATCATAATAGTTTCTTTAGAAACGAGCTTAAGGAACAGAAAAGTTTTATGAGTTTTATGAATAAAGAGCTTGATGATATGTCTAAAGAATTCGATGGTTTAAGATCCCAAATTGGTCATCTTGAGAAATTGACTGCCGAAATTTCGGATAGACAGGCTACCTTAGTTAATAAGATGGCCGCTAAACCGGATTGCTATGAAAATAAAGATGAAGATCTAAAAGTTATTGATGTGTCCCCTATTAAATCTTTGTTTTGCAATATGAATCTTGATAATGATGGGACTGAATATGATCCACCTTTACCTAGAAGGCGTTCCAAGAATTCGGAGTATTTAGATCTTGATGCTAAAATTGATAAAAGTGGGATTGAAGAAATTAAAACCCTAGATGTTGCTAAACCCACTATTTTGGATTTCAAGGAATTTAATTATGAAAATTGCTCTTTCATTGATTGTATTTCCTTGTTGCAATCCGTGCTAAATTCTCCTCACGCTTATAGTCAAAATAAAGCGTTTACTAAACATATCGTTGATGCCTTGATGCAATCTTATGAAGAAAAACTTGAATTGGAAGTTTCTATCCCTAGAAAACTTTATGATGAGTGGGAACCAACTATTAAAATTAAAATTAAGGATCATGAATGCTATGCTTTATGTTATTTGGGTGCTAGTGTTTCCACGATTCCAAAAACTTTGTGTGATTTGTTAGGTTTCCGTGATTTTGATGATTGCTCTCTAAACTTGCACCTTGCAGATTCCACTATTAAGAAACCTATGGGAAGAATTAACGATGTTCTTATTGTTGCAAATAGTAATTATGTGCCCGTAGATTTTATTGTTCTTGACATAGATTGCAATCCTTCATGTCCTATTATTCTTGGTAGACCTTTCCTTAGAACGATTGGTGCAATTATTGATATGAAGGAAGGAAATATTAGATTCCAATTTCCGTTAAGGAAAGACACGGAACACTTCCCTAGAAAGAAAATTAAATTACCTTATGAATCTATTATGAGATCCACTTATGGATTTCC
This sequence comes from Triticum dicoccoides, assembly GCF_002162155.2. Taxonomy (NCBI): domain Eukaryota; kingdom Viridiplantae; phylum Streptophyta; class Magnoliopsida; order Poales; family Poaceae; genus Triticum; species Triticum dicoccoides. Next base: position 289,524,864 of record NC_041380.1, on the reverse strand, counting down.
TACCAAAGATGGCAATACCTAGATCTATCCTTGCTTGTTACGCCTAGCTAGGGGCGTGAAACGATAGCGCTTGTTGGGAGGCAACCCAATTTTATTTTTATTCCTTGCTTTTTGCTCCTGTTTAGTAATAAATAATTTATCTAGCCTATGTTTTGGTTGTGTTTTTTGTGTTTCATTAGCATTTGTGCCAAGTAGAACCGTTGGGAAGACTTGGGGAAAGTCCTGTTGAACTTAAAAGCAGAAACTTTAACGCTCACGAGAACTGCTGTCATTTTTATTTGGAAAGTGGTATTTAGTTAATTATTTTTTAAGATGATTAATAGATAAATTCCTCACGTCCAACAATTTATTTTAGAATTTTTGGGTTTCCAGATCTTGCGCTAGCTACAGATTACTACAGATTGTTCCGTTTTTGACAGATTCTGTTTTTCGTGGGTTGTTTGCTTATTTTGATGAATCTATGGCTAGTAAAATAGTTTATGAACCATACAGAAGTTGGAATACAGTAGGTTTAACACCAAGATAAATAAATAATGAGTTCATTACAGTAACTTGAAGTGGTCTTTTGTTTTCTTTCGCTAACGGAGCTCACGAGATTTTCTACTTTGAGCTTTGTGTTGTGAAGTTTTCAAGTTTTGGCTAAAGATTTGATGGACTATGGAACAAGGAGTGGAAAGAGCCTAAGCTTGGGGATGCACATGGCACCCCCAAGATAATCTAAGTACACCTAAAAGCCAAAGCTTGGGGATGCCCTGGAAGGCATCCCATCTTTCGTCTACTTCTATCGGTAACTTTACTTGGAGCTATATTTTTATTCACCACATGATATGTGTTTTGCTTGGAGAGTCTTGTATGATTTGAGTCTTTTATTTTTAGTTTACCACAATCATCCTTTCTGTACACACCTTTTGACAGAGCCATACATGATTTGGAATTTGTTAGAATACTCTATGTGCTTCGCTTATATCTTTTGAGTTATATAGTTTTGCTCTAGTACTTCACTTATATCTTTTAGAGCACGGTGGTGGATTTGTTTTATAGAAACTATTGATCTCTCATGCTTCACTTAGATTAATTTGAGAGTCTTAAATAGCATGGTAATTTGCTTAAAATCCTAATATGCTAGGTATTCAAGATTAGTAAAATTTTCTTATGAGTGTTTTGAATACTAAGAGAAGTTGGATGCTTGATGATTGTTTTGAGATATGGAGGTAATAATATCAAAGTTGTGCTAGTTGAGTAGTTGTGAAATTGAGAAATACTTGTGTTGAAGTTTGCAAGTCCCGTAGCATGCACGCATGGTAAACGTTATGTAACAAATTTGAAACATGAGGTGTTATTTGATTGTCTTCCTTATGAGTGGTGGTCGGGGACGAGCGATTGTATTTTCCTACCAATCTACCCCCCTAGGAGCATGCGCATAGTGCCGAGGTTTTTGATGACTTGTAGATTTTTGCAATAAGTATGTGAGTTCTTTATGACTAATGTTGAGTCCATGGATTATACGCACTCTCACCCTTCCATCCTTGCTAGCCTCTTCGGTACCGTGCATTGCCCTTTCTCACATTGAGAGTTAGCGCAAACTTCGCCGATGCATCCAAACCTCGTGATATGATACGCTCTTTCACACATAAACCTCCTTATATCTTCCTCAAAACAACCACCATACCTACCTATTATGGCTTTTCCATAGCCATTCCGAGATATATTGCCATGCAACTTTCCACCATTCCGTTTATCATGACACATTCATCATTGTCATATTGCTTAGCATGATCATGTAGTTGACATAGTATTTGTGGAAAAGCCACCGTTCATAATTCTTTCATACATGTCACTCTTGGTCCATTGCATATCCCGGTACACCGCCGGAGGCATTGGTACGTCTCCAACGTATCTACTTTTCCAAACACTTTTGCCCTTGTTTTGGACTCTAACTTGCATGATTTGAATGGAACTAACCCGGACTTATGCTGTTTTCAGCAGAATTACCATGGTGTTATTTATGTGCAGGAGCAAACATTCTCGGAATGACCTGAAACATCATGGAGACACTTTTCCGAAAATAAGAAAAATACCTGCCAAAGATGAAGGCCAGGGGGGGCACCACCTTGCCACGAGGGTGGGGGGCGCGCCCCCTACCTCGTGGGCCCCCTGTTGCCTCTCCGACTCCAACTCCAACTCCATATATTAAGTTTCGGGGAGAAAAAAATCAGGGAGAAGAAATCATCACGTTTTACGATACGGAGCCGCCGCCAAGCCCTAAAACCTCTCGAGAGGGCTGATCTGGAGTCCGTTCGGGGCTCCGAAGAGAGGAATCTGTCGCCATCGTCATCATCAACCATCCTCCATCACCAATTTCATGATGCTCACCGCCGTGTGTGAGTAATTCCATCGTAGGCTTGCTGGACGGTGATGGGTTGGATGGGATCTATCATGTAATCGAGTTAGTTTTGTTAGGGTTTGATCCCTAGTGTCCACTATGTTCTGAGATTGATGTTGCTATGACTTTGCTATGCTTAATGCTTGTCACTAGGGCCCGAGTGCCATGATTTCAGATCTGAACCTATTATGTTTTCATCAATATATGAGTGTTCTTGATCCTATCTTGCAATTCTATACTCACCTATTTATGTGTTATGATCCGTTAACCCCGAAGTGACAATAATCGGGATAGTTACCAGTGATGACCGTAGTTTGAGGAGTTCATGTATTCACTATGTGTTAATGCTTTGTTCCGGTTCTCTATTAAAAGGAGACCTTAATATTCCTTAGTTTCCGTAAGGACCCCGATTCCACGGGAGGGTAGGACAAAAGATGTCATGCAAGTTCTTTTCCATAAGCACGCATGACTATATTCGGAATACATGCCTACATTACATTGACAAACTGGAGCTAGTTCTGTGTCTCCCTAGGTTATGACTGTTACATGATGAACCGCATCCGACATAATTCTCCATCATCGATCCATTGCCTACGAGCTTTCCATATATTGTTCCTCGCTTATTTACTTTTCCTTGCTATTGCTATCATCACTACAAAATACCAAAAACATTACTTTTACTACCATTACCTTTTGCTACCGTTATCACCACTACCATATTACTTTGCTACTAAATACTTTGCTGCAGATATTAAGTTTCCAGGTGTGGTTGAATTGACAACTCAGCTGCTAATACTTGAGAATATTCTTTGGCTCCCCTTGTGTCGGATCAATAAATTTGGGTTGAATACTCTACCCTCGAAAACTGTTGCGATCCCCTATACTTGTGGGTTATCAGGCATTCATATAGAGTCATCTTTTGTTCTAGTATTGAGTTGTAATCATTGAGTTATAAATAAATAGAAGTGTGATGATCATCATTTTCTAGAGCATTGTCCCAAGTGACGAATTAAAAAAAAGAAAAAAAAGAGAAAGGCCATAAAAAAGGAGGAAGGCCAAATAAAAAAAGGAAAAAAATGAGAGAAAAAGAGAGAAGGGACAATGTTACTATCCTTTGCCACACTTGTGCTTCTAAGTAGCACCGTAATATTCATGATAGAGAGTCTCTTGTTTTGTCATTTTCATATACTAGTGGGAATTTTTCATTATAGAACTTGGCTTGTATATTCCAACAATGAGCCTCCTCAAGTGCCCTAGGTCTTCGTGAGCAACCAAGTTGGATGCACACCCACTTAGTTTCTTTTGTTGAGCTTTCATACATTTATAGCTCTAGTGCATCCGTTGCATGGAAATCCCTACTCCTTGCATTAACATCAATCAATGGGCATCTCCATAGCCCATTGATTAGCCTCATTGATGTGAGACTTTCTTTTTTTTGTCTTCTCCACATAACCCCCCTCATTATATTCTATTCCACCCATAGTGTTATGTCCATGGCTCGCGCTCATATATTGCGTGAAAGTTTATATGTTTGAGATTACTAAAGTATGAAACAATTGCTTGGCTTGTCATCGGGGTTGTGCATGATGAGAGCATTCTTGTGTGACGAAAATGAAACATGACTAAACTATATGATTTTGTAGGGATGAACTTTCTTTGGCCATGTTATTTTGAGAAGACATAATTGCTTTGTTAGTATGCTTGAAGTATTATTATTTTTCTGTCAATATGAAATTTTGTCTTGAATCTTTCGGATCTGAATATTCATACCACAATTAAGAAGAATTACATTAAAATTATGCCAAGTAGCACTCCGCATCAAAATTCTGTTTTTATCATTTACCTACTCGAGGACGAGCAGGAATTAAGCTTGGGGATGCTTGATACATCTCCAACGTATCTATAATTTTTTATTACTCCATGCTATATTATCTACTGTTTTGGACATTATTGGGCTTTATTATCCACTTTTATATTATTTTTTGGACTAACCTATTAACCAGAGGCCCAACCCAGAATTGTTGTTTTTTGCCTATTTCAGGGTTTCGAAGAAAAGGAATATCAAACGGAGTCCAAACGGAATGAAACCTTCGGGAACGTGATTTTCTCAACGAACAAGGCCTAGGAGACTTGGACCCTACGTCAAGACACAAAAGAGGAGGCCATGAGGTAGGGGGGCGCGCCTACCCCCCCCCCCCCAGGCGCGCCCTCCACCCTCATGGGGCCCCTATTGCTCCACCGACGTACTCCTTCCTCCTATATATACCTACGTACCCCCAAACAATCAGAGGCGGAGCCAAAACCCTAATTCCACCACCGCAACTTTCTGTATCCACGAGATCCCATCTTGGGGCCTGCTCCGGAGCTCCGCCGGAGGGGGCATTGATCATGAAGGGCTTCTACATCAACACTATAGCCCCTTTGATGAAGTGTGAGTAGTTTACCTCAGACCTATGGGTCCATAGTTAGTAGCTAGATGGATTCTTCTCTCTTTTTGGATCTCAATACAATGTTCTCCCCCTCTCTTGTGGAGATCTATTCGATGTAATCTTCTTTTTGCGGTGTGTCTATTGAGATCGATGAATTGTGGGTTTATGATCAAGTCTATCTATGAACAATATTTGAATCTTCTCTGAATTCTTTTATGTAAGATTGGTTATCTTTGCAAGTCTCTTTGAATTATCAGTTTGGTTTGGCCTTCTAGATTGACCTTTCTTGCAATGGGATAAGTGCTTAGCTTTGGGTTCAATCTTGCGGTGTCCTTTCCTAGTGACAGTAGGGGCAGCAAGGCACGTATTGTATTGTTGCCATCGAGGATAACAAGATGGGGTTTCCATCATATTGCATGAGTTTATCCCTCTACATCATGTCATCTTGCTTAAAGCGTTACTCTGTTTTCATTAACTTAATACTCTAGATGCATGCTGGATAGCGGTCGATGAGTGGAGTAATAGTAGTAGATGCAGGTAGGAGTCGGTCTACTTGTCTCGGACGTGATGCCTATATACATGATCATACCTAGATATTCTCATAACTATGCTCAATTCTGTCAATTGCTCAACAGTAATTTGTTCACCCACCGTAGAATACTTATGCTCTCGAGAGAAGCCACTAGTGAAACCTATGGCCCCTTTGTCTATCTTCATCATATTAATCTACCAATACTTAGTTATTTCCTTTTGATTTTACTTTGCTTTTATTTTACTTTGCATCTTTATCATAAAAATACCAAAAATATTATCTTATCATATCTATCAGATCTCACTCTCGTAAGTGGCCATGTAGGGATTGACAACCCCTTATCGCGTTGGTTGCAAGGATTTATTTGTTTTGTGCAGGTCCGAGGGACTCGCGCATAGCCTCCTACTGGATTGATACCTTGGTTCTCAAAAACTAAGGGAAATACTTACACTACTTTGTTGCATCATCCCTTCTTCTTCGGGGAAAACCAACGCAGTGCTCAAGAGGTAGCAATCTCCATCGTTGTGTCGTGGTCATCTCACTAACTATTGCTTCTATAACTATTGCTAATGCATAGCGATAAAGTAGAGCAATTACATGGCATCGCATTTCATACAATAAAGAGACAACCATAAGGCTCCTATTGGTTGCCGATAAATTACAAAACATGATCATCTCATATATAATAACGTATATCACATCATGTCTTGACCATATCACATCACAACATACCCTGCAAAAACAACTTAGACGTTCTCTATTTTGTTGTTGTAAGTTTTACGTGGCTGCTACGGGTTTCTAGTAAGAACCGTTCTTACCTACGCAAAAACCACAATGGTCATTCCTCAAATTTGTTGTTTTAACCTTCTTCAAGGATCGGCCATAGTCAAATTCGATTCAACTGAAGTAGGAGAAACACACACCCGTCAGCCACCTTTATGCCAAACTAGTTGCATGTCAGTCGGTGGAACCGGTCTCATGTGCGTGTACATGTATGGTTGGTCTGGTCTGCTTCATCCCACAATACCGCCGAATAAAAATAAGACATTGGCGGTAAGCAGTATGACTATCACCGCCCACAACTCTTTGTGTTCTACTCATGCATATCATCTACGCATAGACCTGGCTCAGATGCCACTATTGGGAATCGTTGCATGGAAAAAAAATAATTCTACGCACATGCAATGATCTATCCATGGAGATGCATAGCAACGAGAGGGGGAGAGTGTGTCTATGTACCCTCGTAGACCGTAAGCGGAAGCGTTTCACAATGCGGTTGATGTAGTCAAACTTTCTTCATGCTCCAATGATACGTCTCCGTCGTATCTACTTTTCTAAACACTTTTGCCCTTGTTTTGGACTCTAACTTGCATGATTTGAATGGAACTAACCCGGACTGACGCTGTTTTTAGCAGAATTGCCATGGTGTTATTTTTGTGCAGAAATAAAAGTTCTCGGAATGACATGCAAATCAACAGAGAATTATTTTGGAATATATAAAAAATACTGGAAGCAGAATCCACGTCAGGGGGGCCTCCACCTGTCCACGAGGGTGGGGGGCGCGCCCCTGCCTCGTGGGCCCCCTGAAGCTCCAACGACCTCAATCTTGACTCCATATATTCACTTTCAGGGAGAAAAAAATCAGAGAGAAGGATTCATCGCATTTTACGATACGGAGCCGCCGCCAAGCCCTAAACTCTCTCAGGAGGGCTGATCTCGAGTCTGTTCGGGGCTCCAGAGAGGGGAATCCGTCGCCATCGTCATCATCAACCTTCCTCCATCACCAATTTCATGATGCTCACTGCCGTGTTTGAGTAATTCCATCGTAGGCTTGCTAGACGGTGATGGGTTGGATGAGATTTATCATGTAACCGAGTTAGTTTTGTTAGGGTTTGATCCCTAGTATCCACTATGTTCTGAGATTGATGTTGCTATGACTTTGCTATGCTTAATGCTTGTCACTAGGGCCTGAGTGCCATGATTTCAGATCTGAACCTATTATGTTTTCATCAATATATGAGAGTTCTTGATCCTATCTTGCAAGTCTATAGTCACCTATTATGTGTTATGATCCGTTAACCCCGAAGTGACAATAATCGGGATACTTACCGGTGATGACCGTAGTTTGAGGAGTTCATGTATTCACTATGTGTTAATGCTTTAGTCCGATACTCTATTAAAAGGAGGCCTTAATATCCCTTAGTTTCCAATAGGACCCCGCTGCCACGGGAGGGTAGGACAAAAGATGTCATGCAAGTTCTTTTCCATAAGCACGTATGACTATATTCAGAATACATGCCTACATTACATTGATGAACTGGAGCTAGTTCTGTGTCACCCTAGGTTATGACTGTTACATGATCGATCGCATCTGACATAATTCTCCATCACCGATCCAATGCCTATGAGCTTTTCCTATATTGTTCTTCGCTTATTTACTTTTCCGTTGCTATTGTTACAATCACTACAAAACCCAAAAATATTACTTTTGCTACCATTACCTTTTGCCACCATTACCACTATTATCATATTACTTTCCTACTAAATACCTTGCTGCAGATATTAAGTTTCCAGGTGTGGTTGAATTGACAACTCAGCTACTAATACTTGAGAATATTCTTTGGCTCGCCTTGTGTCGAATCAATAAATTTGGATTGAATACTCTACCCTCGAAAACTGTTGCGATCCCGTATATTTGTGGGTTAGGAGTTGGCTTAGGAGTTAATCTTGATAACCTAGCAATGACAATGATGTAGAGATTGAACCTGCTGTTGATCTTGATAACCCACAATCAAAGAATCAACATTATGATAAGAGAGACTTCGTTGCTAGGAAGCACGGTAAAGAAAGAGAACCATGGGTTCAGAAACCCATGCCTTTTCCTCCTAAACCATCTAAGAAAAAGGATGATGAGGAATTTGAGCGCTTTGCTGAGATGATTAGACCTATCTTTTTGCGTATGCGTTTGACTGATATGCTTAAAATGAATCCTGATGCTAAGTACATGAAGGATATTGTCACTAATAAAAGAAAGATACCGGAAGCTGAAATTTCCACCATGCTTGCTAATTATACTTTTAAGGGTGGAATACCAAAGAAACTTGGAGATCCAGGGGTACCCACTATGCCATGCTCCATTAAAAGAAACTATGTTAAAACTGCTTTATGTGATCTTGGAGCCGGTGTCAGTGTTATGCCTCTCTCTTTATATCGTAGACTTGATTTGAATAAGTTGACACCTACTGAAATATCTTTGCGAATGGCTGATAAATCAACTGCTATACCTGTCGGTAATTGTGAGGATGTGCCTGTTGTGGTTGCAAACGTTACTATTTTAACGGACTTTTTTATTCTTGATATTCCCGAGGACGATAGTATGTCTATTATTCTTGGAAGACCCTTTTTGAATACTGCAGGGGCTGTTATTGATTGCACCAAAGGCAATGCCACTTTTCATGTTAATGGCAATGAGCATACAGTACACTTTCCGAGGAAACAACCTCAAGTTCATAGTATAAACTCTATTGGAAAAATTCCATCGATATATTTGGAGGTTCTGAATTTCCTCTCCCTACTATCAAGAAGAAATATGATGTTCTTATTGTTGGGGACATGCATATCCCCGTTGAGGTAACATAGTGTTATTCGAAATTTCTCCGGTTCCATGTTATTCGAAATGAGTTTGTTAACAAGACCTGATCAACCTTGTTAGTGGATTCCTTTTGATGAGCATGAGATGGATGAATTTAGAAAACACAACTCTCTGTACCCTCTTTTTACTTTCTGTTATTTATATTAAATAAAGCAAAAATAGTATATTCTCTCTATTTTCTGAATTATCCATGCAATAAAAAATACCCTGAAAGTAAAAGTTCTCCAAATGCCCTGAAATTTAAATATGATTTTTCTGGAATATTTGAGAATATCTGGCACTGAGAACACAGCACGGGGAGCAAGCACCTGTCCACGAGGGTCCAGGGCGCGCCCACCCCCTGGGCGCGCCCCCTGCCTCGTGGGCTCATGGTGGCTCCCCTCCACTTATTCCAGCCACCACACACTCCTTCTTCCTCCCAAAAAAATCACTAACCAGCTCAAGCACGAGTTCTAGCTCATCTTGCTGCCATTTTCGATCTCCTTGCTCAAAGCTCCATTCACAAAACTGCTTTCGGGGATTGTTCTTTGGTATGTGACTCCTCCAATGGTCCAATTAGTTTTTGTTCTAGTGCTTTATTTATTGCGAATTTTTGCTGCTTAGGTGACCCAGTTCTTGAGCTTGCATGTCAAATTTATATGGTCAAAAGTAGTTTTAATGCATGATATAGCCTCTAGGCACTTGTAGGAGTAGTTGCTATATTTTGTTGAGTTTGGTTCACTTTTATTTTGAAGTTACTAAAAACTTCAGAAATTTTCAGAAAAGATGAAGATATTTTTGAGGGGCTCATCGAGCCGAAGCTCGAAGGATAAAAAAAGTGAAGAGAACAAGAAGCCCAAGTATAATCTCCCTCGCACCGCGGAGGTTTGGCCGTGTGAATGGCCTTGTCATGATTTCTTGATAGCATCCATGATTTATGATGATTTCTATGAATTGGCTGAGAATGCAGGCCTCACCGCCTTCCTCCACGACCAACGCGAACAATATCTCTTACTCACCAATATCTTTGTGCAAAACTTTCATTTCCATGCTAGGAGCTCACCACCTATAGTGGAATTTTATTTATATGATGAGCATAAGGAGATGTCACTTCATGATTTTTGTCGGGTTTGTTTGATGCCTTTTGAGGGCAGCATAGAGGAACCACATCGTGACGATGTAGAAGGGTTTATTGATACAATTGTTGTAGGGGAAACGAGGAAAGTTTCCGATGCAAGAATTACTAGCATACATTTTCCTGTTTTACGTTACTTTGCAATATTTGCTAGTAGATGCTTAATTAGTCGCGGAAACTGTGGCAACCTTAGTGCCCCTGATATTGTTATTTTGTGCCATGCCTTGTTCCGTGATGACACATTTAGTATGGGCTCTATTGTTGCAAAGCGGTTAAATCTTAACCGTACTAAGGGCCCCGTCCTTGGGGGCATCTTCGCCTCGCGCCTCATTGCACACTTTAACATACCTATTAGGCATTATGAGAAGGAAGAGAAGTTGTTGCCTCCTGTTTTTCTAGACTATAAGAGTATGGTAGCACATGATTTTATCGTTAAGAATAAGGAAAAGATGCTTAAGTACAAGATGATATTTGATAAAAATCACCCTGAGACTATTACTTTGCCTGCTCCTTCCTTGTTTGACTTATCTGCAGGCAAGTACCTTGTTCCGCTGGAGGCCATCCACGCCTATCGAAACCCCACACCAGCTACAGAGCCAGAGCCGGAACCACAATTTGATCCTCACCGACGGTCTGTTTATAAGTGGAATCTGGAAGAGATCGCCAACCAGTGGCACCAGGGGGACTCTTCTCAGTACGCCCCCAACTATTACTTTGGATATCCACCAGGCCAGCCGTGGCCATAGACCAACTTAGGCCAAAAGCCTAAGCTTGGGGGAGTATGTATTTCTCACCGACATTACATTCACGTTCACACACTCATGCTAGTTGTCGGAGCTCATACTTTTTCACTTTATCATCCATGCTAGTTTATTTCCTTTTTATGCTTTCTTCTTGTGTGTTTGATAAACCTTAATAAAAAACAAAAAAATTGGTTGTAGCTCTCAGCAAGTTTACTTTCCATGCTTGTAGTAATTAAAAAGAAACCCCAAAAAGATTTCTCATTCTTCTTTTGCTTGTTGGGAGCTTTTTCGTGTAAATAGTTTTATTTCTTTCTTGTTCTTTGGGGGTTGAGAGGAGAAGACCATGATTAAAATGTTGAGTGGCTCTCATATGCATTATTGTTGATCTAACAAAGAGCCCATATTACCTTGCCTTCTCTCTTGAATTGAATGCTTGCAGATTCCAGCTTAGTCCAATGCATGTGCACTATTATTATTTTCCACACTATTCGGTCGTGCAAGTGAAAGGCAATAATGATGATTATATGATGAACTTATTGAGATGAGAAAAGCTGGTATGAACTCGACCTCTCTTGTTTTTGTAAATATGATTAGTTAATCGTTCCTGATTCAGTCTATTATGAATAAACATGTTTGCAATGACAATTACAGATTGTGGTTGCTTATGCCATGATTAATTAGATAGGAGCTTATAATGGTTTACCTTGCGTGCCAACATGCTATTAAAATGGTTGTGATGTGGTATGATAGGGTGGTATCTTCTTTTGAACGATTCAAGTGGCTTGACTTGGCACATGTTCATGCATGTAGTTGAAACAAAATCAACATAGCCTCTACGATATTTATGTTCATGGTGCATTATATCCTACTCATGCTTGCATTCGGTGTTGATTAATTTTAATGCATGTTCATGACTGTTGTCGCTCTCTAGCTGGTCGCTTCCCAGTCTTTTTCTAGCCTTCACTTGTACTAAGCAGGAATACTACTTGTGCATCCAATTCCATAAACCCCAAAGTTGTTCCATATGAGTCCACCATACCTACCTATATACGGCATCTACCTGCCATTCCAAGTAAATTTGTATGTGCCAAACTCTAAACCTTCAAATAAACATTCTGTTTTGTATGCTCGAATAGCTCATGTATCAACTAGGGTTGTCTATATCTTCCATGCCAGGCGGGTTATTCTCAAGAGGAGTGGACTCTGCTCCTCACTCATGAGAAAATGGCTGGTCACCGGGATGCCCAGTCCCATGCTTTATGCAAATCAAATCAAAATAAGTGCAAACAAAACTCCCCCGGGACTCTTGTTAGTTGGAGGCACTCGTTGTTTTGAGCAAGCCATGGATTGGTGCTTGTTGGTGCAGGGGGAGTATAAACTTTACCATTCTGTTTGGGAACCACCTATAATGTGTGTAGCATGGAAGATATCGAGATCTCTCGGTTGTTATGTTGACAATGAAAGTATACCGCTCAAAATATTATTCATATATATTTCAAAACCGAGCTCTAGCACCTCTACAAATCACTGCTTCCCTCTGCGAAGGGCCTATCCATTTACTTTTATGTTGAGTCATCATCCTCTTATTAAAAAGCACCAGTTGGAGAGTACCGCTGTCATTTGCATCCATTACTATTAGTTTACATTGAGTATGACTTGACTGGATCTCTTTTACCATGAATTACAATGTCTAGTCAGTCCTTGATCTTTAAAGGTGCTCTGCATTTATGTTTTGCGGTCTCAGAAAGGGCTAGCGAGATACCATCTTGTTATATCATATCATGATTGTTTTGAGAAAGTGTTGTCATCCGAGATTTATTATTATTGCTCGCTAGTTGATTATGCCATTGATATGAGTAAACATAAGACCTAAATGTTATTGTGAATTTGGTTAGTTCATAATCTTTGCTGAAAACTTGAATGTTGGCTTTACATATTTACAACAACAAGAGCAAACAGAGTTTGTAGAAGTTTTTCTTTATCACTTCCTGTTTATCAATTGAATTGCTTGAGGACAAGCAAAGGTTTAAGCTTGGGGGAGTTGATATGTCTATGTCGTATCTACTTTTTCAAACACTTTTACCCTTGTTCTGGACTCTAACTTGCATGATTTGAATGGAACTAACCCGGACTGACGCTATTTTCAGCAGAATTGTCATGGTGTTATTTTTGTGCAGAAATAAAAGTTCTCGGAATGACCTGAAAATAATTGGAGAATTATTTTGGAATATATAAAAAATACTGGAAGAAGAATCCATGTCAGGGGGGCCTCCACCTGTCCACGAGGGTGGGGCTCGCGCCTGCCCCCCTGGGCACGCCCCCCAGTCTCGTGGGCCCCTGACGCTCCACCGAACTCAACCTTGACTCCATATATTCACTTCTGGGGAGAAAAAAATTAGAGAGAAGGATTCATCACGTTTTACAATACGGAGCCGCCGCCAAGCCCTAAACTCTCTCGGGAGGGTTGATCTGGAGTCTGTTTAGGGCTTCGGAGAGGGGAATCCGTCGCCATCATCATCATCAACCTTCCTCCATCACCAATTTCATGATGCTCACCGCCGCGTGTGAGTAATTCCATCGTAGGCTTGCTGGACGGTGATGGGTTGGATGAGATTTATCATGTAATCGAGTTAGTTTTGTTAGGGTTTGATCCCTAGTCTCCACTATGTTCTGAGATTGATGTTGCTTTGACTTTGCTATGCTTAATGCTTGTCACTAGGGCCCGAGTGCCATGATTTCAGATCTGAACCTATTATGTTTTCATCAATATATGAGAGTTCTTGATCCTATCTTGCAAGTCTATAGTCACCTATTATGTGTTATGATCCATTAACCCCGAAGTGACAATAATTGGGATACTTACCAGTGATGACCGTAGTTTGAGGAGTTCATGTATTCACTATGTGTTAATGCTTTGGTCCGGTACTCTATTAAAAGGAGGCCTTAATATCCCTTAGTTTCCAATAGGACCCCGCTGCCACGGGAGGGTAGGACAAAAGATGTCATGCAAGTTCTTTTCCATAAGCACGGATGACTATATTCGAAATAAATGCCTACATTACATTGATGAACTGGAGCTAGTTCTGTGTCACCCTAGGTTATGACTATTACATGATCGATCGCATCCGGCATAATGCTCCATCACCGATCCAATGCCTACGAGCTTTTCCTATATTGTTCTTCGCTTATTTACTTTTCCGTTGCTATTGTTACAATCACTACAAAACCCAAAAATATTACTTTTGCTACCGTTACCTTTTGCCACTGTCACGGCTGTTATCATATTACTTTCCTACTAAATACCTTGCTGCAGATATTAAGTTTCCAGGTGTGGTTGAATTGACAACTCAGCTGCTAATACTTGAGAATATTCTTTGGCTCCCCTTGTGTCGAATCAATAAATTTGGGTTGAATACTCTACCCTCGATAACTGTTGTGATCCCCTATACTTGTTGGTTATCATCCAACCGATCTAGTACCGAACGCATGGCACCTCCGCGTTCTGCACACGTTCAGCTCAGTGACGTTCTCCGCCTTCTCGATCCACCAAGACAGCGAGGTAGTAGATGAGTTTTGGCAGCACGACGGCGTGGTGACGGTGATGGTGATGTGTTCTCCGCAGGGCTTCGCATAAGCACTATGAAAATATGACCGAGGGAGTAAATGATGGACGGGGGCGCCGCACACGGCTAAGCCAATGTTCTGTTCTTTGTGTGGCGCCCCCTCCCCATGTATATATAGGTGGGAGGGGAGGAGGCAGCCCCTAGGGCACCCCAAGAGACCTGACGACAGCCCTAGGGATGCTGCCTTGCCCTGCGCCCCGTTCCTTATTTGGAGTGTGGGAGGAAGGCAGGGGAGGGTGGCGCCCCCCTTTCCTTTCTCCCATGAAAGGGAAAGACAAGAGGGGCTAGCCCTCCGCCTTTTCCTTCCCTAGGGCTGGCCAAACAAGGGAGGGGGTGCACCAGGCACCTTGTAGGCTGGTCTGTCCCCTCCTTTGGCCCATAAGGCCCATAACTTGTCGGGGGTGCCCGGAACCCCTTTCAGTGACTCGATTCCTTCCCGGTATGTCCCGAAACACTTCCGGTGTCCAAATACCATCGTCCTATATATCAATCTTCACCTCTCGGCCATTTCAAGACTCCTCGTCATGTCTGCGACCTCATCCGGGACTCCGAACAACATTCGAGCACCAAAACATATAACACTATATCATCAAGGAACGTTAAGCGTGCGGACCCTACGGGTTTGACAACTATGTAGACATGACCGAGACACCTCTCCGGTTAATAACCAATAGCGGACCTGGATGCCCATATTGGCTCCTACATATTCTACGAAGATCTCTATCGGCCGAACACATTATGACAACATACGTAATTCCCTTTGTACATTGGTATGTTACTCGCCCAAGATTCGATCGTAGGTATCTTCTTACCT
Organism: Triticum dicoccoides; assembly: GCF_002162155.2. NCBI lineage: Eukaryota > Viridiplantae > Streptophyta > Magnoliopsida > Poales > Poaceae > Triticum > Triticum dicoccoides. The sequence continues at coordinate 289,509,574 of NC_041380.1, read as the reverse complement.
AGTTCAATCTAGTTACCGGCAAGTCTCTTTACTCATTCCATAATACATCACCTTATGACTAACTCCTTAGTCATTTGTTTGCAAGCTTATGATGTGTATTATCTAGAGGGCCTAGAGATACCTCTCCAATACTCGAAGTGACAAATCCTAATCTCGATCTATGCCAACTCAACAAACACCTTCAGAGATGCCTGTAGAGGATCTTTATGATCACCTAGTTACGTTGTGATGTTTGATAGCACACAAGGTATTCCTCTCTGGTATCCAGGAGTTACATAATCTCATAGTCGAAGGAATAAGTATTTGACAGGAAGAAAGCAGTAGCAATAAACTGAACGATCATTATGCTAAGCTAACAGATGGGTCTTCTCCATCACATCATTATCCTAATGATGTGATCCCGTTATCAAATGACAACACATGTCTATGGTTAGGAAACCTTAACCATCTTTGTTCAACGAGCTAGTCTAGTAGAGGCTCACTAGGGACACGGTATTCGTTTATGTATCCACACATGTATTTAGGTTTTCGATCAACACTATTGTAGCATTAATGATAAACCTTTATCATGAATAAGGAAATATAAAATAACAACTTTATTATTGTCTCCTGGGCATATTTCCTTCATTATCATGCTTCCGGCATTGTCAGCAAGCTCCAGGAGATTGGTTTAGTGATTGCTAAGGCGCAATGTCGTGCACATTTGTAGTCGGATTGTCAAGTCAGCTCCACCAAATCGATAGCTACCTCTCATGAAAAGATAAGAGCACCTGCGCCTCCACTAGTACGCGTCGGTGCTTTACAAACAATTTTTAACCCCTTTCCGCGATGGCATTTGTAACCGTCGCCAAGTGAGTGTGGGTGATACTGGGTCCTTCCCACATGACCCAGAAATCGTCGGGGATAGGCCCTCCTGGGACACTAAATGAGCTCGTGTGCGATCGGGCGAGGCATCGAAACCCAATCATTTCCGTAGGTATGTGATGTCGCTTGAAGCTATGTCAGTATTTCCCCAAAGAGGAAGGGATGATGCAGCACAGCGGCGATAGGTATTTCCCTCAGATATGAAACCAAGGTTATCGAACTAGTAGGAGAACCAAGCAACACAACGTAAACAACACCTGCACACAAATAACAACTTCTCGCAACCCGACGTGTTAAAGGGGTTGTCAATCCCTTCCGGGGTACGGCGCCTCAAGATAGGCAAACAGACGTGAGGTAAATTTGTAGTAGATTGATAGATCGAACGCAAAACAAATAAATAAGAATAAATTGCAGCAAAGTATTTTTGGGTTTTTGGATTAATAGATCTGAAAATAAATGGCAAATAAAATAGATCGCAAAGGCAAATAATATGAGGAAGAGACCCGGGGCCATAGGTTTCACCAGTGGCTTCTCTCGAGAAAAATAGCAAAGCGATGGGTGAACAAATTAATCTTGGGCAATTGATAGAACTTCAAATACTCATGATGATATCCAGGCAATGATCATTACATAGGCATCACGTCCAAGATTAGTAGACCGACTCCTGCCTGCATCTACTACTATTACTCCACACATCGATCGCTATCCAGCATGCATATAATGTATTAAGTTCATGGAGAAACGGAGTAATGCAACAAGAACGATGACATGATGTAGACAAGATCTATCTATGTAGATATAGACCCCATCGTTTTATCCTTAGTAGCAATGATACATACGTGTCGGTTCCCTTTCTGTCACTGGGATCAAGCACCGTAAGATCGAACCCACTACAAAGCACATCTTCCCATTGCAAGATAAATAGATCAAGTTGGCCAAACAAAACCCAAATATTGAAGAAGAAATATGAGGCTATAAGAGATCATGCATAAAAGAGATCAAAGAAACTCAAATGCTTTCATGGATATAAAAACTTAGATCTGATCATAAACTCAAAGTTCATCGATCCCAACAAACACACCGCAAAAGAGTTATATCATATGGATCTCCAAGAGACCATTTTATTGAGAATTAAAAGAGAGGGATCAAGCTATCTAGCTACTAACTACAGACCCGAAGGTCTACAAAGAACTACGTATGCATCATCGAAGAGGCACCAATGGAGGTGGTGAACCCCATCCGAGATGGTGTCTAGATTGGATCTAGTGGTTCTGGACTCTGCGTTGGCTGGATGAATATTTCGTCGACTCCCCTAGGGTTCTGGAAATATTGGGGTATTTATAGAGCAAAGAGGCGGTCTGGGGGGCAGCGAGGTGGGCACAACCCACCAGGGCGCGCCTAGGCCTCCTGGCGTGCCCTGGTGGGTTGTGCCTCCCTAGGGGTACCCCCTAGGCGAAGCAAGGCCCGTTGTGTTCTTTTTGGCCCATAAAAATTCTTTGTAAAGTTTCGTGGCATTTGGACTCCGTTTGATATTGATTTTCTGTGATGTAAAAAAACATGGAAAAAACAACAACTGGCACTTGGCACTATGTCAATAGGTTAGTACAAAAAAATATATTAAATGACTATAAAATGATTATAAAACATCCAAGATTGATAATATAACATCATGGAACAATCAAAAATTATAGATACGTTGGAGACGTATTAACATCCCAAGCTTAACTCCTACTCATCCTCGAGTAGGGAAGTGATAAAAATAGAATTTTTGATGTGGAATGCTGCCTAACATGTCATATCATATTTCTTTCTTTATATGTACATTCGGACTTTTATATTGTTCAAAGCAATAGTCTAGTTTTGACATGATAATTTTAATACTCAAGCATATCAATTAGCAACCATGTCTTTCAAAATATCAATGCTAAAATAAGCTATCCCTAGCCCATCATGCTCAACCATTGATCCATTCATGAAACACACTCGCATATTAGCTACACCCAAAACTCGAGTACGATCATATTGCCTCCTAGTTGGTGCTTTTTATAAGAGAAGATGGACTCCCAAATTCAAAATAAAAATTGCATAAAGTAAAAGATAGGCCCTTCGCAGAAGGAAGTAGGGATTTGTAGAGGTGCCAGAGCTCAAAGCAAAGAACTTAGAGAAAAAACATTTTGGGAGGTGTATCCATCCCACCAACGAAAATGACTTAGAGTTCCCAATACTTTCCATGCTTAGATATATCATATGTGGTTCCCAAACAGGAAATAAAGTTTATTGCCTTTTCCACCATACTTTCACTTTCCATGGCTAGCCGTATCTACGGTTGCCCTCCATACCAACACTTTTCAAGGAATTTATTATTTGACAACATAAAGTAAATTCATGTTTTCATTTCGGGACTGGGCATCCCTAATACCTTTGCCTTACTCTCGTGCAATGACAAGGGAATAAACACTCATCTTGAAAATAACACATCTAGCATGGGAAATATTAGCCACCCCTCACCGCTCCGCGAGCGAAACAAACACACAAAAGAGAAGTTTATTTTTGCAAATTAGAGATGGCACATGCAAATTTGCTTAGAACGGCAAAAGAATACCGCATATAGGTAGATATAGTGGACTCATGTGGCAAAACTGGTTTAAAGGTTTTTGGATGCACAAGTAGTGATCATACTTAGTGCAAAATGAAGGCTAGCAAAAGATTGGGAAGCGACCAAACAAGAAACGAATAATCTCATAAGCGAGCATTAAGCATAACTAACACCAAATTTTGCACCATAAGTAGGATATAATTTCATTGCATAACTATTGACTTTCATGCTTGCATAGGGAATCACAAACCTTAACACCAATATTCCTTCTAAAGCATAATTACTCATCAAGATGACTCACATATCACATCATCATATCTCAAAACTATTACTACGAATCAAGTTTATTTTATCCAATGATCTTCATGAAAGTTTTTATTATATCCTTCTTGGATATCTGTCACTTTGGGACTAATTTTCATGTGTTGCTTTTCATAAGCTCAAACAAATATAAGTGAAGATCATGAGCATAATATTTCTTTCTCTCAAATTAATTTAAGTGAAGCAAGAGAGAATTTCTTGAAAAGATTTCTAACTCTCAAATAAATCTAAGTGAAGCAAAAGAGCATTTCTTTAAAAATACTAAGCACACTGTGCTCAAAAAGATATAAGTGAAGCACTAGAGCAAGTCCATAGCTCATAAAAAATGAAGTGAAGCATAGAGAGCAATTCTAACAAGTCATGACATAATTTTGGCTCTCTCAAATAGGTGTGTCCATCAAGGGATCAAGACTAAAAACACAAAATAAAACAAGCAAAGACTCATATCATACAAGACGCTCCAAGCAAAACACATAGTATGTGACGAATAAAAATATAGTTTCGAGTAAAATACCGATGGTCGTTAGAAGAAAGAGGGGATGCCACTCGGGGGCATCCCCAAGCTTAGTCGGTTGCTTATTTTTGGATAATAGCTTGGGATGATGGGGCATCCCCAAGCTTAGTCTCTTCTACTCCTTATTCCTTCATCCATCGTAAGATAACCCAAAACTTGAAAACTTCAATCACACAAAACTCAACAAAACCTTTGTGAGATCCATTAGTATAAGAATGATAAATCACTACTATAAGTGTTGTATCAAACCAATTCATATTTTGTTCTTGTATTATATCTACTGTATTCCAACTTTTCTATGGCAAAAAACTCATCAAAGAAAACCATAGAGCCATCAAAATAAGCACACAACACAAAGAAAACAGAATCTGTCAAAACAGAAGAGTCTGTAGCAATCTGACTATTTCTAATTTTTCTGTAACTCCAAAAATTCTGAAAAATTAGGACGATCTGAGAAATTTGTAAATTGATCTACTGCAAGTGGAATGGTTATTTTATCGCTCTCTAGTAAACAATGAAAATTAATTTCATGAGCGTAAAAGTTTCAGTTTTTTCAGCAAGATCAAACAACTATCACCAAGAAGATCCTAAAGGCTTTACTTGGCACGAACACTAACTAAAACACAAAAAACACAATCATATCAGTAGCATAATTGTGGTAACACACAAAAATAGGAAGCAAAAAGCAAAAATAAATTTTATTCATTGGGTTGCCCTCCCAACAAGCGCTATTGTTTTACGCCCTTAGCTAGGCATAAAGCAATGATCTAAGTTTTGTCTTCCGACGTTTTGGCAACTTTTGTAAGGGTTTTCTCAAACTAGGGAGGCTCTTTACACTTTCCTAAATTTTCCGGAAAAGAAACCATCTTTAGATCCAAAATATCCAATCGCTTGTTGCAAAGAGTAATCAAGGTATTCATGCGATTGATACTACCATTGAGATGTTTGAGGGGGTTCGTTATATTTTTGTAATTCAACCATATGTTTATGCAAATCACCAAGTTTTTCCAGCATTTGAACTCCCTCTGGGGTGAAAGTAAACCCCTTCTTTTGAGGTCGAATCCCCAAATTTACTTCTAAAATTTCATAGGCAACATTGGCATCAAGCTCAATAAGATTCCCTTTAGCGGCAAAATCTAGGAGTTGTCTATGATGCAAAGCCAATCCTATGTAAAAATTACGAAGCAAGACCTTAGCGTCCCCCTTTAAATTGGAAATACGATACGATTCCATAAGCCTATACCAAGCATCTTTCAAATTTTCTCCTTGCCTTTGCTTGAAGTAAAGTACTTCAAAATCTGGTGACAAAGGAGGGGTAGGCACGCTAGCCATTATGACTAGAAAAGCAAGAACATGGATAGATCGGGTAAGAATACGACAAACGGAAAAGAGGGGCGAATAAAACGGCAATTTTTTTGTGAAGTGGGGGAGAGGAAAACGAGAGGCAAATGCCAAATAATGTAAATTGGAAGGAGATGAGATTTGTGATTAGGAACCTGGTATATGTTGAAGATCCTCCCCGGCAACAGCGACTGAAATTGGCATGTGGCTGGGAGACTATCTTGACTTGATCCTCCCCGGCAACGGTGCTAGAAATTCCTTTTGATGTCGCTTGAAGCTATGTCGGTATTTCCCCAAAGAGAGGGATGATGCAGCACACCGGCGGTAGGTATTTCCCTCGGATATCGAACCAAGGTTATCGAACTAGTAGGATAACCAAGCAACACAACGTAAACAACACCTGCACACAAATAAAAACTTCTCGCAACCCGACGTGTTAAAGGGGTGTCAATCCCTTCCGGGGTACGGCGCCTCAAGATAGGCAAACGGATGTGAGGTAAATTTGTAGTAGATTGATAGATCGAACGCAAAACAAATAAATAAGAATAAATTGCAGCAAAGTATTTTTGGGTTTTTGGATTAATAGATCTAAAAAGAAATGGCAAATAAAATAGATCACAAAGGCAAATAATATGAGAAAGAGACCCGGGGGCCGTAGGTTTCACTAGTGCCTTCTCTCGAGAAAAATAGCAAAGCGATGGGTGAACAAATTACTGTTGGGGAATTGATAGAACTTCAAATACTCATGAAGAAATCCAGGCAATGATCATTACATAGGCATCACATCCAAGATTAGTAGACCGACTCCTGCCTGCATCTACTACTATTACTCCACACATCGACCGCTATCCAGCATGCATCTAGTGTATTAAGTTCATGGAGAAACGGAGTAATGCAATAAGAACGATGACATGATGTAGACAAGATCTATCTATGTAGAGATAGACCCCATCGTTTTATCCTTAGTAGCAACGATACATACGTGTCAGTTCCCTTTCTGTCACTGGGATCAAGCAATGTAAGATCGAACCCACTACAAAGCACCTCTTCCCATTGCAAGATAAATATATCAAGTTGGCCAAACAAAACCCAAATATCAGAGAAGAAATACGAGGCTATAAGAGATCATGCATAAAAGAGATCAAAGAAACTCAAACACTTTCATGGATATAAAAAGATAGATCTGATCATAAACTCAATGTTCATCAATCCCAACAAACACACCGCAAAAGAGTTACATCATATGGATCTCCAAGAGACCATTGTATTGAGAATCAAGAGAGAGATGAAGCCATCTAGCTACTAACTACGGACCCGAAGGTCTACAAAGAACTACTCACGCATCATCGGAGAGGCACCAATGGAGGTGGTGAACCCCAACTGAGATGGTGTCTAGATTGGATCTAGTCGTTCTGGACTCTGCGGAGGCTGGATGAATATTTCATCGACTCCCCTAGGGTTATGGAAATATTGGGGTATTTATAGAGCAAAGAGGTGGTCCGGGGGGCACCCGAGGTGGGCACAACCCACCAGGGCGTGCCTGGGCCTCCTGGCGCGCCCTGGTGGGTTGTGCCTCCCTTGGGGCACCCCCTAGGCGCAGCCAGGCCCCGTTGTGTTCCTTTGGCCCATAAGAATTCTCCATAAAGTTTCATGGCATTTGGACTCCGTTTGATATTGATTTTCTGCGATGTAAAAAAATGGAAAAAAAAACAACTGGCACTTGGCACTATGTCAATAGGTTAGTACCAAAAAATGATGTAAAATGACTATAAAATGATTATAAAACATCCAAGATTGATAATATAACAACATGGTGAATCCCAGAAAAACATTTCCGTAGGTATGTATATCACACACAGTCAATCCAAGGAATACATTTCCGTTCTTTTGTACATCCCACACAGTCATGTCGGGGAATGCAGTATTTCAATTTTTTACCTATGATCACGCAAGATCTACCTAGGAGATTCATAGCAATGAGCGGGGAGAGTGTGTCCACGCACCCTCGTGGACCGAAAGCGGAAGCGTTTAGTAACACGGTTGATGTAGTCGAACGTCTTTGTGATCCAACCGATTCAAGCCCCGAACGTACAACACCTCCGCGTTCAGCACAGGTTCAGCTCGATGACGTCCCTAGAGCTCTTGATCCAGTTGAGGCCGAGGGACAGTTCCGTCAGCACGATGGCGTGGCGACGGTGATGATGATGTTACCGGCGCAGGGCTTCGCCTAAGCACTACGACGATATGTCCGAGGTGTGTAACTGTGAATGGGGGCACCACACACGGCTAAGAGAAGACTTGGTGTGCCTTTGGGGTTCAAGTTGATTTGGGGTGCACCCCTCCCACGTATATATAGGGGGGAGGAGAGGTGGCCGGCCCAAGGGGGGCGCGCGCCATGGGGAGTCCAACTAGGATTCCCAATCCTAGTTGGAGTCCCCTTCCTTTCCAAGAGAGGGAGAGAGAGGGGAGGAGGAGAGGGGAGAAGGAAAGAGTGGGTGCCGCCCCCCTCCCTAGTCCAATTCGGACTGGTCAAGGGGGGGCTCCCTTCTGGCCCTTCTCTCCTTTCCACTAAGGCCCATGACGTTCCGGGGGAGGGGGGGTCCGGTAACCCCCGGCACTCCGAAACTTATCTGAAACAACCCGAACCATTCTGATGTCCGAATGTAACCTTCCAATATATGAATATTTTCCTCTCGACCATTTCAAGACTCCTTGTCATGTCCGTGATCTCATCCGAGACTTCGAACAACCTTCGGTCATCAAATCACATAACTCGTAATACAAATCGTCATCGAACGTTAAGCGTGCGGACCCCACGTGTTTGAGAACTATGTAGACATGACCGAGACACATCTTCGGTCAATAACCAATAGCGGAACCTGGATGCTCATATTGGTTCCTACATATTCTACGAAGATCTTTATCGGTCAAAACCGCATAACAACATACACTGTTCCCTTTGTCATCGGTATGTTACTTTCCCGAGATTCGATCGTCGATATCATCATACCTAGTTCAATCTCGTTACTGGCAAGTCTCTTTACTCGTTCCGTAATGCATCATCCCGTGGCTAACTCATTAGACTCATTGCTTGCAAGGCTCATAGTGATGTGCATTACCGAGAGGGCCCAGAGATACCTCTCCGATACACGGAGTGAAAAATCCTAATCTCGATCTATGCCAACTCAACAAACACCATCGGAGTGTGGCACCCCGGCTCAGAGAAACCGGAATGCCCCGTATTCCAGCCCATAGATCGGGAGAAGTCTCTGGAATACGGCACTGCTTGACATAGAACAAATCAGCTCTCATTACAAGGATAATAATTACACGGGTCAGATGTTACAATGATCACATCGGCATGGCGACACTGTGCCTGCGATACTACACTTGCTCTATGCTAGCAACGGAACATATCATGGCAGCGGAAAACTTCTAGCAGCGGAACAACGACGAAGGTGGTGAACTCCACTCCGCAGGGACTCTGGCTGGGACATGATCTAGCTCGCACGAACGGAAACCACGACAAGCAATCAAGCAATCACGACATCACCTACAATCTGGCATGACACGCCAGGTCAGTACATTGAATGTACCTGCAAGCTCACAACAACCATAAACATCAAGGCAAGACAATAACATAGCATTAACAGGTTAATTAATTAACAACTACCATGATGACGCAACTACTAAGCATGAGATGAACTAATACAATACTGATAAATCACCATCTCAGATCTCCATAACTATATCTCTCTTGGCTAACCGGCCAAGCAAAATACCATCTTGATCACCTCGTGATCAAAACCAAACTGTGATCTTTCCGGCGATCACTACCATGACCAACACTTGGTCTCAAATTGTGATCTTTCCGGCGATCACTACCACGACCAACACTTGGTCTCCAACCTCATCATCAACATCCTGCCAATCTGTACTGCTCAACATATCAACATATAAATCACCTATAAGTCATTCCGTCATGTGAGTGTTGATCAAACGGTGGGACCTAGTACGGACGCGACTATCGATAGATTAAATACACTCTGCAGAGGTAGCACACTGTACCCACACCACATAACCCATGGCCTCGTACTCCCATTCGGCTGGACCAACGGCGTTCCGACAAAACTGATCTACTGCCATGACGCTCTCCCGGCCACTGCGACCCATTCCCAACTGGGCTAGTCCTGGGTGGCCCCGTGTCTACCAAAGACACCCCGACCACCATCGTGGTCAAAACACTCCCACTCGGGGACACGCACGCAAAATCCAACTACGGGCACACAAGGTTATGTCTGCTTACCGGGACAGGGTACGCACGCCCATAACCTTCCCTAGTTGGAGGCACCGGCGAGAGGAACGACAATAGACCGCATTAGGGCCTTCCCATAAAGGCAAATGTGGTTGCACTGGAAAAGCCCGGTTCGGCGGCACCTGGCCAACTTAATGACGGAATTTATCCCCAAAAATATAGCTATGGTAACTGCTACTCCAATATCAAAAATAAAGCTATTCGGCAAAGATCCACATGTAAACATCATCTCCGAAAATAATACTCCAAGCAACAGAACATCAACTAGCATCATGAAAATAATCATACTAACCACTAATAATCCAAAGGCAGTATGACATACAAAGCAAATTGACGCGGAGCATCCCAAGGCCATCCCCATGGACCTACCTACATCTCCCACGACACCACTTGGACCCATGACAAGAGCCCGTGCGAGAGCCATCGAGAACGAGGTTAACTCTCTCCTTGTTGAACTTCCCTTTGACCCACGTGAGACATGGCTACTACCTCGATCGGAGTTGCTTTGTGTGCTTAGGTACCATGTAAGCAACCAAGGAGATGGAACGGTGCAAGATGGACATCAAGAGTATGGAGACATTCTGCCCAGCCCTGAAGGACCGGAACAACCGCCCGACCACCGCCCGGGCGGAACAACCGGCCGACTACCGCCCAACAACCGGTCTACCTTCTGTGATCGAGCGGTGCAAGGCCGGCACTACACTGGATGTACCGGTAACTACCAAAAGACCGGTACTGCCGCCCCGACAACCAGTACAACCGCTGACCCCTTCGACGTCCATCTCCGCAAGCCAGCGCCAGACCTCCCAGCGGAACTACCGCCTTCCAGGACCGGTACTTCCGCCATGCATGAGCTCCCAGCGGAACAACCGCCCCCTTGACTGGTACTACCGGCCCTGCCTGCGCGCAGCCACTTGGGCCAAGGCCCGTGTACCCTTTCGTTACCTAGACTATAAATACTCTATCCCGTACAACTTTCTAGGGTTAGCATTGGTTTAGCTCATTTGAGAGATAGAGCATTGCTCATCCATATCGGATCTACTCCACGAGAGAGACCGCGGCCCCTCTACGGAGAAGATCCACCTTGGATTCAAGACCCCTTTACGGGAAGATCCCCTTGTGGATTCAAGACCTCCTCACGGAGAAGAACCGGTTACTGTGTATCGTCCCTAGTTGTCCGTGGATTCGTGTATCATCCTATGTACTCAAGGATCTAGCCCATGTGTGACTTATTCGTGTCGGTATAGTGTTTTCCTCTTGTGTTTTCCTTCCGTTCATCCCCGTGTTCTTCGCGTTTTCCCCGGGATCCGCTCCTTTCGTGAAAGATCGGGCGATTAGGGTCTCTACCCTACATCATCTTGGTATCATGAGCAAGGTTGATCACGATTTCGGAGGCTCCCCGTTGTGTTTCTAGCCTAATTTTGTTGTTTTTCGTCCTAATCTGAAAATCCCCACCAAAAATAGCCCCAATTTTTTTGTGATTTGTTGGTGTGTTGATGTTTTGTTGGATCTGATCCGTGGATTTGCTTTGGTTTCAAGTGGATCTAGCATCTCCCCATTTCTCTCCACATTCCATCCTTGAAATCGCTTGAATTTCGACAACGAAATCATCCCTTTCCGTCCCAAAAACCCATCCCCGATCCAGATCTTGCGATTTTTCTGACCCCAGCGGTACTACCGCCCCCACGAGCGGAACTACCGCTAAGGCACCAACCGGTACCACCGCCTTCACAAGCGGTACTACCGCCCCACCCAGTTTCAGTTGAAACCGACTGGCATCTTTTCCAACCACTTATACACCATCACCACTTCCGCATACTACCCCCCCTTTTTGTGCCAGTTTCGCCCTCCGACACGTGTTGCCACTTCGAGGTTTGAGAATTTGAGTTGCGATACCGTATCCTTTTGTGTTTCGGCTATTTAGGTACGGTTCGGCATCGACAACACCGCCGCTCATCTTCGCCACGGACGCGTCATCAACAACGACCACCTCGACTACGACTTGGTATTCGTGCCACCATTTTGACACCATACCGGAAGCAAGACCGGTAACCTCATCTTGGTAGCATCATAGCCTTACTCATTACATTGATAGCCATCATAGCCTTACTCATTTGTGTTGCTTACCCATCGAGACTAGCCATTGAGTATTGCCGGCAACGAGACTTGTGCACATTAGTGATCATACTTCCCATAGCATACATACGTCATTGTTGCCTATATTGGTATCATCTCTTGTGTCACCAAATTTTCATCGCATACTAACTTGCTATCTTGGTTCATCAAGCATTGCATGAGAAAAGAGCTCAAACATCAAAGAGCCAAACAAGCTTTTAAGCAAAGAGGAAAGATAAGCAAAGAGCTTTTAAGCAAGAACCATAGCATCATACAACATTAAGATTGTCATACTCGATCATCTTGGATCGTATCATAGCCACACCTTGCATACAAAATATTTGGGATATAAGTCGTTGCATTTTTGCTAAGTAGGTTGTGCACAAGTTTTTGTATCCGCCTATCGTGCAATCGTGCTAGCGTCTCTCTAGTGTTGTGCAACAAGAGCATTTTTGTGGATTCCACACTTTGGCTCACCCTTGGTTGCACAACCCCACTTATCTTTTTGTGCGTGTGTTTCTGTGTACCTTATATGCTTGGTCTACTTGTTACATTGCATCTTGCGAATCTTTTCCAACATTATTGAAGCTCACTTACAAATTGCATCAAATTTTTGTGCCACCATCCTAACCAAGCTCCACCATAAGCTTTTACTTATGTAGGTGTGAGAAACCGACGAGAATTCGTACCAATTGGGCTATTTCCTTGTCCTACATTAGAGTGATCATCGATTCACTTTCAACTTCGGTCAAGGTACATTTGGTATTTGTTCTTCTCTTTCTACCACTCACATTTGTCTTGGAATGATGGATAGGCCAAGTACTTCTACCAACCCACTCTTCATGGAGCAAGACGACGACATGACCTCCTTCGTCACCAAGAGTCACCTCTTTGGTGCACAACATGCTTTACATCAAGGGCAACAAGCTATGAGTGAACGCATCGACAACCTTGCCGCCGACTTACGACTCTCCGAGCAACATACGAGGGACTACTTTGACAACAAGCTCGATGATCACAAGCAAGAGAATGATGCAAGGATGGACGAAATTCGTGCTTTGTTGCTCAACCGCTCTTCCTCCACTTCAAGGAGCCGTTCAAGTCGCCATTCCGACTTTACCCTCTCCGGCTCAAGTACGCCGACATCGAACACTCTTCGTCAAGCCGCGCGCACCGACCGTCAAGCAAACCTCAATCCACTTCGAGACACCGACTCTCAAGAGCGCCGACGACGTAAAGCCGAAGAAGCCTTTGCGCTAGCTCGAGAACGGCAACAACAACGCCAACATGAAGAGGAAGAACGCGCGCATCTACACCAAAATGCACAAGATGCCGAGGCTGAATGTAAAGAACAACAACTCCATGACGCTCAAGCACTTGAGGCGCAACAAGCTCTACGTGAGGCGAGTCGAGCCGTTGCCGACCGAGGCCGTCAAGCCCGTGAAGAAGAGGAAGCACTTCGCGAAGAAATTCTCGAACGACGACTTCAAGCTTGCATGAATCGTCAAATTCCTCCTCGAGCTCGACGCGCTCCTCCATAAGCTCGCCAAGACCATCAAGTTCATCAAGAGCATGAAAACACTGGGAATACTCCGCGACAAGAGCAACACGAGGTTGACAACCCTCCGCGACAAGAGCAACACGAGGTTGACAACCCTCCGCGACAAGAGCACCATGAGTTGAACAATCATCTACAACATTGGCGTCATCATCCCCGACCCCAACACAATGAAGAGCAACGCTACGGCAAGCTCAAGTTCACCATGCCCAAGTTCAACGGAAGCAACGATCCTGAAGAATACCTTTCATGGGCATTGAAAGTTGACAAGATCTTCCGTTTGCACAATTATGAAGAAGAGAAGAAGATCATGATGGCATCCCTTGAGTTCCAAGACTATGTCCTCATTTGGTGGGAACAAGTCATTGAGCGCCGCGAGGCAAGAGGTGATACACCCATCACTACTTGGGCACAAATGAAGGATGTCATGAGAGCACGCTTCGTGCCTACCTACTACAACCGCGACCTCTTCAAGAAACTCCAACAACTCAAGCAAGGAACAAAGAGCGTTGAAGATTACTACAAGGAGATGGAGATTGCAATGATAAGAGTCAATGTGACGGAAGATGATGAGCAAACTATGGCACGTTTCTTGAATGGACTCAATCACCCTATCAAGAAGATCGCCGACTTCCAACTATACTCAAATCTCATCGAGCTCGTGCACCAAGCTACCAAAGCGGAACGCCAAGTGCAAGATGACTTCAAGTACGCCAAGTTCTCATCCAAGTCCTACGGCTTCTCCAATAACCAAGCTTCAACGACTCCAACACCGACTACAAGAACGTCTACTTCCAACACCGACAAGCCGACTTCCAAGAAAGCTTCGTCAACTACAAGTCATCCTCCTACGAGCAACTTCAAGCCGAGAGCTTCATCATCATCAACCCCAACCGATGAGACCTTCAAGACAAGTTCCTTCAAGTGTTTCACTTGTGGAGGCCGAGGCCACAAGTCCTACGAGTGCACCAACAAGCGGACCATGGTCTTCAACGACGATGGCACTTATGACTCCATGAGTGAAGGTGAAATGGAAGCACTTGAGCAAGTCGCCATGCACCGCCAAGTGAACAATGAAGAAGAACAAGTCTTTTGTGATGAAGACTCGAGTCCCGCACTTGTTGTCTCCAAAGTCTTGACTCTCCAACATCACCAAGAAGAAGACCAACGATGCCACATATTCCACACTAAGGCCGGCATCAATGGACGATCCGTCAAGGTCATCATCGATGGAGGGAGTTGTCACAATCTCGCAACTAAAGAACTTTGCTCCAAGATCCAATTGCCCAAGACGAAGCATCCACATCCTTACAAAGTGCAATGGCTTAGTGACTCCGGCACCATCCAAGTCGAGCACCGAGTACAAGTCTCCTTCAAGATCGGCGCATACGAAGACACCTTGGAGTGTGACGTTGTTCCAATGACCGTTTGTCATCTTCTCCTTGGATGGACATGGCAATTCGATAGAGGAGTCATCCACAACGGTCGAACGAACCACTACATCTTCAAGATGAAGGGCAAGGAGTACGTCCTCCATCCAATGTCGCCAAGTCAAGTGATCGCCGACAAACATACCACCCATCGCGGAGAGAATGGTGAGAGAGTGAGCCACCAAAAAGAGAGTGAGCGCCACAAGCCCAAATTGAGTGCCTCCACGATGAGCGAAAACAAGAACTTCGTTCTATTTGCCACCAAACGTGAGATGAGAGAAGTGTGTGAGAACCCATCTAGTGTCCTACACTACGTCCTCGTGTGCAAGGACAATGCACCACAAACTAACACCTCTCACACTCTTCCTCTAGTGTTGTCTTCTCTTTTGCAGGAATTTCAAGATGTTTTTCCCGATGAGCTACCTCTGGGACTACCTCCTCTCCGAGGCATTGAGCACCGAATCGACCTCATCCCCGGAGCACCGCTTCCGAACAAAGCTCCCTACCGCGTCAACCCCAAAGAAACCAAAGAAATTCAAAGGCAAGTAAAACATCTCATAGACCATGGACATGTGCATGAAAGTTTGAGCCCTTGTACCGTTCCGGTCATTCTTGTGCCAAAACATGACGGTAGTTTTCGCATGTGCTCCGATTGTAGACCTATCAATGCTATCACCATTCGTTATAGATATCCCATTCCACGCCTAGATGATATGCTAGATGAGCTTAGCGGTGCCACTATATTTTCCAAAATTGATCTTAAGAGTGGTTACTATCAAATCCGCATACAAGAGGGCGATGAATGGAAAACCGCCTTCAAAACCAAGTTTGGTTTGTATGAGTGGTTAGTCATGCCTATGGGTCTCTTGGAAGCACCGGGCACTTTTATGCGCCTTATGAATCATGTCTTTCGCCCTTACATTGGTATATTTGTTGTGGTTTACTTCGATGACATTCTTGTCTTTAGCAAATCTATACAAGAGCATGCCACCCATGTCCGCACCGTTTTGCAAACTCTTAGGAAAGAGCGTCTCTATGGTAATATGGAGAAATGCCTTTTTGGTGTTGATAAGCTCATTTTCTTAGGATTTGTTGTCTCTTCTAAGGGTGTTCATGTAGATGAGTCCAAGATCGATGCTATTAAGACTTGGCCGCAACCAACCAACTTGCATCAAGTGCGTAGTTTCCTTCGCCTTGCGGGCTTCTATCGTCGCTTTGTAAAGGATTTTAGCACCATTGCTTCGCCTTTGCATGCTTTGAGCAAGAAGAATGCGCCTTTTATTTGGGGACCATCCAAAGATACCGCATTCAACGAGCTTAAGAATTTGCTTACTCATGCTCCCGTTCTTGCTTTACCCAACTTCGACAAACCCTTTGAAATTCATTGCGATGCTAGTGGTAATGGCATAGGAGGTGTGTTAACGCAAGAGAAGCGCCCCGTAGCTTACTTTAGTGAGAAACTTTCTGGAGCGCACCTCAATTACCCTATCTATGACAAAGAGCTATATGCTTTAGTCCGCATTTTGCATGAATGGGAACACTACCTTCGTCCTCGTGAGTTTATCATTCATACCGATCATGAGACTCTCAAGTATCTTAAGGGACAGACTAAGTTGAACAAGCGTCATGCTAAATGGAGTGAATTTATTGAGTCTTTTCCTTATGTCATCAAGTACATTAAGGGTAAAGAAAATGTTGTGGCGGATGCGCTTTCCCGCATTTGCATGCTTGTCACGCAACTTGAGTTAGATGTCATTGGCTTCGAGCATATCAAAGACTTATATGAGCATGATACGACTTTTGCCATTCCTTATGCCAAGTGTTTGTCGAATACATCTTGGGAACGCTATTACATCAAAGATGGCTATCTTATGAGAGCTAACAAACTTTGCATTCCCGAGTCCTCGCTTCGTTTGTTGCTTTTGCAGGAATCTCATGGAGGCGGCTTAATGGGACACTTCGGACGCGACAAGACGTTCGCCACGCTCTCAAAGAGCTACTTTTGGCCAAAGATGTTTCGGGACGTCAATCGCTTCACCAACCGGTGTTCTACATGTCGCAAAGCTAAGTCCAAAGCTCAATCTCATGGTCTCTATATGCCTTTACCAATTCCATACCAACCTTGGGAAGACATTAGCATGGACTTTGTACTTGGTTTGCCTAGGACTCGCAATGGGAAAGATTCCATATTTGTCGTTGTGGACCGTTTCTCGAAAATGGCACACTTTATTCCTTGCAACAAGATAGACGATGCTTCACATGTGGCTAATCTCTTTTGTAGGGAAATATTGCGTCTACATGGTGTGCCAAAGACTATCGTCTCGGACCGTGACGTCAAGTTCCTTAGCTACTTTTGGAAGACCCTATGCGCCAAGCTCGGAATCAAGCTACTCTTCTCCACGGCATACCATCCTCAAACCGACGGCCAAACGGAGGTGACAAACCACACACTCTCCGCTCTACTTCGAGTACTCATCAAGAAGAACATCAAGGAGTGGGAGGAGTGTCTACCCATCGCCGAGTTCGCCTACAACCGAGCAAGACACTCAACAACCGGCAAGTCCCCTTTCGAGGTCGTCTACGGATTCAACCCTTTGTCACCATTGGACATTCTACCTCTACCACTCCAAGAGCGAATCAATTTGGACGCAAGTGCACGAGCGACCCATATCAAGAAGGTGCATGAAGATACAAGAAACACCATCGAGCGCCAAGTACAACACCTTGCGACCAAGCTCAACATCAACAAGCAACCTATGGTCTTCAACACTGGTGATCTCGTGTGGCTACACCTTCGCAAGGACCGCTTTCTACAAGAACGCAAGTCCAAGCTTCGACCACGAGCAGATGGACCCTTCAAGGTGCTTGCACGCTACAACGACAACGCTTACAAGATCGACCTCCCGCGCGACAAGTACAACGTGAGCGACATCTTCAACGTCAAAGATCTCTCTCCCTTCCATGGTGATGAAGAATTTGATCCAAGGACGGATCTTCCCCAAGGGAGGGGAGATGACGCGGAGCATCCCAAGGCCATCCCCATGGACCTACCTACATCTCCCACGACACCACTTGGACCCATGACAAGAGCCCGTGCGAGAGCCATCGAGAACGAGGTTAACTCTCTCCTTGTTGAACTTCCCTTTGACCCATGTGAGACATGGCTACTACCTCAATCGGAGTTGCTTTGTGTGCTTAGGTTCCATGTAAGCAACCAAGGAGATGGAACGGTGCAAGATGGACATCAAGAGCATGGAGACATTCTGCCTAGCCCTGAAGGACCGGAACAACCGCCCGACCACTTCCCGGGCGGAACAACCGGCCGACTACCGCCCAACAACCGGTCTACCTTCTGTGATCGAGCGGTGCAAGGCCGGCACTACACCGGATGTACCGGTAACTACCAAAAGACCGGTACTGCCGCCCCGACAACCAGTACAACCGCTGGCCCCTTCGACGTCCATCTCCGCAAGCCAGCGCCAGACCTCCCAGCAGAACTACCGCCTTCCAGGACCAGTACTTCCGCCATGCATAGCTCCCAGCAGAACTACCGCCCCCTTGACCGGTACTACCGGCCCTGCCTGCGCGCAGTCACTTGGGCCAAGGCCCGTGTACCCTTTCGTTACCTAGACTATAAATACTCTATCCCGTACAACTTTCTAGGGTTAGCATTGGTTTAGCTCATTTGAGAGATAGAGCATTGCTCATCCATATCGGATCTACTCCACGAGAGAGACCGCGGCTCCTCTACGGAGAAGATCCACCTTGGATTCAAGACCCCTTTACGGGAAGATCCCCTTGTGGATTCAAGACCTCCTCACGGAGAAGAACCGGTTACCGTGTATCGTCCCTAGTTGTCCGTGGATTCGTGTATCGTCCTATGTACTCGAGGATCTAGCCCATGTGTGACTTATTCGTGTCGGTATAGTGTTTTCCTCTTGTGTTTTCCTTCCGTTCATCCCCGTGTTCTTCGCGTTTTCCCCGGGATCCGCTCCTTTCGTGAAAGATCGGGCGATTGGGGTCTCTACCCTACATCACAAATGCTCCAAGATATATCCAAAACCACCATGAAACTAATCATAAAAACCACTAATACTCCGAAGGCAACATGACATCCAAAGTAATACTCCAAAATATAATAACAGATACCATCATGAAAATAATCATACTAACCACTAATAATCCAAAGGCAGCATGATATCCAAAGTAATACTCCAAAATATAATGACACGTACCATCATGAAAATAATCATACTAACCATTAATAATCAAAAGGCAGTATGATATCCAAAGTAATACTCCAAAATATAATGACAGGTACCATCATGAAAATAATCATACTAACCACTAATAATCCAAAGGCAGTATGATATCCAAAGTAATACTCGAAAATATAATGACAGGTACCATCATGAAAATAATCATACTAACCACTAATAATCCAAAGGCAGTATGACATCCAAAGCAAATACTCCAAAAATATCATACCCAACACCACCATCATAACATAAGCCACTAATAATCCAATGGCAACATGTCAACCACATAAGCTGCAAAATAAAAGTCCTAGAACTCCCAGCAACATCATGGCAATAACAAGATCAAAATACAACTCCGAGAAATTGCCATGCACAAAGTCATGTAGCTAAAGCAATATTTTAAACAAGTTCAAATAATTTAAACCATGTCACTGCATTGCCATCATGCAAATGGAGGGTGTGGCTTGCCTGGGGTGGAAGAAATCACCGGGAGAAAGTGCGAGAAACTCGCGGAAAGGATCGTCCGAAAACGTTCTCTCTCGGAGGGGGCTGAATAAGGGCAGGGGCAAAATGGTCATTTTCAGAATGTCAAAACATGGTGAAAATGGTTCCATCAGAACGGGCTCGATGAAACGAAGAAGTGGGCTTTGGAATCACCTCATTTGGAGTTGTGGTTAAAAAGATATGAGGTGTTTTCTGCCAGGGACCCATCTGTAATGAAAAACTTTAAAATCTGGGCCTGGACAGAAAAACAGAGAGCGCCTTCGGGTTGAATATGTTTTCTGTAAAGAAAACGCCCTTTCAGCCGCAGAAGAGAGGAATACGCTTTCCAGAAGGGAAACATACTTTAGATAAAAGAAAGGATGAATACGCTTTCGTCGGAAGTAAAAGTACTCTGGGAAATGCGCTTCCACTTAACCACGTGGACAGTGGCGGGGCCAGGCGTGGGTCGCTGACGTGCGGGTCCCGCGGGGTGGGACCCGTCACTTATCCACGTTGGCACCTGTGGTCAACGCGGGGGCGGCTCCGGTGTGGCTGACTGGTGGGGCCCGCCTTATCCACTCCCTCTCTCTCTCTCCTCCCTTCCCTTCTTCTTTCTCCATCCCGACGGCGCGCCCGCAGAACAGAGGAGGAGCGCGGCGCCGGTGCTCGTCCGGCCGGTTCGGGACGACTCAGGCGACGCCCGGCCACAGAAATGCTCCGTGCGGAGAGGCGCACCCGACTGGGGGCAGCACGCTCACCGGAGAACGCGGGGACGAGCGGGGCCGCGACCACGGCGGACGACAGCTTTGGTCGGTGATGGGAAGCATGGCGAGAGGCCACCAGAGGGTAAGGAGGAGGGCGGGGAAAGCTCGGGGAGGTATAGGGGCTCTCTGGTTGTAGCTAGGAGAGGAGAAGGGCTCGGGTTGCTGCGAATTTAGGCGGAGGCCAGGGGCGGCCATGGCGGTGATGAGTGGCAAGAAGAGCTTCTCGAGCTCAGGCGAGTGGACGGGGAGTGAGCTATGAGTGAGGGGAGGCTGATGAGGTGCTCGAATGACTTGGGGGAGGGCTTAAATAGCCGCGGGGCGTGGAGGCCGAGCTGGCGTCGCCGCGGACGCGTGTCCGGCGCCGCGGACGCGTGTGCTCGCGCATGAGCTCGGGGAAGGCGATGGAGAGGGAACAGACGAGGGGCAGGGCTCACGGAGACGAGGGAGAGCTCGAGGACAAGAGGAGAAGGAGCCGAACGCCATCAAAGCCTCGGTCGGCTACAGCTCGCCCGTGGGCGCGCGGCGACGAGAGCTGACGGAGGGTCTGAAGGAGGGGTAGAGGCCTCCAGGAGGACGGCGACGACGCGATCCAGCTGTGGGACATGATCACGCGCGCGAAGGCGACGAGAGGAGGAGGGGGTCCAGCACAAACAGCCACTGGACAAGCGCACTGCACACAGAGCGCGTGCACAGGCATGCCATTGTCGTGGTCACCATGTGCACTGGCATGTAGTTGGGCAGAGGGGATTGAAAATGTTGTCTAGTGAGTACTTTATCCAGGGGAGGCCCCAACAGTGGTGGTAGTTTGGTGAAAACGGCTCTGGTTAAAAGGTAAGCAACCTCTGAAGTTTACTGCAATAAACTTGATCAACTAAGTGTGATCAACAGAGAGATGCTATGGGTCAAATGTTATGTCTGGGGTGATTAGCTAAGGAGGGACTATGATCCTGGAGCTTTTGAGGCATAATGGAGCACAAACTAACATAGTTGCTTTGTAACTCACATTATGTGTCCAGAATCAAGATTTGGATGATGCACTCACATGGAGTAACCACCTGATCTCAAGTTTAGCAAGGATTAAATATTTGATCATATAAAGATTCTGTATAAGTTTCATACCAATTGGATTCACCAAAATGGCACTTGCTTCACAAACATCCTTGCTGACCAGAAACTTGAAAAAAATTCTATAGGAAAAATGGCTTAATGAAACATGCCCAAAATTGGTTGAGGTAGGTTATATGGATAATAGAAGGCCTAGAAAAATTGGAAGCCATAATGGAGCAAGATAAAATATACTTTCTTCACAAACTCAAAATTTGGACAGAATCAAAGAATTGAAGGTGAGTTCTCATGCAGGCATGAAATGAGCTCTACTTTGGTAAAGGTATATTATATTATGATATGAAGGATCATGCAAAATGTAAACTCCTTTGGATATGCCTAGCTTGTACTTCCTTCACAACCACTTCCCTCAGATAGGAATTTTGGAAAATCATAATTAAATAATTACTAGGCAAATGAGGTTTCACTTTGGCATTTGGTAATTATATGGACATGAAAAGGTGTCCAAGGAGTTTGAGGTCAATTGGGAAAAGGAAAATAGCACTTGCTTCACAATGTGCCATTTAGGGCAGAATAGGAAATTAATTATTTGAGCCTGGTGATAAACATGACAAATGAAATATTTTGCCATATTTGGGAAATATATGATCCAAAAAATTTATGAGAATTATTTGGGAATTTTAGGAGTGATGGAAATAAAGGTTGCTTCACAACCTAGGGCAGACAGGGTTATTCTTTTAATAGAAAAAGGAATATTCCTAAGAAAAAGAAATTAGAGTTTGGTCAAGCAGTGGAGTGACATGATCTTGGCAAGGTTTTGAGAATGATGAGCCACTTGGGAGGGAAAAAGAGGATGATCCCCCAGGTGACAAGGCCACAGAACCACTCCAAAAAAGAAAAAGAGCAAAAACCAATAAATCAAAAAGAAAAAGAAAAGGGCCAAAATCCAGGCTGTTACACGGAGACACCCGTAGAGCATCTTTATAATCACCCAGTTACGTTGTGACGTTTGATAGCACACAAGGTGTTCCTCCGGTATTCGGGAGTTGCACAATCTCATAGTCAAAGGAACATGTATAAGTTATGAAGAAAGCAATAGAAATAAAACTAAACGATCATTATGCTAAGCTAACAGATGGGTCTAGTCCATCAAATCATTCTCTAATGATGTGATCCCGTTCATCAAATGACATGTCTATGGTCAGGAAACTTAACCATCTTTGATTAATGAGCTAGTTAAGTAGAGGCATACTAGGGACACTCTATTTTGTCTATGTATTCACACATGTACTAAGTTTCCAGTTAATACAATTCTAGCATGAATAATAAACATTTATCATGATATAAGAAAATATAAATAACTACTTTATTATTGCCTCTAAGGCATATTTCCTTCAGTCTCCCACTTGCACTAGAGTCAATAATCTAGTTCACATCGTCATGTGATTTAACACCAATAGTTCACATCTTTATGTGATTAGTTCACATCTCCATGTGACTAACACCCAAAGGGTTTACTAGAGTCAATAATGTAGTTCACATTGCTATGTGATTAACACCCAAAGAGTACTAAGGTGTGATCATGTTTTTCTTGTGAGAGAAGTTCAGTCAATGGGTCTGCCAGATTCAGAGCCGTATGTATTTTGGAAATTTTCTATGTCTTACAATGCTCTACACGGAGCTGCTCTAGCTAATTGCTCCCACTTTCAATATGTATCCAGATTGAGACTTAGAGTCATTTGGATCAGTGTCAAAGATTGCATCGACGTAACCCTTTACTACGAACTTTTTGTCACCTCCATAATCGAGAAACATGCCCTTATTGCACTAAGGATAATTTTGACCGCTGTCCAGCGATCCACTCGTGGATCACTATTGTACCCTCTTGCCAAAGTCATGGTGAGGTACATAATAGATCTGGTATACATCATGGCATACTTTATAGAACCTATGGCTGAGGCATAGGGAATGACTTTCATTCTCTCTCTATCTTCTGTCGTGGTTGGTTTTTGAGTCTTACTCAACTTCACACCTTACAACTCAGGCAAGAACTCCATCTTTGACTGATCCATTTTGAACTCCTTCAAAATCTTATCAATGCATGTACTCATCGCAAGTCTTATCAAGCGTCTCGATATATCTTTATAGATCTTGATGCCCAATATGTAAGTAGCTTTATCGAGGTCTTTCTTTGAAAAACTCCTTTCAAACACTCCTTTATGTATTCAAGAAATTTCTACATCATTTCCGATCAACAATATGTCATTCACATATACTTATTAGAATGGCTATAGTGCTCCCACTCACTTTCTTGTAAATACATGCTTCACCGCAAGTCTTTATAAAACTATATGCTTTGATCACACTATCAAAGCGTACATTCCAACTCTGAGATGCTTGAACTAGTCCATAAATGGATTGCTGGAGCCTACACACTTTGTTAGTACCTCTAGGATTTGACAAAACCTTCTGGTTGCATCATATACAACTCTTCTTTAAGAAATCCATTAAGGAATGCAGTTTTGACATCCATTTGCCAAATTTCATAATCATAAAATGCGGCAATGCTAACATGAATCAGACAGACTTTAAGCATAGATAGTAGTGAGAAACTCTCATCATAGTCAACACCTTGAACTTGTCAAAAACCTTTTGCGACAATTCGAGCTTTGTAGATAGTAACACTGCTATCAACATCCGTCTTCCTCTTGAAGATCCATTTAATCTCAGTGACTCGCCGATCATCGGTCAAGTCAATCAAAGTCCATACTTTGTTCTCATACATGGATCCCATCTCAGATTTCATGGCCTTAAGCCATTTCGCGGAATCTGGGCTCATCATAGCTTCCTCATAGTTTGTAGGTTCGTCATGGTCTAGTAACATGACTTCCAGAAAGGATTACCGTACCACTCTGGTGCGGCCCATACTCTGGTTGACCTACGAGGTTCGGTAGTAACTTGATCTGAAGTTTCATAATCATCATCATTAGCTTCCTCACTAATTGGTGTAGGAATCACCGGAACTGATTTCTGCGATGAACTACTTTCCAGTTCGAGAGATGGTACAATTACCTCATCAAGTTCTACTTTCCTCCCACTCACTTCTTTTAAGAGAAAATCCTTCTCTAGAAAGGATCCATTCTTAGCAATGAATATCTTGCCTTCGGATCTATGATAGAAGGTGTACCCAACAATTTCCTTTGGGTATCCTATGAAGACGCATTTCTCCGATTTGGGCTCGAGCTTATCAGGTTGAAGATTTTTCACATAAGCATCGCAGCCCAAAACTTTAAGAATGACAGCTTAGGTTTCTTGCCAAACCATAGTTCATACGGTGTCGTCTCAACGGATTGAGATGGTGCCCTATTTAACATGAATGCAGCTGTCTCTAATGCATAACCCGATAGTGGTAAATCGGTAAGAGACATCATAGATCGCACTATATCTAATAAAGTACGGTTATGATGTTCGGACACACCATTACGCTGTGGTGTTCCAGGTGGCGTGAGTTGTGAAACTATTCCACATTGTTTTAAATGAAGGCCAAACTCGTAACTCAAATATTCGCCTTCGCAATCAGATCGTAGAAACTTTATTTTCTTGTTATGATGATTCTCAACTTCACTTCGAAATTCTTTGAACTTTTCAAATGTTTTAGACTTGTGTTTCATTAAGTAGATATACCCATATCTACTCAAATCATCCGTGAAGGTCAAAAAATAACGATACCCGCCGCGAGCCTCAACACTCATCGGACCGCATACATCGGTATGTATTATTTCCAATAAGTCAGTGGCTCGCTCCACTATTCCGGAGAACGGATTCTTAGTCATATTGCCCATGAGGCATGGTTCGCAAGCATCAAGTGATTCATAATCAAGTGATTCCTGCTACCTCTTGAGCATGCGTTGGTTTTCCCTTGGAGAGGAAAGGGTGAAGCAGCAAAGTAGCGTAAGTATTTCCCTCCGTTTTTGAGAACCAAGGCATCAATCCAGTAGGAGACTACACGCAAATCGCCTAGCACCTGCACAAAACAAATAAGAACCTTGCAACCAACACGATAAAGGGGCTGCCAATCCCTTCACAGCCACTTGCAGAAGTGAGATCTGACAAAGATAATAAGATAAATATTTTTGTTATTTTTGTGGTATAGATTGGAAAATAAAGATTGCAAAATAAATAGTAAACTAGAATTGTAGATTGGAAACTTATATGATGTAAAGTAGACCCGGGGGCCATAGGTTTCACTAGAGGATTCTCTCAAGATAGCATGTATTACAGTGGGTGAACAAATTACTGCCGAGCAATTGATAGAAAAGCGCATAGTTATGATGATATCTAAGGCAATGATCATGAATATAGGCATCACGTCTGTGACAAGTAGGCCAAAACAATTCTGCATCTACTACTATTACTCCACACATCGACCGCTATCCAGCATGCATCTAGAGTAAAAGTTCAGAAGAACGGAGTAACACATTAGGCAAGATGACATGATGTAGATGGATAAACTCAAGCAATATGATATAAACCCCATCTTTTTATCCTCGATGGCAACAATACAATACGTGGCGTTTCCCTTTCTGTCATTGGGATCGAGCACCGCAAGATTGAACCCAAAGCTAAGCACTTCTCCCATTGCAAGAAAGATCAATCTAGTAGGCCAAACTAAACCGATAATTCGAAGAGACTTGCAAAGATATCAAATCATGCATATAAGAAGTTAGAGAAGAATCAAATAATATTCATAGATAATCAAGTTCATAAACCCATAATTCATCGGATCTCGACAAACACACCACAAAAGAGTTACATCGAATAGATCTCCAAGAAGACCGAGGAGAACTTTGTATTGAGATCCAAAGAGAGAGAAGAAGCCATCTAGCTAATAACTATGGACCCAAAGGTCTGTGGTAAACTACTCACACATCATTGGAGAGGCTATGGTGTTGATGTAGAAGCCCTCCGTGATCGAATCCCCCTTCGACAGATTGCCGGAAAAGGCCCCAAGATGGGATCCCATGGGTACAGAAGGTTGCGGCGGTGGAAAAGGTTTTTCGTGGCTCTCCCCAAAGGTTTCAGGGTATAAGAGTATACATAGGCGAAAGAAGTAGGTCGGTGGAGCTGCGAGGGGCCCACGAGGGTGGGGGCGTGCCCTCCTGCCTCGTGGCTTCCTCACTGCTTCCTTGACGTCCACTCCAAGTCTCCTGGATTGCGTTTGTTCCAAAAATGATCCTCGCGAAGGTTTCATTCCGTTTGGATTCTGTTTGATATTCCTT
Source organism: Triticum dicoccoides (assembly GCF_002162155.2). Lineage (NCBI taxonomy): Eukaryota > Viridiplantae > Streptophyta > Magnoliopsida > Poales > Poaceae > Triticum > Triticum dicoccoides. Next base: position 289,482,670 of record NC_041380.1, on the reverse strand, counting down.
TTCTGTGAAACACTAAAATAGGCAAAAAAAACCAGCAATTTGCACTTGGCTTTTGGTTAATAGGTTAGTCCCAAAAATAATATAAAAAGGTATATTAAAGCCCATTAAGCATCCAAAATAGATAATATAATAGCATGGAACAATAAAAAATTATTGATACGTTGGAGACGTATCAAGAATCCCCAAGCTTAATTCCTGCTCGTCCTCGAGTGGGTAAATGATAAAAACAAATTTTTTGATGTGGAATGCTCCCTAACATAATTTTCAATGTAATTCTCTTTATTGTGGCATAATTTCCAAAAGATTCAAGATAAAAGTTTAATATTGACATAAAAATAGTAATACTTCAAGCATGCTAACCAAGCAATTATGTCTTATCAAAATAACATAGCCAAAGAAAGCTTATCCCTACAAAATTATATAGTTTGGCCATGCTTCATTTTCGTCACACAAAATGTTCCCATCATGCATAACCCCGATGACAAGCCGAGCAATTGGTTCATACTTTTTAACGCGCTTCAGGCTTTTCAACCCTTACGCAATACATGAGCGTAAGCCATGGATATAGCACTATAGGTGGAATAGCATATGATGATGGGGGTTATGTGAGAATACAAAAAGGAGAAAGTCTCACATTGACGCTGCTAATCAACGGGCTATGGAGATGCCCATCAATTGATGTCAATGCGAGGAGTAGAGATTGTCATGCAACGGATGCACTAGAGCTATAAGTGTATGAAAGCTCATCAAAAGAAACTAAGTGGGTGTGCATCCAACTTGCTTCCTCATGAAGACCTAGGGCACTTTGAGGAAGCCCATCATTGGAATATACAAGCCAAGTTCTATAATGAAAAATTCCCACTAGTATATGAAAGTGACAAAATAAGAAACTCTCTATCATGAAGATCATGGTGCTATTTTGAGGCACAAGTGTGGAAAAAGGATAGTAACATTGTCCCTTCTCTCTTTTTCTCTCATTTTTTTATTTGGGCTTCTTTGGCCTCTTTTTTTCATAGTCTCCATCCTTCTTTGCTCACATGGGACAATGCTTTAATAATGATGATCATCACACTTTTATTTACTCATAACTCAATGTTACAACTCGATACTAGAACAAAAATATGACTCTATGTGAATGCCTCCAGCGGTGTACTGGGATATGCGACGAATCAAGAGTGACATGTATGAAAGAATTATGAAAGTGGCTTTGCCACAAATACGATATCAACTACATGATCATGCAAAGCAATATGACAATTATGGAGTGTGTCATAATAAACGGAACATTGGAAAGTTGCATGACAATATATCTCGGAATGGCTATGGAAATGCCATAATATGTAGGTATGGTGGCTGTTTTGAGGAAGATATAAGTAGGCTTATGTGTGATAGAGCGTATCGTATCACGGGGTTTGGATGCACCGGCGAAGTTTGCACCAACTCTCAAGGTGAGAAAGGGCAATGCACGGTACTGTAGAGGCTAGCAAATTGCGGAAAGGTAAGAATGTGTATGATCCATGGACTCACATTAGTCATAAAGAACTCATATACTTATTGCAAAAGTTTATTAGCCCTCGAAGCAAAGTACTACTACGCATGCCCCTAGAGGGATAGATTGGTAGGAAAATACCATCGCTCATCCCCGACCGCCACTCATAAGGAAAGCACTCAAAGAACACCCCATGCTTCAAATTTGTCACAAAATGTTTACCATACGTGCATGCTATGAGACTTGCCAACTTTAACACAAGTATTTCGCAATTTCACAATTACCCAACCGGCATGACTCTAACAGTACCACCTTTATATCTCAAAACATCTATCAAGTATCATAGTATTCAATGCACTCTATATGAAAGTTTTTATCATACCCATCTTGAATGCCTATCATATTAGGACTAATTTTATAGCCAAAGAAAATTACCATGCTGTTCTAAAAGACTCGCAAAATAATATAAGTGAAGCATGAGAGATCAATAATTTCTACAAAATAAAACCACCACCGTGCTCTAAAAAATACAAGTGAAGCACTAGAGCAAAATTATCTAGCTCAAAAGATATAAGTGAAGCACATAGAGTATTCTAATAAATTCCGATTCATGTGTGTCTCTCCCAAAAGGTGTATACAGCAAGGATGATTGTGGTAAACTAAAAAGCAAAGGCTCAAATCATACAAGACGCTCCAAGCAAAACACATATCATGTGGTGAATAAAAATATAGCCTCAAGTAAAGTTACCGATAGACAAAGACGAAAGAGGGGATGCCTTCCGGGGCATCCACAAGCTTAGGCTTTTGGTTGTCATTGGATTTTACCTTGGGGTGCCTTGGGCATCCCCAATCTTAGGCTCTTGCCACTCCTTGTTACAAAATCCATCAAATTTGTACCCAAAAACTTGAAAACTTCACAACACAAAACTCAACAGAAAATCTCATGAGCTCCGTTAGTATAAGAAAATAAATCACCACCTTAAGGTACTGTAATGAACTTATTATTTATTTATATTGGTGTTAAACCAACTGTATTCCAACTTCTCTATGGTTCATACCCACTGATACTAGCCATAGATTCATCATAATAAGCAAACGACACACGAGAAATAGAATCTGTGAAAAACAGAACAATTTGTAGTAATCTGTAGGTTTGGAATACTTATGTAACTCCAAAAAACCTGAGAAATTAGGACGTGCTAAGTAATTTTTATATTGATCTATTGCAGTTGGAATTGGTATTTTACCGCTCTCTGGTAAAAAATGAAAATTATTCTCGTGAGTTCATACTTTCTGTTTTTTCCAGCAAGATCAAATAACAATCATCCAAGAAGATCCTAAAGGCTTTACTTGGCACAAACACTAATTAAAACATAAAAAACACAATAATAACAGAGAATAGATGATTTATTTATTACTAAACAGGAACAAAAAGCAAGGAATAAAAATAAAATTGGGTTGCCTCCCAACAAGCGCTATCGTTTAACGCCCCTAGCTAGGCATAAAAACAAGAATAGATCTAGGTATTATCATCTTTGGTATGCAATTCTTCAATTGAACACTTATAACCCTTAGGAGTTTCCTTCTTTTTATTAATGATCAAACTCCTAGGCAAGAAATGAAGACATTCATTTGTAGCGAAAGGTTCCTTAATGATAGCAAAAAAGTTGAGGTGAACACTTATTGATTTGAGATCCACATTTTCCTTACTAGAAGATTCACCCTTATTTTTAGGAACATACATAAATTTGGCAACTTTGGTAGTAGGAGGATTTGAAGTGTTTCTTACGGCAGAAAAGGCAGACCCTAAATTGGTAATAATATCCTCAAGTTTATCAATTCTAGTGGAATCTTGATCTATCTTTTCATTAACCATGGGTTCTTTTTGTTGAAAAATTTTCAGAGTAACTCCTACCTTAGATCCATATTGGGTAATTTGGTTGTGGATCTTTTTATCCAAATTCTCAATCAACTCTACAGTGGCAACTTTATTTTTGATACTTTCAAGCCTTTGCATCACATGTTCCAAAGTTAAAATAGTTCCATTGACCAAAAGAGGTGGTGGGCCAAACAAATCTAACATAGCATTATAGAATCAAAAGTATGGCTACCCGAGAAATTCCCTCCGGTAATGGTATGAAGAATATATCTGTTCCAAGGAGTGATGCTTACATAAAAATTGCGAAGAAGAATGGAAGTAGATTGCTTCCTAGTAGATCTATTCTGAGCATTGCAAATTCTATGCCAAGCATCTTTTAGATTTTCTCCCTCCCTTTGTTTAAAATTAAGAACTTCATGATCGGGAGTACTAACAATGATAGAAGGACTAGCCATAACGGCAAAACAAACGATCTAACCCACGCACACACAAGAAGCAAGCAAAAAGAGATGAATGACAAAGGGCGAATACAACATCAAAGGTGAAGTGGGGGAGAGGAAAATGAGAGGCAAATGGCAAATAATGTAATGTGAGGGATAATAGTTTGTGATGGGTACTTGGTATGTCTTGACTTGTGCGTAGATCTCCCTAGCAACAGCGCCAGAAATCCTTCTTGCTACCTCTTGAGCATGCGTTGGTTTTACCTTGAAGAGGAAAGGGTGATGCAGTAAAGTAGCGTAAGTATTTCCCTCAGTTTTTGAGAACCAAGGTATATATCAAGTAGGAGACCACGCAAATCACCTAGTACCTGCACAAACAAATAAGAACCTTGCAACCAACGCGATAAAGGGGCCTTCACGGCCACTTGCAAAACTTAGATCTAATAAAGATAATAAGATAAATATTTTTGGTATTTTTGTGGTATAGATTGGAAAATAAAGATTGCAAAAAAATAGTAAACTAGAATGGTAGATTGGAAACTTATATGATGTAAAGTAGACCCGGGGGCCATAGGTTTTACTAGTGGCTTCTCTCAAGATAGCATGTATTACGGTGGGTGAACAAATTACTGCCGAGCAATTGATAGAAAAGCGCATAGTTATGATGATATCTAAGGCAATGATCATGCATATAGGCATCACGTCCGTGACAAGTAGACCAAAACGTTCTGCATCTACTACTATTACTCCACACATCGACCTCTATCCAGTATGCATCTAGAGTATTAAGTTCATAAGAATGGAGTAACGCATTAGGCGAGATGACATGATGTAGAGGGATAAACTTAAGCAATATGATATAAAGCCCATATTTTTATCCTCGATGGCAACAATACAATACGTGTCATTTCCTTTCTGTCACTGGGATCGAGCACCGCAAGATTGAACCAAAGCTAAGCACTTCTCCCATTGCAAGAAAGTTCAATCTAGTAGGCCAAACTAAACCGATAATTCAAAGAGACTTGCAAAGATATCAAATCATGCATATAAGAATTCAGAGAAGAATCAAATAATATTCATAGATAATCAAGTTCATAAACCCGCAATTCATCGGATCTTGGCAAACACACCGCAAAAGAGTTACATCGAATAGATCTCTAAGAAGATCGAGGAGAACTTTGTATTGAGATCCAAAGAGAGAGAACAAGCCATCTAGCTAATAACAATGGACCCGAAGTTCTATGGTAAACTACTCACATATCATCGGAGAGGCTATGGTGTTGATGTAGAAGCCCTCCATGATCAAATCCCCCTCCGATAGATCGCCGGAAAGCCCCCAAGATGCGATCTCACGGGTACAGAAGGTTGCGGCGCTGGAAAAGGTGTTTCGTGGCTCTCCCCGAAGGTTTCAGGGTATAAGAATATATATATATATATAGGTGAAAGAAGTAGGTCGGTGGAGCTGCGAGGGGCCCATGAGGTGGGGGCGCGGCCTCCTACCTCGTGGCTTCCTCATTGCTTCCTTGTGTCCACTCCAAGTCTCTTGGATTGTGTTTGTTCCAAAAAAACCCTTGCGAAGGTTTCATTCCATTTGGATTCCTTTTGATATTACTTTTCTGCGAAACATTGAAATAGGCAAAAAACAACAATTTGCACTCGGCTTTTGGTTAATATGTTAGTCCCAAAACTAATATAAAAAGGTATATTAAAGCCCATTAAACATCCAAAACAGATAATATAATAGCATGGAACAATCAAAAATTATAGATACATTGGAGATGTATCAATTCAAAAAGTCCATCAGCATGGAGTTTCTTCATGCGCTTTACACCAATATGACCTAAACGGCAGTGCCACAAATAAGTTGCTATCATTATTAAACTTGTATCTTTTGGCTTCAATACTATGAATATCTGTATCACTACTATCGAGATTCAATAAAAATAGACCACTCATCAAGGGTGCATGACTATAAAAGATATTACTCATATAAATAGAACAACCATTATTCTCTGATTTAAATGAATAACCATCTCGCATCAAACAAGATACATATATAATGTTCATGCTTGACGCTAGCACCAAATAACAATTATTTAGGTCTAAAACTAATCCCGAAGGTAGATGTAGAGGTAGTGTGCTGACGATGATAACATCGACTTTGGAATCATTTCCCACGCGCATCGTCACCTTGTCCTTAGCCAATCTTTGTTTAATCCATAGCCCCTATTTCGAGTTGCAAATATGAGCAACAGAACCAATATCAAATACCCAGGCGCTACTACGAGCATTAGTAAGGTACACATTAATAACATGTATATCAAATATACCTTTCACTTTGCCATCCTTCTTATCCGCCAAATATTTGGGGTAGTTCCGCTTCTAGTGACCATTCCCTTTGTAGTATAAGCACTCAATTTCAGGCTTAGGTCTAGCTTTGGGTTTCTTCATGGGAATGACAACTTGCTTGCCATTCTTTCTTGAAGTTCCCTTTATTTTCATTTGCCCCTTTTCTTGAAACTAGTGGTCTTGTTAACCATCAACACTTGATGCTCTTTCTTGATTTCTACCTTCACTGACTTTAGCATCGCGAAGAGCTCGGGAATCGTTTTCGTCATCCCTTGCATATTATAGTTCATCATGGAGTTCCAGTAACTTGGTGATAGTGACTATAGAACTCTATTAATCACTATCTTATCTGGAAGATTAACTCCCACTTGATTCAAGCGATTGTAGTACTCAGACATTCTGAACACATGCTCACTGGTTAAGCTATTCTCCTCCATCTTGTAGGCAAAGTACTTGTCAGAAGTCTCATACCTATCGACTCGGGCATGAGTCTGAAACACCAATTTCAGCTCTTGGAACATCTTATATGCTCCGTGGCATTCAAAATGTTTTTGAAGTCCTGTATCTAAGCCGTAAAGCATGGCGCACTAAACTATCAAGTAGTCATCATCCTGAGCTTGCCAAACATTCATAACGTCTGCATTTGCTCCTGCAATAGGTCCGTCACCTAGCGGTGCATCAAGGACATAATTCTTTCGTGCAGCAATGAGGATAATCCTCATATCACGGATTCTGTCTGCATCATTGCTACTATCATCTTTCAACTTATTTTTCTTTAGGAACATATCAAAAATAAATGGGGAGCTATAACATGAGCTATTGATCTACAACATAATTTGCAAATACTACCAGGACTAAGTTCATGATAAATTATAGTTCAATTAATCATATTACTTAAGAACTCCCACTTAGATAGACATCCCTCTAGTCATCTAAATGATCATGTGATCCATATCAACTAAACCATGTCTGATCATCACGTGAGATGGAGTAGTTTTCAATGGTGAACATCTCTATGTCGATCATATCTACTATATGATTCACGTTTGACCTTTTGGACTCAGTGTTCCGAGGCCATATATGCATATGCTAGGCTCGTCTAGTTTAACCCGAGTATTCCGCGTGTGCAAAACTGGCTTGCACATGTTGTATGTGAACGTAGAGCTTATCACACCCGATCATCACGTGGTGTCTCGGCACGACGAACTGTAGTAATGGTGCATACTCAGGGAGAACGCTTATACCTTGAAATTTAGTGAGGGATCATCTTATAATGCTACCGCCGTACTAAGCAAAATAAGACGCATAAAGGATAAACATCACATGCAATCAAAATAAGTGATATGATATGGCCATCATCATCGTGTGCCTTCGATCTCCATCTCCAAAGCACCGTCATGATCACCATTGTAGCATCGTTGTCGTCTCGCCAACTATTGCTTCTATGACTATCGCTACCGCTTAGTGATAAAGTAAAGCAATTACATGGCGATTGCATTTAATACAATAAAGCGACAACCCTATGGCTCCTGCTAGTTGCCGATAACTGTTACCAAACATGATCATCTCATACAACAATTTATATCTCATCATGTCTTGACCATATTACATCACAACATGCCCTGCAAAAACAAGTTAGACGTCCTCTACTTTGTTGTTGCAAGTTTTACGTGGCTTGTATGGGCTTCTAGCAAGAATCGTTCTTACCTACGCATCAAAACCACAATGATTTTTCATCAAGTGTGTTGTTTTAACCTTCAACAAGGACCGAGCATAATCAAACTCGATTCAACTAAAGCTGGAGAAATAGACACGTGCTTGTTGGGGAACATAGTATTTCAAAAAAATTGCCTACACACACGGGATATCCATCTTGGTGATGCATAGCAACGAGAGTGGAGATTATGTCCACGTACCCTCGTAGATCGAAAGCGGAAGCGTTTAGTAACGCGGTTCATGTAGTCGAACATTGTCGGTGTCAAAACCGGCGGATCTCGGGTAGGGGGTCCTGAACTGTGCGTCTAGGCGGATGGTAACAGGAGGCAGGGGACACGAAGTTTTACCCAGGTTCGGGCCCTCTTGATGGAGGTAAAACCCTATGTCCTGCTCGATTAATATTGATGATATGGGTAGTCCAAGAGTAGATCTACCACGAGATCAGAGAGGCTAAACCCTAGAAGCTAGCCTATGGTATGATTGTATGTTGTCCTACGGACTAAAACCCTCCGGTTTATATAGACACCAGAGAGGGCTAGGATTACACAAGGTCGGTTACAAAGGAGGAGATATACATATCCGTATTGCCTAGCTTGCCTTCCACGCCAAGTAGAGTCCCATCCGGACATGAGACGAAGTCTTCAATCTTGTATCTTCATAGTCTAACAATCCGGCCAAAGAATATAGTTCGGCTGTCCGGAGACCCCCTAATCCAGGACTCCCTCAGTAGCCCCTGAACCAAGCTTCAATGACGATGAGTCCGGCGCACAGTATTGTCTTCGGCATTGCAAGGCGGGTTCCTCCTCCGAATACATCACGGAAGAATTTGAATACAAGGATAGTGTTCGAACCTGCAAAATAAGTTTCCACATACCACCGTAGAGAGAATAATATTTCCACAAATCCAATCTGGCAACACGACATTATGCCATGGCCCGGTAATTATTTGAAACGTTTCCTTTAACTAGCCCCGCATATAACGTGGGGCAGTTTTTTGACACGTCTTGTCAAAGCAGAGATCGTGTTCCCCTTATTACGGGATTCTCATCAATACGGGCGTGGGTAACCCAACCGTGCCATCGGTTACGGCACTTGGAGGATAGGCTAGTGGGGACGCATAGTTTCGTCCGCCCATATAAAGGGATAAGGATTCACCTCTTCATCCACGCCTTCTTCCTCCTTTGCTCATCCACTTTCTCACACTTGAGCTCCAGCGCCCAAGTCCGCATTTCCCACCTCAACCTTCTCCAACCATGTCCGGAGCGGGAGGCAGGTGGATGGTCTCCTCCGTCACGGAGGGACACATCAAGAAGATGAGGAGAGCCAGATACCTGCCCGACGACATCGCGCACCGGCTCCCAGATGAGGGGCAGCTCATACCCACCCCCAGGCCCCATGAGAGGGTAGTGTTCCTTACCCACTTCCTCCGCGGACTGGGATTCCCTCTCCACCCATTCGTCTGGGGGCTCATGTTCTACTACGGCCTGGATTTCCACGATCTGGCCCTGAACTTCATCCTCAAGATCTCGGCGTTTATCGTCGTTTGTGAGGCCTTCCTCCGCATCAAGCCCCACTTCGGCTTATGGCTGACGACCTTCAACGTCAAGCCGAAGGTAGTGAGCGGCCGCCAAGCGGAGTGCGGAGGTGCCATGGTGGGCAAGATGCCCAACGTCACATGGCTCGAGGGCTCCTTCGTGGAGACCATAAAGGGGTGGCAATCGGGGTGGTTCTACATCACCGAGCCGTGCGACCCTAAATGGGCAGTGGCCCCGAGTTCCGGTCTGGCTTCCCCACGCGGCTCACCGCCTGGCAAGAGAAGGGCCTGTCCTGGGGTAGTTCGGGAGAGCTGACCGGACTCCAAACATGTATTCAAAACATGGTGAACAAGAAGCTCAAACTTGTCAACGTGGTCCAGGTCATGCTCATCCGCCGGATCCTCCCTTGCCAACAACGGGCCTTCAACTTGTGGGAGTTGGACCCGGCCCAGCACCAAACTTTGAACAGGCTCTTCGACACAACTTACAAAGATGCCTGGTAGGTGTTGTTCAAGAGCGCCGAGGTTCCCCCTCCCACTATCGAGGACCGCGGATTCTGCGCGAAGCGCCAAGCCAGCGCGGTAAGCTGTTTTACCTCTCACAGGATACTTGTTTTCCATAGTTTGACTCTATGCGGGATCTAAGCTCCGTACCTTTGACAAGACTGGCAGGAGACGGCCGGACAGATCGACTATCCGGCTCCTTTGCCCGAAGGCCCAACAGATGCTCTCCTGGCGAAGATGCTGACTCCGGCTCCTTATACGGTGCCAGAGAAGATCAAGAAGGCCAAGGGAACCCGAAAGAGTTCCCGACGCCAGGCGTCATCGGACTCATCGTCTGATGACTCTACGGCACACTCCTCCCCCGAAGACGAGGAGGAAGAAGAAGATGCTCCCCCTCCAGGCGGGGGAGACAAGAAAAGGAAGGCCGCCCCAACTGGGGGGGGGGGGCGAAGGGTCCAAGAAGGGAAGGACTCTCCTTCCGGACAGCTCCACCGCCGCCGCCGAAGGCGAAGACGAGTGGTTGCCCAGGGCCAAGCCCCTGGGGAGGTCGTAAGTATTCGGATACTAGAGTAACTCATAGCATTCCTTTGTCGCACTACTTTCCCTAACGCCGAATATGATTATGCAGGCCGCCACGAGCCCGTATCGATGTATCGTCAGACGGCTCCCTGGGCTCGTCGGATATGGATAGCGATCCGCTTCCGACCGCCACCTCCCCTTGCCCTGCAGACGACGCCGAGGTGTTGTCTCAGGAGGCACCGGGTCGAGGGGAGACAGTCCCGGAGGTGCCTCAAGGCGACCTTCCGGAATCCGGGAGCAGAGGGGACAAGGCCCTTGAGGGCCTCGAGTTCGGCCCTCAGCCGAACACCGCGCCGGAACCTCCAGCGGTTCCGGACTCGGGCAGGCGGCCTCCTTCTAAGAGGGGCGAGACGCCTGTGCCGGCGACCTCTGTCCATCCAGAGGCACCGGACAATCTGCTGGAAGCGCTTCGCAGCGCTTCCATCGACGAGGAGCACCGTACTATTATGAGTGCAGTGGTCCAGAAGGTTCAGTCCGCCAAGAGCAAATTGACTGAAGCCTGTGCCAGCCTTCTAACAGGCTTTGAGGTAAGTGTTTAGAATATAGGAAAAATATTACCGCATAGACAGTAGACCCTGATGCTCTGTTCGGTGTTCACAAAGGAAAGCCGAACAGAGGATCAAACAACATCGCAGGAGTCTAATATAAGTATGTCAATATGCATATGCAGGCTTCGCTGCTGGCATCTGCCGCACTGACTGCGGAGGTCACAACACTGAAGAAGGACCTTAAAGTGTCCAAGGATGAGCTCGGCCTTGCCAAGAGGCAGCTCGAGGAGAACAAAGGTAAGTAATACCTAGTTTATGGATATGTATAAAAAGAATGTGATTGCAAAATGATAGGATCATCATGAATTTGCCAGGGGCCACGACCGAAGTGGCGATCCTAAGGCAAGCGATGTCCGAGGCCGAAGATAAAGCGGCCAAGGAGCGCACCGAGCGGGAAAGGCAAGGGGCTCGGGTGGGCGAGGTGCAGCAAGAGCTCCAGACTCTCGTGACGAAGCACGAGGCGTTGGAGCTTGACTCGAAGACGCGAGAGTCTGAGCTTGCCGCGGCCCTCGAGAGCGCAAAAAGTGCCAAGGCCGAAGCCCAAAAGGCCCTCCAGGAGATTGGCGTGATGAAGAAAATAGCGGCGGGTAAGGCATTCTATATGCAAAGCAAGCATGTGAAAGTAAATTACCTATTACTTACCCGAATCCGGAGCTCTCCAGGAGCATTCGCAGATTTGCCCCGCAGCGTGTCGGATGCCGCACAGTTTTAGCAGGCCGAGGAGGGAAGCTCAGCAGAGAAGTTGTTCTGGTCTTAGTATACTGGGACCGAACACCCGGTGCCAATGAGCGACCAGCTGAAGCAGCTGGTCGAGCTACACAAAGCGGCTGAACATGCCATGAAGGGCTTTATAGTCCGGCTGTGGCCTGGCGACGCCCTTCCGAACAGCTACTTCGGCCTGGTGAGGCGGCTTGTGGACGCCTGCCCACGGCTGGAGGTCGTCAAGCGGTCTGTCTGCATCGAAGGTGCACGCCGGGCTTTCGCCCACGTGAAGGTGCAATGGGCCAAGCTAGACGTCGTGAAGCTGATCAAGGAGGGACCGCCGCAGGGCAAGGAGCATCGCACCCCCGAAATTTATTATGAGGGTGTCTTGAAGGGTGCCCGTCTTGTAGCGGACGAATGTTCAAAGGATGTAATATATGAGTAAATTTGCTCGTGTGATCCTCTATGATGAAAACTTGTTTCATATGCGCTATGCAACGCTTGTTTGAATTTAAAATATTACCTTCTGTTTGGCTGTTTATCCAATCTGAGAGATGGCTAGTCCTCGGCTTCTGCCCTCATGCCGTGAGTGTTGGGGTGTTCGGGATAAACCTGAGCACTCTTGTTCCCATTGTTGGGTCCTTCAAGGGAGGTGCTCAGCACAGCGAACAAGGCAACCAGACCAATAATGCTTTATCACTCTCACTTAGCCATAGAATTCTATAATTTTAAATTTCGGCGAAGCCCCTGGTATTCGGAAGGCTGAATTCGGGGCGCGATACACGCCTTTAAGCCGGACAGGACTGACTCCTTGCTCTAAGCGGCATAAGTCTTTAGGGACTCGAAACCTCGCTGAACAGCGACCAGTCTCTCACCTTATCATGACAGTCAGTTTTAGCTTTCTCTATCGAGGTGCTTAGCCCAGCAGAACCGGGGCACAATCGCAGTAGTTCTCCTAGCGCTACCTTAGCCGATAGAGCGGAACATAAGGTACCAAAACATAGGAGCCGGGCAAACCCAACATTTGACCAAAGACATGATTCAGAGCTGATGCATATAATGCTATAAGTTCGGGGTGCCGCACTTGTGAAAGTGTTCGGACATCTCACACCATATATTGTGGGGTACTTAAGCCCCTGGTGTGTTGGCCGTACCAAAGTGTACGGTTGCAAGGCGTCATTAATGAACATATATATATATATATAAAACAAGAATGCAATAATAGTCGTAATATTATGCGTTGTTTATTCAAAGAGGTGCGTTAAAGCAGAATGATACAAATAGTGCGATAAGCAAAAAGTAGGACTATGTCCCTTCCAAGGGAAAGCTGAGGAATAGTATTAAAGCAAACATTTCATTCATTATCGTAATCCACCTGGGAGTTTCGTGGTGTGACGTAGCTTTCTGCCTCTCTTGGTTGCTGCATCATGTGTTCGACAATCATGCTGCCAGACAAGGTTTCCAGAGATTAAAGTCCCGAAAGAGAAAAATAACAAAGCGGGAAGCCCCTAGTGCGGTTTAGGCCGCGTCTTGGAGCGTGTCGTAGATGTGCCCCCTCCCCACCTGTGCCCATGGTATTTTTAATGCGTAATTATGTACGCGTGGCACGGATTTCGCCGTTTGGCTTGGGCCGGGGTGGGGGCCGCATTGCTACGCGAGCTTAGACCGTGCCAGGTTGTCTAGTTGCCGATTACTCCGAGCGCGTTTGAAGGAGTCCGGGTCTTGAAACGCCGAACTGGTGGATTACCTTGAGAGGCTGCTTTGCGCTTCTGCTACGAGGGCTGCAGTGTGCTCCTCCGTGCGGAGAGAGCGCTCTGTGTTTCCGTTAACTGTGATGACCCCCCGGGGTCCTGGCATCTTGAGCTTGAGGTATGCATAATGCGGTACCGCATTGAATCTCACAAATGCGGTTCGCCCGAGCAGTGCATGATAGACACTACGGAATGGGACTATATCGAAGATTAATTCTTCGCTTCGGAAGTTATCCAGGGATCCGAAGACCACTTCCAGTGTAATTGAGCCAGTGTAATGGGCCTCTACACTTGGAATGACGCCTTTAAAGGTCGTTTTTGTGGGTTTGATCCTTGAGGGGTCTATACCCATTTTGCGCACTGTGTCCTGGTAAAGCAGGTTCAGGCTGCTGCCGCCATCCATAAGGACTCGAGTGAGGTGAAATCCGTCAATGTTTGGGTCTAAGACCAGTGCGGCGAATCCGCCGTGACGGATACTAGTGGGGTGGTCCCTGCAATCGAAGGTGATCAGGCAGGAGGACCATGGGTTGAACTTTGGGGCGACTGGCTCCAACGCATATACGTCCCTGAGCACACGGTTCCGCTCCCTCTTGGGGATGTGGGTTGCGTATATCATGTTCACCGTCCGCACTTGTGGGGGGAACCTCTTCTGTCCTCCGGTGTTCGGCTGTCGGGGCTCCTCTTCGTTACCACTGTGTGACCCCTTATCTTTATCTTCGGCAATTAACTTGCCGGCCTGCTTGAACACCCAGCATTCCCTGTTGGTGTGGTTGGCTGGCTTGTCAGGGGTACCGTGTATTTGACACGAGCGATTGAGTATGCGGTTCAAACTGGACGGGCCCAGAGTGCTTATTTTAAATGGCTTTTTCCGCTGACCGGGTTTAGAGCCTTTGAATCCGGCATTTACTGCCGTATCCTCAGTATTATCGCTGTTAATGCGGCGCTTATGTTTGTTGCGACGTGACCTGCTATTGCCGTCCTTGGTATCCGAAGTACCATGGTTTTTTGATATGTTGTTACTGCGAGCCACCCAGCTGTCTTCTCCCGCACAAAAGCGGGTCATGAGTGTCGTGAGGGCTGTCATAGATTTCGGCTTTTCCTGTCCAAGGTGCCGGGCAAGCCACTTGTCGCGGATGTTATGCTTGAAGGCTGCTAGGGCCTCTGCATCTGGACAGTCGACGATTTGATTTTTCTTTGTTAGGAACCGTGTCCAGAATTTCCTAGCCGATTCTTCTGGATGCTGAATTATGTGGCTCAAGTCATCGGCGTCTGGTGGTCGCACATAAGTGCCCTGAAAGTTGTCGAGAAATGTGGCTTCCAGATCTTCCTAACAGGTAATGGACTCTGTTGGCAAGCTGTTAAGCCAATGCCGCACTGGTCCTTTGAGCTTTAGTGGGAGGTATTTGATGACATGTAAGTCATCGCCGCGGGCCATGTGGATGTGGAGGAGGAAATCCTAGATCCATACCGCAGGATCTGTTGTGCCGTCAGATGATTCAGTATTTACGGGTTTGAAACCCTATGGGATTTGATGATCCATTACTTCGTCTGTGAAGCATAGGGGGGTGTGTGGCACCTCTGTATTGGGCTATATCACGATGCAGCTCGAATGGGTCTTGCCCGCTGTGTTTGGCCCGACCGGATTGATTTTTACTGTATCCGGCGTGACGTTTATCGTCTCGCATAGTGGCGCGCCCTCGTGATCCGTAGATCGATCTTGCATGTTTTGCTTTGTCCTCCAATACGTCTCGCAGGTCTGGCGTATTTCCCCATGCCTTTTTATTTGAATGGCGTCAGGGTGCAGGCTGAGTTTTTGGCTGGAATGCCTCTTTATCGCAGCCACGAGGTGGCCGATCAGCCGCGTCATACGCTTCTTCCTCCAGTCGGAGTAGCAACCTGCATTTTGGGTAACTCTTGGAGGGGCGCTCGGGTTTATATTCCTCGGCCGCGAGGACTTCAGTCCATCTATCAGCTAGCAGATCTTGATCAGCTTGAAGCTACTGATGCTTTTTCTTAAGGCTATTTGCCGTGGCTATAAGCCGGCGCTTGAAGCGCGTTTGTTCGACGGGATCCTCTGGCACGGCGAATTCGTCATCGCCGAGGCTTGCCTCGTCTTCATAGGGGGGCATGTAATTATCATCCTCCGCTTCTCCATATGCCGCTCTCTTAGGAGGGCTGGCTCCTCCATCCTCCTGCTCTAAATCTTGCTGGAGGGGATTGTTGTTATCTTTGGCACTATCCGGAGTGTTATTATCTCCTGTGCCGGTATCACCACTTTTGTGTTGGCGGGACTTAGAGTAGCGCCGCTGACGTTGGCGCTTGGGTTGCTTCTTGGAGGGGTCATCCTCCGCTGTCTCGTCGCCATTGCCTTCTTTGGGTGTGTCCACCATGTATATATCGTATGATGAGGTGGCTGTCCAGTGCCCTGTGGGCAGTGGTTCATCTTCGTCTCCCGCATCGCCGTCCATACCGTCGATGTCTTCGGAGTCAAAATCGAGCATGTCGGTTAAGTCATCGACAGTGGCTACTAAGTGGGTGGTGGGCGGGCCGCGAATTTCTTCGTCGTCCGCATCCCAATCCTGCCGGACATAGTTCGGCTAGGATCCTCCTAACAAGGAGAGAGACCTTAATGTTGGGGAACGTAGCATAAATTCAAAATTTTCCTACGTGTCACCAAGATCTATCTATGGAGTCATCTAGCAATGAGGGAGGAGTGGATCTACATACCCTTGTAGATCGCGCGCGGAAGCATTCAAGAGAATGGGGTTGATGGAGTCGTACTCGTCATGATCCAAATCACCGATGATCCTAGCGCCGAACGGACGGCACCTCCGCGTTCAACACACGTATGGAGCAGCGACGTCTCCTCCTTCTTGATCCAGCAAGGGGAAGGAGAGGTTGATGGAGATCCAGCAGCACGACGGCGTGGTGGTGGAAGTAGCGGGATTCCAACAGGGCTTCGCCAAGCGCTGCGGGAGGAGGGAGATGTGTCATGGGAGGGAGAGGGAGGTGCCAGGGCTTAGGTGTTGTTGCCCTCCCTTCCCCCCACTATATATAGGGCCAAGGGAGAGGGGGGGGCGGCGCAGCCTTGGCCCTTCCTCCAAGGAAGGGTGCGGCCAGGGAGGAGTCCATCCTCCCCAAGGCACCCAGGAGGTGCCTTCCCCCTTTAGGACTCTTCTTTTCCCTTATCTCTTGGTGCATGGGCCTCTTGGGGCTGGTGCCCTTGGCCCATATAGGCCAAGGAGCACACCCCTACAGCCCATGTGCCCCCCGGGGCAGGTGGACCCCCTTGGTGGACCCCCGGACCCCTTTCGGCACTCCCGGTACAATACCGATAATGCGCGAAACTTTTCCGGCGACCAAAACAAGACTTCCCATATATAAATCTTTACCTCCGGACCATTCCGGAACTCCTCGTGACATCCGGGATCTCATCCGGGACTCCGAACAACTTTCGGGTTACCGCATACTAATATCTCTATAACCCTAGCGTCACCGAACCTTAAGTGTGTAGACCCTACGGGTTCGGGAGACATGCAGACATGACCGAGATGACTCTCCGGTTAATAACCAACAGCGGGATCTGGATACCCATGTTGGCTCCCACATGTTTCACGATGATCTCATCGGATGAACCACGATGTCAAGGACTTAATCAATCCCGTATACAATTCCCTTTGTCTAGCGGTACGATACTTGCCCGAGATTCGATCGTCGGTATCCCGATACCTTGTTCAATCTCGTTACCGGCAAGTCTCTTTACTTGTTTCGTAACACATCATCCCGTGATCAACTCCTTGATCACATTGTGCACATTATGATGATGTCCTACCGAGTGGGCCCAGAGATACCTCTCCGTTTACACGGAGTGACAAATCCCAGTCTCGATTCGTGCCAACCCAACAGACACTTTCGGAGATACCTGTAGGGTACCTTTATAGCCACCCAGTTACGTTGTGACGTTTGGCACACCCAAAGCACTCCTACGGTATCCGGGAGTTGCACAATCTCATGGTCTAAGGAAATGATACTTGACATTAGAAAAGCTTTAGCATACGAACTACATGATCTTGTGCTAGGCTTAGGATTGGGTCTTTGTCCATCACATCATTCTCCTAATGATGTGATCCCGTTATCAATGACATCCAATGTCCATGGTCAGGAAACCGTAACCATCTATTGATCAACGAGCTAGTCAACTAGAGGCTTACTAGGGACATGGTGTTGTCTATGTATCCACACATGTATCTGAGTTTCCTATCAATACAATTCTAGCATGGATAATAAACGATTATCATGAACAAGGAAATATAATAATAACTAATTTATTATTGCCTCTAGGGCATATTTCCAACAGTCTCCCACTTGCACTAGAGTCAATAATCCAGTTCACATCAATATGTGATTAACACTCAAGGTCACATCCCCAAGTGACTAACACCCAAAGAGTTTACTAGAGTCAATAATCTAGTTCACATTACCATGTGCTTAACACTCGATGAGTTCTGGGTTTGAACATGTTATGCTTGTGAGAGATGTTATAGTCAACGGGTCTGAATCTTTCAGATCCGTATGTACTTCGCAAATTTCTTATGTCATCTTGTAGATGCAACTACTACGCTACATTTGGAGCCATTTCAAATAACTGTTCTACTTGGAGCTATTCTAAATTGTTTCTCCATTATACGTATCCGGTATCTCTACTCAGAGCTATCCGGATAGGTGTTAAGCTTGCATCGACGTAACTCTTTACCTCGAACTCTTTATCACCTCCATAACCGAGAAACATATCCTTATTCCTCTAAAGATAATTTAGACCGCTATCTGGTGATCTACTCCTAGATTACCTTTGTACCCTCTTGCAAAATATGTGGCAAGGCACACATCAGGTGCGGTACTCAGCATGGCATACCGTATAGAGCCTATGACAAAAGCATAGGGGACGACCTTCGTCCTTCCTCTTTCTTCTGCCGTGGTCGAGCTTTAAGTCTTAACTTCATACCTTACAACTCAGGCAAGAACTCCTTCTTTGACTGGTCCATCTTGAACACCTTCAAGATCATGTCAAGGTATGTGCTCATTTGAAAGTACCATTAAGAATTTTGATCTATCCTTATAGATCTTGATGCTCAATGTTCAAGTAGCTTAATCCAGGCTTTCCATTGAAAAACACTTTCCAAATAACCCTATATGCTTTCAAGAAATTCTACGTCATTTCTGATCAACAATATGTCAACATATATTTATCAGAAATTCTATAGTGCTCCCACTCACTTCTTTGGAAATACAAGTTTCTCATAAACTTTGTATACACCCAAAACTTTGATCATCTTATCAAAGCATACATTCCAACTCCGAGATGCTTACTCCAGTCCTTAGAAGGATTGCTGGAGCTTTGCATACTTATTAGCATCTTTCAAGATTAACAAAACCTTCCGGTTATATCACATACAACCTTTCCTCAAAAATCGTCGAGGAAACAATGGTTTTTGGCATCCTATCTGCAAGATTTCACAAATAATGCAGTAATTGCTAATATAATTCCAACAGACTCTTAGCATCGCTACGAGTGAGAAAGTCTCATCGCAGTCAACTCCTTGAACTTGTCAGAAAACATCTTAATGACAAGTCGAGCTTTCTTAATGGTGATACCTACCATCATTGTCCGTCTTCCTTTTAAAATCCATATGTACCTAACAGCCTTACGACCATCAAGTAGTTCTCCCAAAGTCTACACTTTGTTTTCATATATGGATCCTCTCTCGGATTATATGGCCTCGAGCCATTTTGGAATCCAGGCCCACCATCGCTTCTCCACAATTCGTAGGTTCATTGTTGTCTAGCAACATGACTTCCAAGACAGGATTACGTACCACTCTGAAGTAGTACGCATCCTTGTCATCCCACGAGGTTTGGTAGTGACTTGATCTGAAGTTTCATGATCACTATCATAAGCTTCCACTTCAATTGGTGTAGGTGCCACATGAACAACTCCTGTGCCCTGCCACACACTAGTTGAAGAGACGGTTCAATAACCTCATCAAGTCTCCACCATCCTCCCACTCAATTCTTTTGATAGAAACTTTTCCTCGAGAAAGGACCCGATTCTAAAACAATCCCTTATTGCTTTCGGATCTGAGACAGGAGGTATACCCAACTGTTTTGGGTGTCCTATGAAGATGCATTTATCCGCTTTGGGTTCGAGCTTATCAGCCTGAAACTTTTCCACATAAGCGTCGCAGCCCCAAACTTCTAAGAAATGACAGCTTAGGTTTCTCTAAACCATAGTTCATACGGTGTCATCTCATCGGAATTACGTGGTGCCCCTTTTAAAGTGAATGTGGTTGTCTCTAATGCCTAACCCATAAACTATTGTGGTAATTCGATAAGAGACATCATGGTATGCATCATATCTAATAGGGTGCAGTTATGATGTTCGGACACACCATCACACTATGGTGTTCCAGGCTGTATTAGTTGTGAAACAATTTCCACAATGTCTTAATTCTGTGCCAAACTCGTAATTCAGATATTCATCTCTATGATCATATCATAGATATTTTATCCTCTTGTCACGATGATCTTTCAACTTCACCCTGAAATTACTTGAACCTTTCAATAATTCAGACTCGTGATTCATCAAGTAAATATACTCAACATCTACTCAAATCATCTATGAAGTAAGAACATAACGATATCCACTACACGCCTCAGCACTCATTGGACTGCACACATCAAAATGTATTACTTCCAACAAGTTGCTTTCTAGTTCCATTTTACTGAAAACGAGGCTTTCAGTCATCTTGCCCATGTGGTATGATTTGCATGTCTCAAGTGATTCAAAATCAAGTGAGTCCAAACGATCCATCTGTATAGAGTTTCTTCATGCATATCTACCAACAAACATGGTTCGCATGTCTCAATCCTTTCAAAAATGAGTGAGTCCAAAGATCCATCAACATGGAGCTTCTTCATGCGTTTTATACCGATATGACTTAAGTGGCAGTGCCACAAGTAGGTGGTACTATCATTACTATCTTATATCTTTTGGCATGAACATGTGTATCACTATGATCGAGATTCAATGAACCATTCATTTTAGGTGCAAGACCATTGAAGGTATTATTCAAATAAACAGAGTAACCATTATTCTCCTTAAATGAATAACCGTATTGCGATAGACATAATCCAATCATGTCTATGCTCAACACAAACACCAATCTCGATGGTAGAGGGAGCGTGCGATGCTTGATCATATCAACATTGGAAACACTTCCAACACATATCGTCAGCTCACCTTTAGCTAGTCTCCGTTTATTCCGTAGCTTTTATTTCGAGTTACTAACACTTAGCAACCGAACCGGTATCTAATACCCTGGTGCTACTAGGAGTACTAGTAAAGTACACATCAACACAATGTATATCCAATATACTTCTATCGACCTTGGCAGCCTTCTCATCTACCAAGTATCTAGGGTAATTCTGCTCCAGTGGCTGTTCCCCTTATTACAGAAGCACTTAGTCTCGGGTTTGCGTTCAACCTTGGGTTTCTTCACTAGAGCAGCAGCTGAATTGCCGTTTCATGAAGTATCCCTTCGTGTCCTTGCCCTTCTTGAAACTAGTGGTTTCACCAACCATCAAAAATTGATGCTCCTTCTTGATTTCTACTTTTGTGGTGTCAAACATCGCGAATAACTCAAGGATCATCATATATGTCCCTGATATATTATAGTTCATCACGAAGCTCTAGCAGCTTGGTGGTAATGACTTCGGAGAAACATCACTATCTCATCTGGAAGATCAACTCCCACTCGATTCAAGCGATTGTTGTACTTAGACAATCTGAGCACAAGTTCAACAATTCAGCTTTTCTCCCTTAGTTTGCAGGCTAAGAAAATCGTCGGAGGTCTTATACCTCTTGACGTGGGCATGAGCCTGAAATCCCAATTTCAGCCCTCGAAACATCTCATATGTTTCGCGACATTTCAAAACGTCTTCGGTGCCTCAGCTCTAAACCGTTTAACTGAACTATCACGTAGTTATCAAAATGTGTATGTCAGATGTTCGCAACATCCACAGACGACGTTCGAGGTTCAGCACACTGAGCGGTGCATTAAGGACATAAGCCTTCTATGAAGCAATGAGGACAATCCTCAGTTTACGGACCTAGTCCGCATAATTGCTACTATCAACTTTCAACTAAATTTTCTCTAGGAACATATCTAAACAGTAGAACTGAAGTGCGATCTACGACATAATTTACGAAGACCTTTTGACTATGTTCAGGATAATTAAGTTCATCTTATGAACTCCCACTCAGATAGACAACCCTCCAGTCATCTAAGTGATTACATGATCCGAGTCAACTAGGCCGTGTCCGATCATCACGTGAGACGGACTAGTCATCATCGATGAACATCTTCATGTTGATCGTATCTACCATATGACTCATGCTCGACCTTTCGGTCTCTTGTGTTCCGAGGCCATGTCTGTACATGCTAGGCTCGTCAAGTCAACCTAAGTGTTTCGCATGTGTTCCGAGGCCATGTCTGTACATGCTAGGCTCGTCAACACCCGTTGTATTCGAACATAAGAATCTATCACACCCGATCATCACGTGGTGCTTCGAAACGACGAACTTTCGCAACGGTGCACAGTTAGGGGGAACACCTTCTTGAAATTTTAGTGAGGGATCATCTTATTTACTACCGTCGTTCTAAGCAAATAAGATGTATAAACATGATAAACATCACATGCAATCAAATAGTGACATGATATGGCCAATATCATATTGCTCCTTTTGATCTTCATCTTCGGGGCTCCATGATCATCATCGTCACCGGCATGACACCATGATCTCCATCATCATGATCTCCATCATCGTGTCTCCATGAAGTTGCCTCGCCAACTATTACTTCTACTACTACAGCTAATGGTTAGCAATAAAGTAAAGTAATTACATGACGTTTATGTTGACACGCAGGTCATAAATAAATTAAGACAACTCCTTTGCTCCTGCCGGTTGTCATATTCATCGACATGCAAGTCGTGATTCCTATTACAAGAACATGACCAATCTCATACATCACATATATCATTCATCACATCCTTTTGGCCATCTCACATCACATAGCATACCCTGCAAAAACAAGTTAGACGTCCTCTAATTGTTGTTTGCATGTTTTACGTGGCTGCTATGGGTTTCTAGCAAGAACGTTTCTTACCTACGCAAAAACCACAACGTGATATGCCAATTGCTATTTACCCTTCATAAGGACCCTTTTCATCGAATCCGATCCGACTAAAGTGGGAGAGACAGACACCCGCTAGCCACCTTATGCAACTAGTGCATGTCAGTCGGTGGAACCAGTCTCACGTAAGAGTACGTGTAAGGTCGGTCCGGGCCGCTTCATCCCACAATGCCACCGAACCAAGATTGGACTAGTAACGGTAAGCATATTGAACAAAATCAACGCCCACAACTACTTTGTGTTCTACTCGTGCATAGAAACTACGCAATAGACCTAGCTCATGATGCCACTGTTGGGGAACGTAGCATAAATTCAAAATTTTCCTACGTGTCACCAAGATCTATCTATGGAGTCATCTAGCAACGAGGGAGGAGTGGATCTACATACCCTTGTAGATCGCGCGCGGAAGCGTTCAAGAGAACGGGGTTGATGGAGTCGTACTCGTCGTGATCCAAATCACCGATGATCCAACGCCGAACGGACGGCACCTCCGCGTTCAACACACGTACGGAGCAGCAACGTCTCCTCGTTCTTGATCCAGCAAGGGGGAAGGAGAGGTTGATGGAGATCCAGCAGCACGACGGCGTGGTGGTGGAAGTAGCGGGATTCCAACAGGGCTTCGTCAAGCGCTGCGGGAGGAGGGAGATGTGTCATGGGAGGGAGAGGGAGGCGCCAGGGCTTAGGTGTTGCTGCCCTCCCTTCCCCCCACTATATATAGGGCCAAGGGAGAGGGGGGCAGCCTTGGCCCTTCCTCCAAGGAAGGGTGCGGCCAGGGAGGAGTCCATCCACCCCAAGGCACCCAGGAGGTGCCTTCCCCCTTTAGGACTCTTCCTTTCCCTTATCACTTGACGCATGGGCCTCTTGGGGCTGGTTCCCTTGGCCCATATAGGCCAAGGCGCACACCCCTACAGCCCATGTGGCCCCCCGGGGCAGGTGGACCCCCTTGGTGGACCCCCGGACCCCTTTCGGCACTCCCGGTACAATACCGATAATGCGCGAAACTTTTCCGGCGACCAAAACAAGACTTCCCATATATAAATCTTTACCTCCGGACCATTCCGGAACTCCTCGTGATGTCCGGGATCTCATCCGGGACTCCGAACAACTTTCAGGTTACCGCATACTAATATCTCTAGAACCCTAGCGTCACCGAACCTTAAGTGTGTAGACCCTACGGGTTCGGGAGACGTGCAGACATGACCGAGATGACTCTCCGGTCAATAACCAACAGTGGGATCTGGATACCCATGTTGGCTCCCACATGTTCCACGATGATCTCATCAGATGAACCACGATGTCAAGGACTTAATCAATCCCGTATACAATTCCCTTTGTCTAGCGGTACGATACTTTCCTGAGATTCGATCGTCGGTATCCCGATACCTTGTTCAATCTCGTTACCGGCAAGTCTCTTTACTCGTTTCGTAACACATCATCCCATGATCAACTCCTTGATCACATTGTGCACATTATGATGATGTCCTACCGAGTGGGCCTAGAGATAGCTCTTCGTTTACACGGAGTGACAAATCCCAGTCTTGATTCGTGCCAACCCAACAGACACTTTCGGAGATACCTGTAGTGTACCTTTATAGCCACCCAGTTACATTGTGACGTTTGGCACACCCAAAGCACTCCTACGGTATCCGGGAGTTGCACAATCTCATGGTCTAAGGAAATGATACTTGACATTAGAAAAGCTTTAGCATACGAACTACATGATCTTGTGCTAGGCTTAGGATTGGGTCTTTGTCCATCACATCATTCTCCTAATGATGTGATCCCGTTATCAATGACATCCAATGTCCATGGTCAGGAAACCGTAACCATCTATTGATCAACGAGCTAGTCAACTAGAGGCTTACTAGGGACATGGGATTGTCTATGTATCCACACATGTATTTGAGTTTCCTATCAATACAATTCTAGCATGGATAAAAACGATTATCATGAACAAGGAAATATAATAATAACTAATTTATTATTGCCTCTAGGGCATATTTCCAACACTTAACGAGTTCAGTATGTTGCCAAAGGGCGAGTGCTGAAAAATATCCGTGGAGGTAAACTCCATGATCGGAGCCCAATCAGATTCGCTAGGAACGGGCGCAGGCAGTTCGGAGTCCGTGGCCGGAGAGAGATCCGGTAGTTTGTCAACACGGCTCTCGTGCAGAGTAAGGTCGATGTTCGGCTCGATCGCCGATGAGGGTAAGACCTCCGTGGTGGGGTCCATCCACCCATCCATGGACGGCGTAACTGGCTCCGAATTGAGGGTCGGAGCGGCTACCGGTGCGATCTTTTGAACACTGTCGGATGGTAGAGCTAAATCGTACTCATCATGACCGCATGACGCACAAGGCAGAGGCTCGAATCCGTCGAAGATCAAGTCTCCGCGGATATCGGTGTGTAGTTTAAGCTTCCAAACCTGACCTGATGGCCAGGGGCGTAGCTTTCAATCTGCTCCAGATGGCCAAGCGAATTGGCCCACAGTGCAAAGCCGCCAAATACAAAAATCTATCCGGGGAGAAAAGTCTCACCCTGGACTACATCGCTGACGATGATAGAAGGAGCCATCAAGCCTAACGGCGATGACACAGAGGAACTCTCAATGAAAGCACCAATGTCGGAATTAAAACCGGCGGATCTCGGGTAGGGCGTCCCGAACTGTGCATCTAGGCGGATGGTAACAGGAGGCACGGGACACGAAGTTTTACCCAGGTTCGGGCCCTCTTGATGGAGGTAAAACCCTACGTCCTGCTCGATTAATATTGATGATATGGGTAACACAAGAGTAGATCTACCACGAGATCAGAGAGGCTAAACCCTAGAAGCTAGCCTATGGTATGATTGTATGTTGTCCTACGGACTAAAACCCTCCGGTTTATATAGACACCGGAGAGGGCTAGGGTTACACAAGGTCGGTTACAAAGGAGGAGATATACATATCCGTATTGCCTAGCTTGCCTTCCACGCCAAGTAGAGTCCCATCCGGACACGAGACGAAGTCTTCAATCTTGTATCTTCACAGTCTAACAGTCCGGCCAAAGAATATAGTCCGGCTGTCCAGAGACCCCCTAATCCAGGACTCCCTCAAACGTCTTCGCGAACCAAAAGATCCAAGTACCGAACGCACGGCACCTCCGCGATCTGCACACGTTCAGCTCAGTGACGTCGCTCATACTCTTGATCCAGCTGAGGCCGAGGGAGAGTTTCGTCAGCACGACGGCGTGATGACGGTGATGATGAAGTTACCGACACAGGGCTTCTTCTAAGCACTACAATGATATGACCGAGGTGGAAATCTGTGGAGGGGGGCACCACACACGGCTAACACAACTGTCAACTTGTGTGTTCTAGGGTGCCCCTGCCCCCGTATATAAAGGAGCAAGGGGGAGGCCGGCCGGCCCTATAAGGGTGCGCCCCAAGTAGGATTCCTACTAGGAATAGGAATCCTATTCCTAGTAGGTTTCCAACAAGGAAGAGAGGGGGAGGAAGGAGAGGGTGAGAGGGAGAAGGATGGAGAGGGGGGCGCCGCCTCCTCCTAGTCCAATTCGGACTCCTCAAGGGGGGGGGGCGTCCAAACCTAGGCCCTCTCCTCTCTTTCACAAGGCCCATGTTGGCCCATTAGTTCCCCCCCGGGGTTCCGATAACCCCCGACACTCCGATATTTATCCGGTGACCCCTAGAACTCACCCGGTGTTCGAATAACATGTCCAATATATCAATCTTTACATCTCGACCATTTCGAGACTCCTCATCATGTACGTGATCACATCCGAGACTCCGAACTACCTTCGGTACATCAAAACACATAAACTCATAATACCGATCATCATTGAAGGTTAAGCGTGCGGACCCTACGGGTTCGAGAACTATGTAGACATGGCCGAGCCTCACTTCCTGTCAATAACCAATAGCGGAACCTAGATGCTCATATTGGTTCCTACATATTCTACGAAGATTTTTATCGGTCAAACCGCATAACAACATACGTTGTTCCCTTTGTCATCGGTATGTTACTTGGCCGAGATTCGATCGTCGGTATCTCAATACCTAGTTCAATCTCGTTACCGGCAAGTCACTTTACTTGTTCCGTAATGCATCATCCCATAACTAACTCATTAGTCACATTGCTTGCAAGGCTTATAGCGATGTTCATTACCGAGAGGGCCCAGATATACCTCTGTGACAATCGGAGTGACAAATCCTAATCTCGATCTATGCCAACTCAACAAACACCATCGGAGACACCTGTAGAGAATCTTTATAATCACCCAGTTACGTTGTGACATTTGATAGCACACTAAGTGTTCCTCCGGTATTCGGGAGATGCATAATCTCATAGTCATATAAACATGTATAAGTTAGGGAGAAAGCAATAGCAATAAACTAAATGATCATAGTGCTAAGCTAACGGATGGGTCAAGTCAATCACATCATTCTCTAATGATGTGATCACGTTCATCAAATGACAACTCATGTCTATGGCTAGGAAACTTAACCATCTTTGATTAAAAAGTTAGTCAAGTAGAGGCATACTAGTGACACTCTGTTGCCCTATGTATTCACACATGTACTAAGTTTCCGGTTAATACAATTCTAGCATGAATAGTAAACATTTATCATGAAATAAGGAAATATAAATAACAACTTTATTATTTCCTCTAGGGCATATTTCCTTCAGTCTCCCACTTGCACTAGAGTCAATAATCTAGATTACACTGTAATGATTCTAACACCCATGGAGTCTTGGTGCTGATCATGTTTTGCTCGTGAGAGAGGCTTAGTCAATGGGTCTGCAACATTCATATCCGTATGTATCTTGCAAATCTCTATGTCTCCCTCCTTGACTTGATCGCGGATGGAATTGAAGCATCTCTTGATGTGCTTGGTTCTCTTGTGAAATCCGGATTCCTTTGCCAAGGCAATTGCACCAGTATTGTCACAAAAGATTTTCATTGGACCCGATGCACTAGGAATGACACCTAGATCGGATATGAACTCCTTCATCCAGACTCCTTCATTTTCTCCTTCCGAAGCAGCTATGTTTTCTGCTTCACACATAGATCCCGCCACGTCGCTTTGCTTAGAACTACACGAATTGACAGCTCCACCATTCAATAAAAATACGTATCTAGTTTTTGACTTAGAGTCATCCGGATCAGTGTCAAAGCTTGCATCGACGTAACCGTTTACGACGAGCTCTTTGTCACCACCATAAACGAGAAACATATCCTTAGTCCTTTTCAGGTATTTCAGGATATTCTTGACCGCTGTCCAGTGATCCGCTCCTGGATTACTTTGGTACCTCCCTGCTAAACTAATAGTAAGACACACATCAGGTCTGGTACACAACATTGCATACATGATATAACCTATGGCTGAAGCATAGGGAATGACTTTCATTTTCTCTCTATCTTCTACACTGGTCGGGCATTGAGTTTGACTCAACTTCACACCTTATAACACACGCAAGAACCCTTTCTTTGCTTGATCCATTTTGAACTTCTTAAAAACTTTATCAAGGTATGTGATTTGTGAAAGTCCAATTAAGCGTCTTGATCTATCTCTATAGATCTTGATGCCCGATATATAAGCAGCTTCACCGAGGTCTTTCGTTGAAAAATTCTTATTCATGTATCCTTTTATGCTATTCAGAAATTCAGTATCATTTCCAATCAACAATATGTCATCTACATATAATATCAGAAATGCTACAGAGCTCCCACTCACTTTATTGTAAATACAAGATTCTCCAAAAGTCTGTATAAAACCATATGCTTTGATCACACTATCAAAGCGTATATTCCAACTCTGAGAGGCTTGCACCAGTCCATAAATGGATCGCAGGAGCTTGCTCACTTTGTTAGCACCTTTAGGATCGACAAAACCTTCTTGTTGCATCATATACAACTCTTCGTTAAGAAATCCATTAAGGAATGCGGTTTTGTCATCCATTTGCCAGATTTCATAAAATGTGGCAATTGCTAACATGATTCGGACAGACTTAAGCATCGCTACGAGTGAGAAAATCTCATCATAGTCAATATCTTGAACTTGTCGAAAACCTTTTGCGACAATTCGAGCTTTGTATATAGTAATACTACTATCAGCGTCAATCTTCCTCTTGAAGATCCATTTATTCTCAATGGCTTGCCGATCATTGGGCAAGTCAACCAAAATCCACACTTTGTTCTTGTACATGGATCCCATCTCATATATCATGGCCTCAAGCCATTTTGCGGAATCTAGGCTCATCACCGCTTCCTCGTCGTCATGGTCTAGTAACATGACTTCCAGAAAGGATTACCGTACCACTCTGGTGCGGACCATACCCTAGTTGACGTACGAGGTTTGGTAGTAACTTGATCTGAAGTTTCATGATCATCATCATTAGCTTCCTCACTAATTGGCATAGGAATCACTAGAACTGATTTCTGTGATGAACTAATTTCCAATTCGGGAGAAGGTACAATTACCTCATCAAGTTTTACATTCCTCCAACTCCTTCTAGAAAGGATCCATTCTTAGCAATGAATATTTTGCCTTCGGATCTGTGATAGAAGGTGTACCCAACAGTTTCCTTTGGGTATCCTATGAAGACACATTTCTGCGATTTGGGTTCGAGCTTATCAGGTTGAAGCTTTTTCACATAAGCATCGCAACCCCAAACTTTAAGAAACGACAACTTGGGTTTCTTGCCAAACCATAGTTCATAAGGTGTCATCTCAACGGATTTTGATGGTGCCCTATTGAATGTGAATGCAGCTGTCTCTAAAGCCTAACCCAAAAACGATAGCGGTAAATCAGTAAGAGACATCATAGGTCACACCATATCTAATAAAGTGCGGTTACGACATTCGGACACACCATTACGCTATGGTGATCCAGGTGGCATGAGTTGCGAAACTATTCCGCATTGTTTCAAATGAAGACCAAACTCGTAACTCAAATATTCTCCTCCACGATCAGATCGCTGAAACTTTGTTTTTCTTGTTACGATGATTTTCCACTTTACTTTGAAATTCTTTGAACTTTTCAAATGTTTCAGACTTATGTTTCATCAAGTTGATATACTCATATATACTCAAATCATCTGTGAAGGTCAGAAAATAATGATACCCACCGCGAGCATCAACACTCATCGGACCGCATACATCAGTATGTATTATTTCCAATAAGTCCGTTGCTCGGTCCATTGTTCCGCAGAACGGAGTCTTAGTCATATTGCCCATGAGGCATGGTTCGCAAGCATCAAGTGATTCCAAAATCCCATCAACATGGAGTTTCTTCATGCGCTTTACACCAATATGACCTAAACGGCAGTGCCACAAATAAGTTGCACTATCATTATTAAACTAATATCTTTTGGCTTCAATACTATGAACATGTGTATCACCACTATCAAGATTTAGTAAAAATAGACCACTCATCAAGGGTGCATGACCATAAAAGATATTATTCATATAAATAGAACAACCATTATTCTCTGATTTAAATTAATAACTGTCTCGCATCAAACAAGATCTAGATATAATGTTCATGCTTAACGCTGGCACCAAATAACAATTATTAAAGTCTAAAACTAATCCCGGAGGTAGATGTAGAGGTAGCGTGCTGATGGCGATCACATCGACTTTGGAACCATTTCCCACGCGCATCATCACCTCATCCTTAGCCAATCTTCGCTTAATCTGTAGCCCCTGTTTTGAGTTGCAAATATTAGCAACAGAACCAGTATCAAATACCCAGGCGCTACTATGAGCATTAGTAAGGTACACATCAATAACATGTATATCAAATATACTTTTCACTTTGCCATCCTTCTTCTCCGCCAAATACTTGGGACAGTTCCGCTTCCAGTGACTAGTCCCTTTGCAGTAGAAGCACTCAGTCTCAGGCTTCGGTCCAGACTTGGGCTTCTTCACTTGAACATCAACTTGCTTGCCATTCTTCTTGAAGTTCCCCTTCTCCCCTTTACCCTTTTTCTTGAAACTGGTGGTCGTGTTGACCATCAACACTTGATGCTCCTTCTTGATTTCTACCTCTGCAGCCTTTAGCATTGCGAAGAGCTCGGGAATAGTCTTATCCATCCCTTGCAGATTATAGTTCATCATGAAGCTCTTATAGCTTGGTGGCAGTGATTGAAGAACTCTGTCAATGACACTATCAACTGGAAGATTAACTCCCAGCTGAGTCAAGTGATTGTGGTGCCCAGACATTCTGAGTATATGCTCACTGACAGAACTTTTCTCCTCCATTTTGCAGCTATAGAACTTATTGGAGACTTCATATCTCTCAATCCGGGCATTTGCTTGAAATATTAACTTCAACTCCAGGAACATCTCATATGCTCCATGACGTTCAAAACGTCGTTGAAGTCCCGGTTATAAGCCGTAAAGCATGGCACACTGAACTATCAAGTAGTCATCAGCTTTGCTCTGCCAGGTGTTCATAACATCTGGAGTTGCTCCTGTAGCGGGTTTGGCACCTAGCGATGCTTCCAAGACGTAATTCTTCTGTGCAGCAATGAGGATAATCCTCAAGTTATGGACCCAGTCCGTGTAGTTGCTACCATCATATTTCAACTTAGCTTTCTCTAGGAATGCATTAAAATTCAACAGAAAAATAGCACGGGCCATTTATCTAAAACAACATAGACATGCAAAATACTATCAGGTACTAAGTTCATGATAAATGAAAGTTCAATTAATCATATTAGTTAATAACTCCCACTTAGATAGACATCCCTCTAATCATCTAAGTGATCACATGATCCATATCAACTAAACCATGTCCGATCATCATGTGAGATGGAGTAGTTTACAATGGTGAACATCACTATGTTGATCATATCTACTATATGATTCATGCTCAACCTTTCGGTCTCAGTGTTCCGAGGCCATATCTACATATGCTAGGCTCGTCAAGTTTAACCGAGTATTCTGCTTGTGCAAAACCGACTGGCACCCTTTGTATGTGAACGTAGAGCTTATCACACCCGATCATCATGTGGTGTCTCGACACGACGAACTGTAGCAACGGTGCATACTCAGGGAGAACACTTGTACCTTGAAATTTAGTGAGAGATCATCTTATAATGCTACCGCCAAACTAAGCAAAATAAGATGCAGAAAGGATAAACATATCATGCAATCAAATAAGTGATATGATATGGCCATCATCATCTTGTGCCTTTTGATATCCATCTCCAAAGCACTGTCATGATCACCATCGTCACCGGCTTGACACCTTGATCTCCATCGAAGCATCATTGTCGTCTCGCGAACTATTGCGTCCACGACTATCAATACCGCTTAGTGATAAAGTAGAGCAATTACATGGCGATTACATTTCATACAATATAGCGACAACCATATGGCTCCTACCAGTTGCCAATAAATGTGTTACAAAACCTGACCATCTCATACAACAATTTATATAATCACGTCTTGACCATATCACATCACAACATGCCCTGCAAAAACAAGTTAGACGTCCTCTACTTTGTTGTTGCAAGTTTTACGTAGCTGCTACGGGCTTAGCAAGAACCTTCTTACCTACGCATCAAAAACCACAACGTGGTATAGTGATTGCTTTTTGATCTTTAGAAAGAACCTTGTTCATTGAATCCGATTCAACTAAAGTTGGAGAAACAGACACCCACTAGCCACCCGTGTGCGAAGCACGTCGGTAGAACCAGTCTCGCGTAAGCGGACGCGTAATGTCGGTCTGAGCCGCTTCATCCAACAATACCGTTGAATCAAGAATCAACTAGTGACGGCAAGCAATATGTATATACCCACGCCCACAACTCCTTTGTGTTGTATGCTGGTACTGTTGTAACCCCTGTGTTTATGTATGTTTTCGTGCCTTTGGTTTTTGTGTTGTTTTTGCTTGTCTCTCTGTCAAGCAGAAATGTTTGACAGGGTTGACACTGTGTTGTTAACAAGATTTTAATCAGTAGATCACATACACTAAATAACATTGACTCGTCTCGAGTTTATAATAAAATGTGCGCTGGTGTAGGTATATGTATACCAGGATTACATATAACCACTAGCATTAAAACACTTTAGTATGATTTTTCTGGTGTGTTTTTCCGTTGCATGTTTATTACCTCTGTCTGTTTGCTAATTTAGATTATACTGCATACTGCACACATACCTGGTTCACCCACGAGTACATTTTAGGCAGTACTCGGGGGAATGCAAAGTCACATCCCTATCTCTATCTGTGCATACCCCGTGTGCCAGATTTTCAAACCGAGAACCTCGAGGAGACATTTTCATCTAGCCATTTCTCATCCCTAATTCTTTTTCGTTAACCCAATTGCGTTTCCGGAGAAACGTTGCCAGCTTTATTTCCCTCGATCCAGTACAACTCCCTGATACAGATTTCAACTCCGATTCTACCTCGACACCTACATTTTGTGGAGCTATCCGCAAAATTTTTCCCGTGCCCTAGCCTGACTCCTGAGCGGACGCAGCCACCTCACCCGCATCTGAACCCCATCATCATCACCATCACTGCCTTGTGTGGCGTCGGCCAGTCGCCACCACCGCTCCATCGCAGCGCGCGATTACTCCGCCGGCGTGAAGTGACGGAGGATCAAGCGTGGCGGAGGACCACCCCGTGCACCATCTTCTTCCACACCTCGAGCCACCGCACCCAGTCGTGCGTTGTCTCGAACACGATCATTCCTAATGAGAATCAGAAGGAGGATCGACGAGCCAATCAGCGTGCCCAGCAGCGCGGCGAGGAACAACCGTAGCGCCGCCAAGAACATTTCCTCGCTGAAGGAGCTCGGCTCGATCTCGTCCAAACCGAAGAGGTAGTGGAGCGGCATCTTGTTTATGCATTGAAGGAGCGCCACACTGCCGTCTTTTATAGCCCAACCCCGGTGTACAGTGAGCGAGGTCCAGGAGAACCGCTCATCACTCGATCACCGGTGTCCAGGAGGCAAATCCGCGTGCAGTGCCGACAAGGTGCTAGTCCGCGACGTGAGTGCTCGCTTCATCGGTGCCGTGCACGCCACGCACTACGGCACTAGGGTCCTCATCGCCCTAGTAGCTAGATGCACGCTGTGCCAGGCCGCACACGAAGCAGCAGCGTAGGAGAAGTAGCAAGCCGAAGGTAGAAGAAGGAGGCTGCCAGTGGGCCCTGGATCCACGTGTCAGCAGGTGAATCCACTGTTCACTAGGGTGCATCTAGCAATTTTTTTCGAGAGTTTGATCTCGAGTGCCCCTAGCTGTGGATAACCGTGTTTGCCCATATCTCTCCGGGTGTACCAATTATCGGTGCCCCCAACTCGTTCGAATTTGACCAAAGGGTTAAAATTAACCCAGAGGTTTTTCCCTGGAGTGGTTATCTTTGCAATTGTGCTGTAACCCTAGGAATCTCGAGGACGAGATTCTTTTTAAGGGGGAAGAGTTGTAACAGCCCCAAAATTGGGTTATCAATTTTTGTGCTGTTATTCCTTCCTAACACTCATTTTCAGAATCTTTCTCCTGAGTTTGTTGGATGACTCTGAGACTTTTTATCCTTTTCAACCTTTCAAAATCTTGCTCCTGTCTTTGTCAGTGGGCAAGACCTCATTTGCATCAGCTCAAACCCTCTCAACACCTAATTCCAAATTTTTGGAATCTGAATATGGCCTTTGTGATTACAAAGGAGCTATCATTTTCCTTGAGCTGTTGATCAACCCATCTGTTCCCAGAGACCCTCCTATCCTTGTAAACCTTGGATATGCAAAAATATTGCCAAGTCCCATGCAATATTTTTGAATTATGATTTATTCCTTTTCTTGCCTTTCTGAGGAATAAAATCCAAAGGCATGGTTAGCCATCTCCTAAATTCATGTGAATTGGTGGAGTTGATATTTATGCCTAATCCAAGCTCTGTCAAATATATTGGCCATAATTAAATAAGGAACATTGCCTTTTCCTATTTAATACCAATATTGCATTTCTGCCATTTTCTAAAGAAACTACTATTTTTATAGTAGATAAAATTCCCACAAAAATTGTGGAGCTTGTCCTTTCTATATAATCACTAGTTCCATTCTTGTCTCATGTTCCACAGATAAAAATTGGGCAGATGATCCAATGCAAGTTTCCGCCTTCTCTGAAATTTTTGCAAAGGAAGTGCCTTATTCCTAATTCCTATTGAGCTGCAATTTGGCAGGGTGATTAACATTGATAAACCACCCATGGATACAAAAGATGAGCTCAATCCATTTATCCTAGCTCGCTGTGCATTTTTTCAAAGTTTCTGACCAGAATGCAACTTTGTGAAGGAAGTACCTTCATAGAGTTTTCAAACGGGATGAAACTTTTCCATCCTCTCCATTATTTCAAATAATTAGCCTCCACCAAAATTCAGCTCATTTCATTAATCTATGTGAGCACAGGAGCAATTCTTGTTTTCTGTCCAAATTTTCAGTTTGTGAAGCAAGTATATTTTATATTGCTCCATTATGGCTGAAAATATTTCCAAGCCTTATACTATCCATATAACCCACCTACCCAAGATTTTGGCTCATTTCATGTAGCCAATATTTTCCTAGAATGTTCCCAAGTTTCTGGTCAGAAGTGATGTTTGTGAAACAAGTACCAATTTGGCAAGTCCATTTGGTATGATCTTTTTGCAGCATCTACATATGACGAAATCAAGGAGAATTGCCAAGTGGTAGCCTTTTCCAACACTCCTAGTGAGTGCTCCTTCCTCATTCGTTTTCCGAGCCATATTTGACAGTTGCACTGCAGCTATGTTAAATACTTGCCCAAATCCCTTCCAACTTTCTAGGACTATAGTTTTTGCTTCCCTAAGCATCCCAGACATCAAGTTTAGCCCTTAAGCTCACCGTTTTGATCACCAAGATGTGGCCAAGTTTGCAACAACAAACTTGTCGAGCTTGTGTCCCTCTACTCCCTACACTTCTGCCTGTGCCATCACCTCATCTTGAATGAGCCTTGGAAGGACTCCACTTATGACAAGGTTT
The DNA here is from genome assembly GCF_002162155.2 of Triticum dicoccoides. Lineage (NCBI taxonomy): Eukaryota > Viridiplantae > Streptophyta > Magnoliopsida > Poales > Poaceae > Triticum > Triticum dicoccoides. The sequence goes on along the minus strand of NC_041380.1, from coordinate 289,446,925 downwards.
GGCACTAAGTAGGAGGCCAGAGCGTGCAGTGCCCGTGGTGATCACGAGTGAAGCCGGCCAAAACGGTGGTCTGCGCACTGTTGGCCTCAGCAGAGCAGCTCCGGCTGGCTCTGGCTCGTCCCAGCTTGTCAACCAGCTCAGCATCATCGTCACCATGCGCCTGGACCCCTTTCTCCCTCCGTTTCTTCTTCGACGAGTGGTGCCAACGACCGAACAGTGCGTGTCTATGATCTTCGTCGTCTTCCTCGCTCCTGTCCTCTTCTTCCTTTCGTCCCCAAGCGCCGCTCAACTCCATGACCCCCCTGGCGCTCGTCCACGTCCTTCTCGTCGCTTTCCCGCCGCTTCTCGCGAGCTTTGGTCGCGCTTGCTGACACTGCACCCATCGCTGACGCACGGACACGTCGCCTGCTGCGTGCCACCTCCCCCTCTCTTGTCGAGTCTTCCCCGCGGCTATTTAAGCATGCCCCTGAGCTTCCTCGCAGTCCACAACCCTCCCTAACCACTCCAGCGACCCGGAGAAGCTCTCCCTGACCCCCACCATCGCCATGGCCGCCGCCTCGGGTCCTGCTCGATTCTGATGATGTCGCGCCCCTACCTCTGTTCTTCCACCACCAGGAGACTCCTCGTAGTCCTGCACCCCTCCTCCACTCCTCAGTTCGGCGCCGGAGTGCTCGTGGCCGCGAGTCCTTTAGTCAGGACGCCGCCAAGAGTTCTCTGTCCCCGCGCGCCGCCCACATCCCATCCACTCCCAGGTGCTGCTAAGGCGTCATGTGGATGCAGTGCTCCTCCCTGAGCCCGTCAGCGTTTCCCCTGGGCTGGAGGTGGCCGGAGCCACCAAGCTTGTCGCTGGTGCCACGCTCCTTCTCTCTCTCGATCGGAACAGAGGAAGAAGGAAGAAGATGAAGGCCAGGTGGGCCCCGCACCTCTTCTCGACCCCACTCGTCAGCCGCACATCGCCCCGGACCCACTGTCACACGGGATAAGTGGAAACGTGTTTCCAGTGTTTACGTTTTCAGTTAGTGAAGGCGTAAATCAACGCGGCCTCTGTGCACAATACATGTTTCTTATCTGAAGGCGTATTCCGGCTGAAAGTACGCCTTCTTTTAAAGAAAACGTAATCTCCCCTAAGGTGCTTCCAGTCCAGCCGCTAGGGGCCTGTTTGCGAATAAAATATTTACAAATTGGTCCCCGGACTTCAAATGACTACAACTTTTCAACCGTGACTCCGATTAAGGTGATTTCAGCGCTCACGTTATCTGTTTGTTGAGCTCTTTCCATTGGTACCATTTTCATAATGTTTTTGCATAGTGAAAATGACCATTTTGCCCTTGCCCGTAAACAGCCCCCTCCGAGAGAGAACTGTTTCCGGCAAATTTTTCCGTGACCGTTTCTCATTTCTTCCTCGAGTATTTGTCGACCCCAGGCATGCCAACCTCTTATCATGAGCCCCGAACTTGCATGTTGACTTTGCTGGTACCTCGTGTGTGTGCTTAGTTACAGTAGTCCTCGTCTGTTTCGTCTGCCATGTTTTCAGTTGTGCTTTATGTTAGCACTGCTTGCCACGTCATGCTTGCCTTTCATGATAGCACTTGCCATGCTAGTTATATTGTTGTTAATATCATACTTGTGTTTGGTTAGTTTCTTGACAGTAGTATCGGTGCTATGATGATTTTGGTTACACCGTCGATAAGCTAGTACCCGGTATTGTCATGTTTCATATGCTATACCTGCTCACTCGAAAAGCCTCATATTTGTTAGTGCATGTGTTTGCTGCATGCTCATTGTTGTATCCTTATTAAATATGCCCATAATGTTAATGATGGTGTAGAAGTTAATAACATGACTTAATAATAAACCTCCTCCGTCATCGATGGGATCGAGTCATAGTGCCACCAAATCGAGCTTTCTCCAATGCAACCACATTTACCTTTATGGGAGGTCCTAGCTGGATCTACTTTCATGCCTCTCGCCGGTGCCTCCAACTAGGGAAGGTTATGGGCGCGCGCTACCCTGATCAGGTAGGCGGACATAAGCCTTGTGAGCCCGAGTTTCGTTATGTGCACATGTCCCCGTTTGGGACCATTTTTGTTTTGCCACGATGGTGGCCATTGGTGCCTTTGGTAGGCACGGGCCACCCATGACTTAGCCCAAAGGGGAGTTGGTCAGAGTGGCCGGGAGAGTGTCATGGCAGTAGGTCGGTTTTGTCGGAACATCGTTGGTCCACCCGAATGGGAGTGCGAGGCCATGGGTTATGTGGTGTGGGTAAAGTGCGCTACCTCTGCAGAGTGTGTGTGCCTAATCTATCGATAGCCGCGTCCTCGGTCATGGGCACAGTTCGTAGTAGGTCACACTATTGGGTCTTGGTCTAAATGGAGGATAAATCTGCTAATAACCATTGTGATAACTAAGATGTGATAAACAATGTGGTGACTTGGACTATGAGAAAATCGTGAGAGGTCATGATGATGTGTTGATACGACCATGAGACGAGGTCTCGGTAAGTCATGAGTTCGCTTCGAGGAGACGTGGCAGAGTAAGTGATTGTTACATGAGGTTAATACAATATGTCTTCTCGGGAGGTAACTGATAGTTTATTTTCAGCATACTTTCATGATGCCATGCCATGTTTTGATATGCTATGCTTTGCTGTTGTTATGTTAGAAGTAAGTTTGATATGCCATGCTAGTAGATGCTATGATGTTGTTCATGCTTAGTTTTATTTATGATTCTTGTTAATATTATGCCATGCTTAGAAGTAGTGTTGGATTAGATTGTTGCATATGCTTGGTTCCTGCTTTATCATCTATTTGTTTGGATGCTATGTATTTGGTTGTCTTGCAAGTACATTCAATGTACCGACCCGGCGTGTCATGAAAATTTTGTAGGTCGTTCCCAGGTTATTCGCTTGTTTCGTCATGCTAGGCCGTAATCTTGCCAGTCCTGTGAGTTGTGGAGCCCAGCCAGAGTTGTTATGCTGTAAAACCAAGACTTCGGCCACCATTTAAATGGACTTTCACCGCCATTTAAATAGCCTTAGGGCTATGCATGATAATTGTATTCATCAATGATGTAATCATATACACATGGGTTTGATGAATAATCTTGTACCTGGAATGCTGTATCATGGACCTGTCGTGCGTCAGGTGTTATCCTGGGCTGACATGCGAAGGCCCCCCTGCTCCATGCGGATCGGGGTGCCACATCGTGCATATAACATCTATGCATAGACCTGGCTCGGATGCCATTGTTGGGAATGTAGTATTTCAAAAAATTTGCCTACGCACACGCAAGATCCATCTAGGTGCTGCATAGCAATGAGAGGGGAGAGTGTGTCCACGTACCCTCGTAGACCGAAAATGGAAGCGTTCAGTAATGCGGTTGATGTAGTCGAACTTCTTCGTGATCCAACCGATCCAAGTACCAAACACACGACACCTCCACGATCTGCACACGTTCAGCTTGGTGACGTCTCTCGCACTCTTGATCCAGCTGAGGCCGAGGGAGAGTTTCGTCAGCATGATGGCGTGATGATGAAGTTACCGGCGCAGGGCTTCGCCTAAGCACTACAAGGATATGACCGAGGTGGAAATCTGTTGAGGGGGGCATCGCACATGGCTAAGACAACTGTCAACTTGTGTGTTCTAGGGTGCCCCTGCCCCCGTATATAAAGGAGAAAGGGGGAGGCCAGCCGGCCCTATAGGGGCGCGCCCCAAGTAGGATTCCTACTAGGAATAGGAATCCTATTCCTAGTAGGTTTCCAACAAGGAAGAGAGGGGGAAGGACGGAGAGGGAGAGAGGGAGAAGGAAGGACAGGGGGCGCCGCCCCCTCCTAGTCCAATTCGGACTCCTCAAGGGGGGGGGGAAGCCAGCCCTGGGCCCTCTCCTCTCTCTCACAAGGCCCATGTTGGCCCATTAGTTCCCCCGGGGGTCTCGATAATCCCCCGGCACTCCTATATTTATTCGGTGACCCTCGGAACTCATCCGGTGTCTGAATAACATCGTCCAATATATCAATCTTTACGTCTCGACAATTTCGAGACTCCTTATCATGTCCGTGATCACATCCGGGTCTCCGAACTACCTTCGGTACATATAAACACATAAACTCATAATAACGATCGTCATCGAACGTTAAGCGTGCGGACCCTACGGGTTCGAGAACTATGTAGACATGGCCGAGACTCACTTCCGGTCAATAACCAATAGCGGAACCTGGATGCTCATATTAGTTCCTACATATTCTACGAAGATCTTTATCGGTCAAACCGCATAACAACATATGGTGTTCCCTTTGTCATCGGTATGTTACTTGCCCGATATTCGATCGTCGGTATCTTAATACCTAGTTCAATCTCATTACCAGCAAGTCTCTTTACTCGTTCCCTAATGCATCATCCCATAACTAACTCATTATTCACATTGCTTGCAAGGCTTAAAGTGATGTGCATTACCGAGAGGGCCCTGAGATACCTCTCCGACAATCGGAGTGAGAAATCCTAATCTCGATCTATGCCAACTCAACAAACACCATCGGAGACACCTGTAGAGCATCTTTATAATCACCCAGTTACGTTGTGATGTTTGATTGCACACTAAGTGTTCCTCCGGTATTTGGGAGTTGCATAATCTCATAGTCATAGGAACATGTATAAGTTATGGAGAAAGCAATAGCAATAGACTAAACGATCATAGTGCTAAGCTAACGGATGGGTCAAGTGAATCACATCATTCTCTAATTATGTGATCCCGTTCATCAAATGACAACTCATGTCTATGGCTAGGAAACTTAACCATGTTTGATAACGAGCTAGTCAAGTAGAGGCATACTAGTGACACTCTGTTTGTCTATGTATCCACACATGTACTAAGTTTCCGGTTAGTACAATTCTAGCATGAATAATAAACATTTATCATGAAATAAGGAAATATAAATAACAACTTTATTATTGCCTCTAGGGCATATTTCCTTCACCGCTAGCCACCTGTGTGCGAAGCACATCGGTAGAACCAGTCTCATGAACGCAGTCATGTAATGTTGGTCTGGGCCACTTCATCCAACGATATCGCAGAATCAAAGTAAGACGTTGCTGGTAAGTAGTATGACTATTATCGCCCACAACTCATTGTGTTCTACTCATGCATATAACATCTACACATAGACCTGGCTCGGATGCCACTGTTGAGGAATGCAGTATAACATCTAGATACAACGCCTAACCATAGCAGTTTGAAAAATCATATTTGTCTACTTGTGTGCGAGTTAATTCCACGTGCAGTAAATTAGAGGGAATTTTCAAACATATTGGTCTCACGACATGGACACATGCATATGTATGCATGGAGTGCCATGGCATTTTAATTCCAAAAAATTAAAAAATGATTAGAAACACATGAAACCTTGCTTGATGTAATGTCATGCCACCAAGATGTTGTGGTAAAAAAATTGGCATGTTTAACGAAAGTTTGGACAGACACCCCTCACAAACCGGAGCAACTCACTAGAAGGCTCGTTGTTCCGAGAGGGAACAATGCATGTTTGATGACGAATGGGAGATAGCTTCCTCTTACGTCCTTCATTTTTTTCTATGTTTAACGTGCACTACTACAACTGCAATGTCAAAATTTGGAAAATTCTAGGGGTCATTTACCCTTTTAAAGGCATTTAAGTGATTTTCTAGCCATTTAATGACCATAATTCAAATTTGTACTACATCTACATGCAACGCCTAACCATAATGGTCTTAAAATCATATTTGTGTGCTTGTGTGCGAGTTAATTCCATGTGCAGTAAATTACAAGGAATTTTCAAACATACTGGTCTCATGACATGGACACATGCATATGTATGCATGGAGTGCCATGGAATTTTAATTCCAAAAATTAAAAAATGATTAAAAACACATGAAACCTTGCTTGATGTAATGTCATGCCACCAAGATGATGTGGTAAAAAATTTGGCTTGTGTGACGAAAGTTTGGACACACACCCATCACAAACCGGAGCTACTCACTAGAAGGTTTGTGGTTCCAAGAGGGAACAATGCATGTTTGATGACGAACAGGAGATATCTTCCTCTTATGGCCTTCATTTTTTTACGCTTAACAAGCACTACTACAACTGTACTGTGAAAATTTGGAAAATTCTAGCGGTCATTTGACCTTTTAAAGACATTTAAGTGACTTTCTAGCCATTTAATGACTATAATTCAAATTGGAACTACATCTACATGCAACAGCTAACCATAATGGTTTGAAAAAATAATCTTATTTGTGTACTTGTGTGCGAGTTAATTCGATGTGTAGTAAACTAGAAGGAATTTTCAAACATATTGGTCTCACGACAATGGCACATGCATGGAATGCCATGGCATTTTAATTCCAAAAAATTAAAAAATGATCAAAAAAATATGAAACGTTGCTTGATGTAATGTCATGCCACCAAGATGATGTGGTAAAAAATTGGCCTATTTGACGGAAGTTTGGACACACACCCCTCACAAATCGGAGCAACTCACTAGAAGGTTCGTGGTTCCGAGAGGGAACAATGCATGTTTGAGGACGAACGGGGATAGCTTCCTCTTATGGCCTTCAATTTTTTTCTATGTTTAACATGCACTAATACAACTGTCATGTGAAAATTTGGAAAATTTCAGGGGTCATTTGACATTTTAAAGACATTTAAGTGATTTTCTAGCCATTTAATGACTGTAATTCAAATTTGAACTACATCTACATGCAACGGTAACCATAATGGTTTGAAAAATCATATTTTTGTGTACTTGTGTGCGAGTTAAAAAATCATCAGACGTTGTAAATATCTAGTGTTCAAAAAAGAAAATGTAAAGATCTGGCAAGACAACCGCCCCCACACGATTTGCACTCTATCTCACGGCTCGAGGTTTGGTAGGTGAGTGGCGGGGATCATTAATCAGACACTGTTCTGTAATGGAAACCGTCAGCTATTATGTTCACACACGGATTTTGCTGCGGGAATCATGTCTAATTCAAACTACAGTACTCGTAAATTTCGGCGACCGGCGTGTGTACTGTTCTCGTCAATCTAGATTCCGGCCGCCAATAAGTACTACCTTGCTCACGGCGTCCCACCTGCATTCTCATCTACATCCTCCCCTCGCTCGCCCTCTCTCTCTCTCAAATCTCTGCCATGGCGCCGCCGTTCTGCCCATGCACCGCGAGGAGTACCGGCCCCCAGAGGACGCTCACTCGAATAGCAGCGATGAGGACCCCTACGCGCCGCCGGACGAGGTTGCGCCGGACCCCCCAACTTTGGATTGGTTTTGGGGCCAGTACAATCTTTTTCTGTGGAATTCGCTGCCGCCGGCTGAGAAAGCCAGGCAAGTGACACTCAAGAAGGAGATGGCGGAGGAGGAAGCCAGGCACGAGGCGGCCTGTGAAGCCCGTGATGCCGCCTGGAAAAAGGAGGTGGCAGAGCTATGGGGGCGGGTGCGTCCTCGTGCGGAGGAGGTGTACGAAGACGGGTACTTCGCGAGGAAGGTCATAGGCGCTGGGTGCCTCGTCGCTGCGTGGAGCTGGGCTGATAAGCTCTAGTGTGCCACCGACGAGGAGCTCCGGTGGGCGCCCAATGAAATGGCAAGATTGTTTGCGCGCGTCTGCCAGTAAGAGGGAGATCGGTACGTCAAGCGCTGCAAGAAGGAGGAGGTGGAGTACTGCCTCCGCACTGGGAAGACGCCACGCACCAGGGAGCTGCTGGCGAGGGGCTGTCGGAATACTTGCCCCAGGAGGGGTTATTAGTTTTAGTATTGTTTGTTTTCAATTTTATGCATTGTACCTAGTAGTTAAGTATCATCACACATATGTGATGATATTATATATATATATATATATATATATATATATATATATATATATATATATATATATTCTGTGATGAACTAATGAACAATTAGTATATATATATTATGAGCATGTTTGGGACTGCTCTGCTCCTTAAAATCCAGCTTCGCTCCAGAAAACACAAGCCAAATGGGGTAGCTCCATGATATGCCGCTCCGCAAAAAAACTAGAATACGGGGTACAACTCCTAGTTTTTTATGAAGCTCTTCAGGGGGTGCTCCAAAAAACTCTAGAAGTTGGAGTTAGGTGGAAATTACCCACCACAGCCACCAGTAAGTGGATACCCCTTCGTTTCTTCTCCCTCAACCAATCAAATAGATCCTTTCCACCAAATTTCTCATTCTTGAAGCTGGAGCTAGATGGCAGCCAAACATTCTCTTTGGTAGTACTACAACTTCTAAATGAAGCTGCTCCAAAGTGAATTTAGTGGAGCGAAACCGATTTTTGTGAAGCGGAGAAGTCCCAAACTGGCCCTATGAATTCCATTTTCTATCTATTTTTGTATACTAATTTGAATCTAGCTGTTATCATCCACATATACAGAATGGAAAGCGTATATATACACATTGAAACAGTACATATAAGAATGGCAAATAGAGTACACACATTGAAACAGAGGAATAAACAGAGAAATACTATGATTGCTGTGAATACATAGATATCCACATCGAAACGACTCAACAAAATAAAATGCGTCCATGAGACCATGACCAGCAGCCCTTGCCTATGGTAGCTCTTGACTCTGCCTGAACTCGTGCAGGCATTCGTCCAAGCGGTCGATACGCTCGCATTACATTTGGAGCACGATCTCGATCTCCAAATTGGATATTTCATCGGAGATCACCAACTCGAGGATGCGACGGCCATGTTCCTCTACTGCGCCCAGGTGAACACCTGGACCAAGGAGGCGGTCGAGCCTACGGACCAGCACGTTGGCATCCAGCAGGCCGCGGACAAGGCGAACGACGCGACCCATGGCGAACGGCGCGGCGGGCGTCCGGTGCAAGTACGACGCGACCAGCCTCTGGTGCAAGTACGGCGCTGAGAGCCTCTGCCCACTCCTGGTGAGGAATGGGGGTACTGACGGGACGTGTACCCAGCTGTGACGACGTGTCGACAACAGGCAAGCGGTGATGGAACCGCTTGTACTATGCGGCGCGCCATGCCTCTCGCTCTGCGGTGCTCCAACGGTCTCGCCATGTGGCTAGCCGCAGCCTATTGGCGCGGACACGCCTAGCTTGCTCTGTGGCGCGCCATTGATCATGTTGTGCGGCGAGCTGCAGCTTGTTAGCGTTGACATGCCTATCTTGATCCGCGGCGCTCAAGTGCCATGTGCCGAAGGTTTGCTCAACCCTAGCGATGGCGCACATCACGGTGTCGTCCATCGCGTTGTCGGGGAGCGCCTCGGCCTCGACAGGCCGTGGCGCCTGCTCGTTTTCCTCATCGACGAGGTTGATGGCAGAGGCGACGCTTTGGTGGGTTGGCATGCTTGGAAAAGGTGGATGTGCTACAAGCTGCGCTTGCCGCCTCCGTGCATCGCGCGCCGCCTAGGTTTAGGCACAATATCACTGGGTGACGGGAAATAGGTGAGGAAATGGCGGGAAATGGTGGCATGTTCATAAAACGCCATCAATTATTGCAAACTTAGCATAGAAGGAACATCGAGCTAGCACAAGAGTAGATGATGATCAGATGAACATGGACCACACTAGGGAACCCGTCGGTGATGAATTCATCAATCGCAAACAGTTGAATACTAGCAAGTGTTTGCCCACAACACACATGGCTTATTCCATCACAAACAGGTCAGATGTATCAACTGTATGCCACGTATCGCACATCATCAAAAAGTAATGCGGTAGACCTTCTTTAACATGTGTTTAAAAAACAAGCCCTCGAGGCTAAATTAACTCATGGGATGGGTCGTATCAGTCATTTAATTTGACAAATACGACCCATCCTATCAGTTAATTTAACATCGACACAACTTCGCATCCAGTCACCCATCTGATGGCTGCTCCAGCCTGAGCACACTTAACTTGAGAGTTCTCTTACATGAGCTACTGGTGGAACAACTAGTCCTTGCTGATATAGGATGCCTGTTCTCATCCTTATGGCGTATCCGGATGACCGCCCGTCCCCCAATGGCCAATAGATGCTGTGTAGACAAAGCATTTCACATACATCTTATTAGAAGCAATCGTCTGTGTTATTATCGGTCTTCGCACACATTTCTGATTACAGTCCTATTTGCCGTGTATCACACACATCTTGATATATTGAACCGTTTCAATTCTCTTGTCTCAACGCAAAAAGTTCATCCGAGTGAACCACATGCCGCATATCGCACACACCTTGATCTGGCTGACCGTTTCTTTTGTGTTGCCTAATCACAAACAGTTCATCCGAGTGAACCATATGTTGTATATCGCACACACCTTCATCTGGCTTCCCGTTTCTTTTGTTCCTTCTCATTGCACACAGTTAATTGAATTGAACCTTATGCCCTGCATCGCACACGCAACTAAAATCTGAACCATGTTTGTTGCATCCTCCATCGCAAACGTTTTGCACCTTTTTTGACGGGTTTTTACACCACCGTTTGCGATTATTGTATCCCACACAGTTTTCTCGAAGCGTCTCTGATTGTAGTGTCCGTTAGCAGCATCCTGCAGTAGTGCTCTATAAAGTGGTATTAGCTTCTAGGTTGCTCGATGAGAATTTCCAGTTATCCCTAGATTATAATTATTTTCTTACCTATTGTTCAAGAAAAAGCCATAAAAAGTTAGATATGTCCATCTTTTGTCCAAGCCAGTCTGAGCCTTTACAATTTTCTTTTCAGTGCTTGCATAGTTGAATTATCGATTGCGTCATCGTGTTAGTTGCTGGTCTTACTGTCTAGTTGTCACACCCTGGTTTTCATGACACAACACTTAAGCTAATAAATCATGATAAAAATGTGGTTTGACAAAAACTTTTGTGTTTATTTATGAAGCAAATATGCCCTAGAGGCAATAATAAAGTTGTTTTTTATATTTCCTTATATCATGATAAATGTTTATTATTCATGCTAGAATTGTATTAACTGGAAACTTAGTACATATGTGAATACATAGATAAACAGAGTGTCACTAGTTTGCCTCTACTTAACTAGCCCGTTTAATCATGATGGTTATGTTTCCTAACCATAGACATGAGTTTTCATTTGATTAACGGGATCGCATCATTAGAGAATGATGTGATTGACTTGACCCATCCGTTAGCTTAGCACGATGATCGTTTAGTTTATTGCCGTTGCTTTCTCCATGACTATACATGTTCCTATGACTATGAGATCATGCAACTCCCGAATACCAGAGGAACACTTTGTGTGCAACCAAAGGTCACAACGTAACTGGTTTATTATAAAGGTGCTCTACAGGTGTCTCCGATGGTGTTTGTTGAGTTGGCATGGATCAAGATTAGGATTTGTCACTCCGATTGTCGGAGAGGTATCTCTGGGCCCTCTCGGTAATGTACATCACAATAAGCCTTGCAAGCAATGTAGCTAGTGAGTTAGTTACGGGATGTAACATTATGGAACGAGTAAAGAGACTTGTCAATAATGAGACTGAACTAGGTATTGAGATACCGACGATCGAATCTCGGGTAAGTAACATACCGATGACAAAGGGAACAACGTATACCGTTATGCGGTTTGACCGATGAAGATCTTCGTAGAATATGTAGGAACCAATATGAGCATCTAGGTTCCGCTATTGGTTATTGACCGGAGATGTGTCTCGGTCATGTCTACATAGTTCTCGAACCCGTAGGGTCCGCACGCTTAACGTTCGGTGACGATCGGTATTATGAGTTTATGTGTTTTGATGTAGCGAAGGTAGTTTGGAGTCCCGAATATGATCACGGACATGAAGAGGAGTCTCAAAATGGTCGAGACATAAAGATCGATATATTGGAAGCCTATATTTGGATATCGGAATAGTTCCGGGTGAAATCGGGATTTTACCGGAGTAGCGGGAGGTTACCGGAACCCCCCGGTAAATGTATGGGCCTTATTGGGCCATAGTGGAGAGAGAGAGAGGACACCAGGGTAGGACGCGTGCCCCCTATCCCTCTGGTCCGAATTGGACTAGGATGGGGGGGGGCGGCGCCCCCCTTTCCTTCCTCCCTCTCTCCCCCTTCCTTCTCTCCTAGTCCAACTAGGGAAGGGGGGGATCCTACTCCCGATGGGAGTAGGACTCCTCCAGGGCGCGCCATAGGAGGGTCGATCCTCCCCCCTCCTCCACTCCTTTATATACGTGGCCAGGGGCACCCCTAGACACACAAGTTGATCATTGATCTTTTAGCCGTGTGCGGTGCCCCCCTCCACCATAATCCACCTCGGTCATATCGTAGCGGTGGTTAGGCGAAGCCCTGCGTCAGTAGCTTCATCAATACCGTCATCACGCCGTCGTGCTGACGGAACTCACCCTCGAAGATCTACTGGATCGTGAGTTCGTAGGACGTCACCGAGCTGAACGTGTGCAGATCGTGGAGGTGTCGTACGTTCGGTACAAGGATATGTCGACCGTGAAGACGTACGACTACATCAACCGCGTTGTCATAACACTTTCGCTTACGGTCAACGAGGGTACGTGGATGACACTCTCCCCTCTCGTTGCTATGCATCCCCATGATCTTGCGTGTGTGTAGGAATTTTTTTGAAATTACTGCGTTACCCAACAGTGGCATCCGAGCCAGGTTTATGCGTAGATGTTATGTGCACAAGTAGAACACAAAGCAGTTGTGGGCGTGGGTATATACATATTGCTTACCGTCACTAGTTGATTCTTGATTCAGCGGCATTGTTGGATGAAGCGGCCCAGGCCGACATTACGCGTACGCTTATGGGAGACTGGTTCTATCGACGTGCTTCGCACACAGGTGGCTAGTGGGTGTCTGTTTCTCCAGCTTTAGTTGAATTGGATTGAATGAACAATGTTCTTTCTGAAGATCAAAAAGCAATCACTATACCGCGTTGTGGTTTTTAATGCGTAGATCAGATCGGTTCTTGCTCAGCCCGTAGCAGCCACGTAAAACTTGCAACAACAAAGTAGAGGACGTCTAACTTGTTTTTGCTGGGCATGTTGTGAAGTTATATGGTCAAGACATGATGCTGAATTTTATTGTATGAGATGATCATGTTTTGTAACACAGTTATCGGCAACTGGCAGGAGCCATATGGTTGTTGCTTTATTGTATGAAATGCAATTGCCATGTAATTGCTTTACTTTATCACTAAGCGGTAGCGATAGTCGTGGAGGCAATAGTTGGCGTGATGACAATGATGCTTTGATAGAGATCAAGGTGTCAAGCCGGTGACGATGGTGATCATGACGGTGCTTCGGAGATGGAGATCACAAGCACAAGATGATGATGGCCATATCAGATCACTTATATTGATTGCATGTGATGTTTATCTTTTATGCATCATGTTTTGCTTAGATCGACGGTAGCATTATAATATGATCTCTCACTAAATTTCAAGGTATAAGTGTTCTCCCCGAGTATGCACCATTGCGAAAGTTTGTCGTGCCGAGACACCACGTGATGATCGGGTGTGATAAGCTCTACATTCACATACAACGGGTGCAAGCCAGTTTTACACACGCAGATACTCAGGTTAAACTTGACGAGCCTAGCATATGCAGATATGGCCTCAGAACACTGAGACTGAAAGGTCGAGGGTGAATCATATAGTAGATATGATCAACATAGCTGTGTTCACCATTGAAAACTACTCCATCTCACGTGATGATCGGACATGGTTTAGTTGATGTGGATCACATGATCACTTAGATGCTTAGAGGGATGTTTATCTAAGTGGGAGTTCTTAAGTAATTTGATTAATTGAACTTGAATTTATCATGAACTTCGTACCTGATAGCATTTTGCATGTCTATGTTGTTGTAGATAGATGGCATGTGCTGTTGTTCCGTTGAATTTTAATGCGTTCCTTGAGAAAGCAAAGTTGAAAGATGATGGTAGCAATTACACGAACTGGGTCCGTAACTTGAGGATTATCCTCATTGCTGCATAGAAGAATTACGTTCTAGAAGCACTGCTAGGTGCCAAACCCGTTGCAGGAGCAACACCAGATGTTATGAACATCTGGCAGAGCAAAGCTGATGACTACTCGATAGTTCAGTGTGCCATGCTTTACGGCTTAGAACCGGGAATTCAATGATGTTTTGAACGTCATGGAGATATGAGATGTTCCTGGAGTTGAAGTTAATATTTCAAGCAAATGCCCAGATTGAGAGATATGAAGTCTCCAATAAGTTCTATAGCTGTAAAATGGAGGAGAACAGTTCTGTGAGTGAGCATATACTCAGAATGTCTGGGTACCACAATCACTTGACTCAGCTGGGAGTTAATCTTCCAGTTGATAGTGTCATTGACAGAGTTCTTCAATCACTGCCACCAAGCTACAAGAGCTTCGTGATGAACTATAATATGCAAGGGATGGATAAGACTATTCCCAAGCTCTTCACGATGCTAAAGGCTGCGGAGGTAGAAATCAAGAAGGAGCATCAAGTGTTGATGGTTAACAAGACCACCAGTTTCAAGAAAAAGGGTAAAGGGAAGAAGGAGAACTTCAAGAAGAACGGAAAGCAAGTTGCCGCTCAAGTGAAGAAGCCCAAGTCTAGACCTAAGCCTGAGACTGAGTGCTTCTACTACAAAGGGACTGGTCATTGGAAGCGGAACTGCCCCAAGTATTTGGTGGATAATAAGGATGGCACGGTGAACAAAGGAATATGTGATATACATGTTATTGATGTGTACCTTACTAATGCTCGCGGTAGTACTTGGGTATTTGATACTGGTTCTGTTGCTAATATTTTCAACTCGAAACAGGGACTACAGATTAAGCAAAGATTGGCTAAGGACGAGGTGACGATGCGCGTGGGAAATGGTTCCAAAGTCGATGTGATCATTGTCGGCACGCTACCTCTACATCTACCTTCGGGATTAGTTTTAGACCTAAATAATTGTTATTTGGTGCAGCGTTGAGCATGAACATTATATCTAGATTTTTTTGATGCGAGACGGTTATTCATTTCAATCTGAGAATAATGGTTGTTCTATTTATATGAGTAATATCTTTTATGGTCATGCACCCTTTAAGAGTGGTCTATTCTTGATGAATCTCGATAGTAGTGATACACATATTCATAATATTGAAGCCAAAAGATGCAGAGTTGATAATGATAGTGCAACTTATTTGTGGCACTACCGTTTAAGTCATATTAGTGTAAAGTGATACGTCTCCAATGTATCTATAATTTTTGATTGCTCCATGCTATATTATCTACTGTTTTGGACATTATTGGGCTTTATTATCCACTTTTATATTATTTTTGGGACTAACCTATTAACCGGAGGCCCAGCCCAGAATTGCAGTTTTTTTGCCTATTTTAGGGTTTCGAAGAAAAGGAATATCAAACGAAGTCCAAACAGAATGAAACCTTCGGGAACGTGATTTTCTCACCGAACATGATCCAGGAGACTTGGACCCTACGTCAAGAAACAAAGGAGGAGGCCACGAGGTAGGGGGTGCGCCTACTCCCCGGGCGCGCCCTCCACCCTCGTGGGCCCCCTGTTGCTCCACCGACGTACTCCTTCCTCCTATATATACCTACGTACCCCCAAACACGGAGCCAAAACCCTAATTCCACCACTGCAACTTTCTGTATCCACGAGATCCCATCTTGGGGCCTCTTCTGGAGCTCTGCCGGAGGGGGCATCTTTCATGGAGGGCTTCTACATCAACACCATAGCCCTCCGATGAAGTGTGAGTAGTTCCCCTCAGACCTACGGGTCCATAGTTATTAGCTAGATGGCTTCTTCTCTCTTTTTGGATCTTAATACAATGTTCTCCCCCTCTCTTGTGGAGATCTATTCGATGTAATCTTCTTTTTGCGGTGTGTTTGTTGAGATCGATGAATTGTGGGCTTATGATCAAGTCTATCTATGAACAATATTTGAATCTTCTCTGAATTGTTTTATGTATGATTAGTTATCTTTGCAAGTTTCTTCGAATTATCAGTTTGGTTTGGCCTACTAGATTGATCTTTCTTGGAATGGGAGAAGTGCTTAGCTTTGGGTTCAATCTTGCGGTGTCCTTTCCCAGTGACAGTAGGGAAAGCAAGGCTCATATTGTATTGTTGCCATCGAGGATAACAATATGGGGTTTTCATCATATTGCATGAGTTTATCCCTCTACATCATGTCATCTTGCTTAAGGCGTTACTCTGTTTTCATGAACTTAATACTCTAGATGCATACTGGATAGCGGTGGATGAGTGGAGTAATAGTAGTAGATGCAGGCAGGAGTCGGTCTACTTGTATTGGACGTGATGCCTATATACATGATCATACCTAGATAGTCTCATAACTATGCTCAATTCTGTCAATTGCTCAACAGTAATTCGTTCACCCACCGTAAAATACCTCTTGAGAGAAGCCACTAGTGAAACCTATGGCCCCCGGGTCTATCTTCATCATATTAATCTTCCAATACTTAGTTATTTACTTTGCTTTTATTTTACTTTGCATCTTTATCATAAAAATACCAAAAATATTATCTTGTCATATCTATCAGATCTCACTCTCAGAAGTGACCGTGAAGGGATTGACAACCCCTTATCGCGTTGGTTGCGAGGAGCTATTTGCTTTGTGCAGGTACGAGGGACTCGCGCATAGCCTCCTACTGGATTGATACTTTGGTTCTCAAAAACTGACGAAAATACTTACGCTACTTTGCTGCATCATCCTTTCCTCTTCGGGGAAATCCAACGCAGTGCTCAAGAGGTAGCAAGAAGAATTTCTGGCGCCGTTGCCGGGGAGGTTTGCGCAAGTCAAGATTTGACTCTTGACAACGGGCCATTTCTGGCGCCGTTGCCGGGGAGTCTACGCAAAAGTCAATATACCAAGTACCCATCACAATCCTTATCTCCCGCATTACATTATTTGCCATTTGCCTCTTGTTTTCCTCTCCCCCACTTCACCCTTGCCGTTTTATTCGCCTCTCTCTCTATCCTCGCTCTCTTTCTCTATTTGACTCTTTTTGCCTGCTAGCTTTTTGTTTG
The DNA here is from genome assembly GCF_002162155.2 of Triticum dicoccoides. Classification (NCBI taxonomy): domain Eukaryota; kingdom Viridiplantae; phylum Streptophyta; class Magnoliopsida; order Poales; family Poaceae; genus Triticum; species Triticum dicoccoides. The sequence continues at coordinate 289,429,917 of NC_041380.1, read as the reverse complement.
CTTGTGTGTTGGATTTCTTGCTTGTCACGATGGCTCAAGATAACACTAAATTGTGTGACTTCACCAATACCAACAACAATGATTTTATTAGCACTCCGATTGCTCCTTTTATCGATGCTGAATCTTGTGAAATTAATGCCGCTTTGCTAAATCTTGTCATGAAAGATCCGTTTTCTGGCCTTCCTAGTGAAGATGCCGCTACCCATCTAAATAGCTTCGTTGATTTGTGTGATATACAAAAGAAGAAAGATGTGGATAACGATATTGTTAAATTGAAGCTATTTCCTTTTTCGCTTAGAGATCGTGCTAAAGCTTGGTTTTCATCTTTGCCTAAAAATAGTATTGATTCTTGGAATAAGTGCAAAGATGCTTTTATCTTTAAGTATTTTCCTCCCGCTAAGATCATCTCCCTTAGAAACGATATTATGAATTTTAAGCAACTTGATCATGAACATGTTGCACAAGCTTGGGAGAGGATGAAATTAATGATACGTAATTTCCCTACTCATGGTTTGAATTTGTGGATGATTATACAAAATTTTTATGGCAGATTGAATTTTGCTTCTAGAAATCTTTTAGATTCGGCCGCGGGAGGCACTTTTATGGAAATCACTTTAGGAGAAGCTACTAAACTCCTAGATAATATTATGGTTAATTATTCTCAATGACATACTGAAAGATCTACTAATAAAAAGGTGCATGCGATAGAAGAAATTAACGTTTTGAGTGGAAACATGGACGAACTTATGCAATTATTTGCTAATAAAAGTGTTTCTTCTGATCCTAATGATATGCCCTTGTCTACTTTGATTGAGAATAATAATGAATCGATGGATGTGAATTTTGTTGGTAGGAACAATTTTGGTGACAACGCGTATAGAGGAAATTTCAATCCTAGGCCTTATCCTAGTAATCCCTCTAATAATTATGGTAATTCCTACAACAATTCTTATGGAAATTATAATAAGATTCCCTCTGATTTTGAATCTAATATTAAAGAATTTATTACTTTGCAAAAAGAATTTCAATGCTTTGATTGAAGAAAAATTGCTTAAGATTGATGAGTTGGCTAGGAACGTTGATAGAATTTCTCTTGATGTTGATTCTTTGAAACTTAGATCTATTCCACCTAAGCATGATATCAATGAGTCTCTCAAAGCCATGAGAATTTCTATTGATGAGTGCAAAGAAAGAACCGCTAGGATGCGTGCTAAGAAAGATGCCTTTATAAGAGCGTGTTCTTCTAGTTCCTATGAAAATAAAGATGAAGATATAAAAGTTATTGATGTGTCCCCTATTAAATCTTTGTTTTGCAATATGAATCTTAATAATGATGGGACTGAATATGATCCACCTTTACCTAAAAGGTGTTCCAAGAATTCGGAGTTTTTAGATCTTGATGCTAAATTTGATAAAAGTGGTATTGAAGAAATTAAAACCCTAGATGTTGCTAAACCCACTATTTTGGATTTCAAGGAATTTAATTATGAAATTTTTTTTGACCATGAAGACTGCAGGGCTTGCACCCCACAGCATTTTATTAATAAAGCAAAAGGCATACATGGTTTCCTCAAGATGAGGAAAGAAATAAAAGAAAAAAAGAAAAGAGGGAAGGCTCTAAAGAAGGCTATACAGAGAAGGGGTGCACTATACCTATTAATTACAAAGAAACAAAGAAGCAGCTCTCCTCAAGGAGGAAGAAATTCAATCCACTTAAGAAGGGCGTCTCTATATTTCCGTTTGATTCGATGAGAGAGCAGAGTAAGGTCATGAATGAAGCCATTCCTCCATGCCCTGAAAGATGGTTGAATGTTCCTGATTATGAAAATTGCTCTTTGATTGATTGTATTTCCTTGTTGCAATCCGTGCTAAATTCTCCTCACGCTTATAGTCAAAATAAAGCGTTTACTAAACATATCGTTGATGCCTTGATGCAACCTTATGAAGAAAACCTTGAGTTGGAAGTTTCTATCCCTAGAAAACTTTATGATGAGTGGGAACCAACTATTAAAATTAAGATTAAAGATCATGAGTTCTATGCTTTATGTGATTTGGGTGCTAGTGTTTCCACGATTCCAAAGACTTTGTGTGATCTGTTAGGTTTCCGTGATTTTGATGATTGCTCTCTAAACTTGCACCTTGAGGATTCCACTATTAAGAAACCTATGGGAAGAATTAATGATGTTCTTATTGTTGCAAATAGGAATTATGTACCCGTAGATTTTATTGTTCTTGACATAGATTGCAATCCTTCATGTCCTATTATTCTTGGTAGACCTTTCCTTAGAACGATTGGTGCAATTATTGATATGAAGGAAGGAAATATTAGATTCCAATTTCTGTTAAGGAAAGGCATGGAACACTTTCCTAGAAAGAAAATTAAATTACCTTATAAATCTATTATGAGAGCCACTTATGGATTTCCTACCATAGATGGCAATACCTAGATCTATCCTTGCTTTTTTTATGCCTAGCTAGGGGCGTTAAACGATAGCGCTTGTTGGGAGGCAACCCAATTTTATTTTTATTCCTTGCTTTTTGCTCCTGTTTAGTAATAAATAATTTATCTAGCCTCTGTTTAGGTTGTGTTTTTTGTGTTTAATTAGTGTTTGTGCCAAGTAGAACCGTTGGAAAGACTTGGGGAAAGTCTTGATATCTTGCTGTAAAAACCAGAAACTTAAGTCCTCACAAGAACTGCTGCCATTTTTATTTGGAAATTGATATTTAGTTAATTAATTTTCAGTATGATTAACAGATAAATTCCTCACGTCCAGCAATTTATTTTAGAATTTTTGGGGTTCCATATCTTGCGCTAGCTACAGATTACTACAGACTGTTCTATTTTTGACAGATTCTGTTTTTCGTATGTTGTTTGCTTATGTTGATGAATCTATGGATAGTAAAATAGTTTATAAACTGTAGAGAAGTTAGAATACAGTAGGTTTAACACCAATATAAATAAATAATGAGTTCATTACAGTACCATGAAGTGGTCTTTTGTTTTCTTTCGCTAACGGAGCTCACGAGATTTTCTACTTTGAGTTTTGTGTTGTGAAGTTTTCAAGTTTTGGGTAAAGATTTGATGGATTATGGAACAAGGAGTGGCAAGAGCCTAAGCTTGGGGATGCCCATGGCAACCCCAAGATAATCTAAGGACACCTAAAAGCCAAAGCTTGGGCATGCCCCGGAAGGCATCCCCTCTTTCCGTCTACTTCTATCGGTAACTTTACTTGGAGCTATATTTTTATTCCCCACATGATATGTGTTTTGCATGGAGCGTCTTGTATGATTTGAGTGTTTGCTTTTTAGTTTACCACAGTCATCCTTTCTGTACACACCTTTTGATAGAGCCATACATGATTTGGAATTTGTTAGAATACTCTATGTGCTTCACTTATATCTTTTTGAGTTATATAGTTTTGCTCTAGTACTTCACTTATATCTTTTAGAGCACGGTGGTGGATTTGTTTTATAGAAACTATTGATCTCTCATGCTTCTCTTAGATTATTTTGAGAGTCTTAAATAGCATGGTAATTTGCTTAAATAATCCTAATATGCTAGGTATTCAAGATTAGCTTCTCTCATGCTTCTCTTATATCTTTTGGAATTCATGCTTCTCTTGGATGCACACCCACTTAGTTTCTTTTGTTCAGCTTTCATACATTTATAGCTCTAGTGCATCCGTTGCATGGCAATCCCTACTCCTTGCTTTAACATCAATCAGTGGGCGTCTCCATAGCCCATTGATTAGCCTCGTTGATGTGAGACTTTCTTTTTTTGTCTTCTCCACATAACCTCCATCATCATATTCTATTCCACCCATAGTGCTATATCCATGGCTCGCGCTCATATATTGCATGAAAGTTTATAGGTTTGAGATTACTAAAGTATGAAACAATTGCTTGGCTTGTCATTGGGGTTCTACATGATGAGAGCATTCTTGTGTGACGAAAATGGAGCATAACTAAACTATATGATTTTGTAGGGATGAACTTTCTTTGGCCATGTTATTTTGAGAAGACATAATTGATTAGTTAGTATGCTTGAAGTATTATTATTTTTATGTCAATATGAACTTTTATCTTGAATCTTTCGGATCTGAATATTCATACCACAATTAAGAAGAATTACATTAAAATTATGCCAAGTAGCACTCCGCATCAAAAATTCTGTTTTTATCATTTACCTACTCGAGGACGAGCAGGAATTAAGCTTGGGGCTGCTTGATTCGTCTCCAACATATCTATAATTTTTGATTGCTCCATGCTATATTATCTACTGTTTTGGACATTACTAGACTTTATTATCCACTTTTATATCATTTTTGGGACTAACCTATTAACCGGAGGCCCAGCCCAGAATTGCTGTTTTTTTTGCCTATTTTAGGGTTTCGAAGAAAAGGAATATCAAATGGAGTCCAAATGGAATGAAACCTTCGGGAACGTGATTTTCTCACCGAACATGATCCATGAGACTTGGACCCTACTTCAAGAAACAAAGGAGGAGGCCACGAGGTTGGGGGCGCGCCTACCCCCCAAGCGTGCCCTCCACCCTCGTGGGCCCCCTGTTGCTCCACCGACGTACTCCTTCCTCCTATATATACCTACGTACCCCCAAACGATCAGATACGGAGCCAAAACCCTAATTCCACCGCCGCAACTTTCTGTATCCACGAGATCCCATCTTGGGGCCTGTTCCGGAGCTCCGCCGGAGGGGGCATCTATCATGGAGGGCTTCTACATCAACACCATAGCCCCTCCGATGAAGTGTGAGTAGTTCACCTTAGACCTACGGGTCCATAGTTATTAGCTAGATGGCTTCTTCTCTCTTTTTGGATCTCAATACAATGTTCTCCCCCTATCTTGTGGAGATCTATTCGATGTAATCTTCTTTTTGCGGTGTGTTTGTTGAGACGGATGAATTGTAGGTTTATGATCAAGTCTATCTATGAACAATATTTGAATCTTCTCTGAATTCTTTTATGTATGATTGGTTATCTTTGCAAGTCTCTTCGAATTATCAGTTTGGTTTGGCCTACTAGATTGATCTTTCTTGCAATGGGAGAAGTGCTTAGCTTTGGGTTCAATCTTGCGGTGTCCTTTCCCAATGACAGTAGGGGCAGCAAGGCACGTATTGTATTGTTGCCGTCGAGGATAACAAGATGGGGTTTTCATCATATTGCATGAGTTTATCCCTCTACATCATGTCATCTTGCTTAAGGCGTTACTCTGTTTTCATGAACTTAATACTCTAGATGCATGCTGGATAGCGGTCGATGAGTGGAGTAATAGTAGTAGATGCAGGCAGGAGTCGGTCTACTTGTCTTGGACGTGATGCCTATATACATGATCATACCTAGATATTCTCATAACTATGCTCAATTCTGTCAATTGCTCAACAGTAATTCGTTCACCCACCGTAAAATACCTATGCTCTAGAGAGAAGCCACTAGTGAAACCTATGGCCTCCGTGTCTATCTTCACCATATTAATCTTCCAATACCTAGTTATTTACTTTGCTTTTATTTTACTTTGCATCTTTATCATAAAAATACCAAAAATATTATCTTATCATATCTATCAGATCTCACTCTCATAAGTGACCGGTAGGGGATTGACAACCCCTTATCGCGTTGGTTGCGAGGAGCTATTTGCTTTGTGCAGGTACGCGGGACTCGCGCGTAGCCTCCTACTGGATTGATACCTTGGTTCTCAAAAACTGAGGGAAATACTTACGGTACTTTGCTGCATCATCCTTTACTCTTCGTGGAAATCCAACGCAGTGCTCAAGAGGTAGCATAAAGCGCATGAAGAAACTCCATTCTGATGGACTTTCGGAATCACTTGATTATGAATCACTTGGTACATGCGAACCATGCCTCATGGGCAAGATGACTAAAACGCCGTTCTCCAGAACAACGGGGCGAGCAACAGATTTGTTGGAAATTATACATACTAATGTATGTGGTTCGATGAATATAGAGGCTCGCGGTGGGTATCGTTATTTTCTTACCTTCACAGATGATTTGAGCAGATATCGGAATATCTACTTGATGAAACATAAGTCTGAAACATTTGAAAAGTTCAAAGAATTTCAGAGTGAAGTGGAAAATCATCGTAACAAGAAAATAAAGTTTCTACGATCTGATCGTGGAGGAGAATATTTGAGTTACGAGTTTGGTCTTCATTTGAAACAATGCGGAATAGTTTCGCAACTCACGCCACTCGGAACACCACAGTGTAATGGTGTGTCCGAACTCGTAATCGTACTTTACTAGATATGGTGCGATCTATGACGTCTCTTACTTATTTACTGCTATCGTTTTGGGGTTATGCTTTAGAGACGGTTGCATTCACGTTAAATACGGCACCATCTAAATCCGTTGAGACAACGCCTTATGAACTGTGGTTTGGCAAGAAACCAAAGTTGTCGTTTCTTAAAGTTTGGGGCTGCGATGCTTATGTGATAAAACTTCAACCTGATAAGATTGAACCCAAATCGGAGAAATGTGTCTTCATATGATACCCAAAGGAGACTGTTGGGTACACCTTCTATCATAGATCCGAAGGCAACACATTCGTTGCTAAGAATGGATCCTTTCTAGAGAAGGAGTTTCTCTCGAAAGAAGTGAGTGGGAGGGAAGTAGAACTTGATGTGGTAAATGTACCTGCTCCCTTATTGGAAAGTAGTTCATCACAGAAGTCTGTTCCTGTGACTCCTACACCAATTAGTGAGGAAGCTAATGATGAAGATCATGTAACTTCAGATCAAGTTACTACCGAACCTCGTAGGTCAACCAGAGTAAGTTCCGCACCAGAGTGGTACGGTAATCCTGTTCTAGAGGTCATGTTACTTGACCATGACGAACCTACAAACTATGAGGAAGTGGTGATGAGCCCAGATTCCGCAAAATGGCTTGAGTCCATGAAATCTGAGATGGGATCCATGTATGAGAACAAAGTGTGGACTTTGGTTGACTTGCCCGATGATTGACAAGCCATCGAGAATAAATGGATCTTCAAGAAGAAGACTGACGTTGACGGTAATGTTACTGTCTACAAAGCTCGACTTGTTGCGAAAGGTTTTCGACAAGTTCAAGGAGTTGACTACGATGAGACTTTCTCACCCGTAGCGATGGTTAAGTCCGCCCGAATCATGTTGGCAATTGCCGCATTTTATGATTATGAAATTTGGCAAATGGATGTAAAGACTGCATTCCTGAATGGATTTCTGGAAGAGGAGTTGTATATGTTGCAACCTGAAGGTTTTATCGATCCAAAGGATGCTAACAAAGTGTGTAAACTCCAGCGATCCATCTATGGACTGGTGTAAGCATCTCGGGGTTGGAATAAACGTTTTATACAAACTTTTGGAGAAGCCTGTACTTACAAGAAAGTGAGTGGGAGGTCTGTAGCATTTCTAATATTATATGTGGATGACATATTGTTGATTGGAAATGATATAGAATTTCTGGATAGCATATTTCAATAAGAGTTTTTCAATGAAAGACCTCGGTGAAGCTGCATATATATTGGGCATCAAGATCTATAGAGATAGATCAAGACGCTTAATTGGACTTTCACAAAGCACATACCTTGATAAAGTTTTGAAGAAGTTCTAAATGGATCAGGCAAAGAAAGGGTTCTTGCCTGTATTACAAGGTGTGAAGTTGAGTCAGACTCAATGCCCGACCACTGCAGAAGATAGAGAGAAAATGAAAGGTGTTCCCTATGCTTCAGCCATAGGACCCATCATGTATGAAATGTTGTGTACCAGACCTGATGTGTGCCTTGCTATAAGTTTAGCAGGGAGGTACCAAAGTAATCCAGGAGTGGATCACTGGACAACGGTCAAGAACATCCTGAAATATCTGAAAAGTACTAAGGATATGTTTCTCGTATATGGAGGTGACAAAGAGCTCGTCGTAAATGGTTACATCGATGCAAGCTTTGACACTGATCCGGATGACTCTAAGTCACAAACCGGATACATGTTTTTATTAAATGGTGGAGCTGTCAGTTGGTCCAGTTCCAAGCAGAGCGTCGTGGCGGGATCTACGTGTGAAGCGGAATACATAGCTGCTTTGGAAGCAGCAAACGAAGGAGTCTGGATGAAGGAGTTCATATCCGATCTAGGTGTCATACCTAGTGCATCGGGTCCAATGAAAATCTGTTGGGACAATACTGGTGTGATAACCCACAAGTATAGGGGATCGCAACAGTTTTCGAGGGTAGAGTATTCAACCCAAATTTATTGATTCGACACAAGGGGAGCCAAAGAATATTCTCAAGTATTAGCAGCTGAGTTGTCAATTCAACCACACCTGGAAACTTAATATCTTTACCAGAGTATTTAGTAGCAAAGTAATATGATAGTAGTGGTAACGATAGCAAGAGGTAACAGTAGTAAAAGTAGTGTTTTTGGTATTTTGTAGTGATGATAGCAATAGCAACAGAAAAGTAAATAGGTGAAGAACAATATATGGAAATCTCATAGGCAATGGATCGGTGATGGAGAATTATGCCGGATGTGGTTCATCATGTAACAGTCATAACCTAGGGTGACACAGAACTAGCTCCAATTCATCAATGTAATGTAGGCATGTATTCCGAATATAGTCATACGTGCTTATGGAAAAGAACTTGCATGACATATTTTGTCCTACCCTCCCGTGGCAGTGGGGTCCTAATGGAAACTAAGGGATATTAAGGCCTCCTTTTAATAGAGTACCGAAACAAAGCATTAGCACATAGTGAATACATGAACTCCTCAAACTATGGTCATCACCGATAAGTATCCTGATTATTGTCACTTCGGGGTTAACGGATCATAACACATAATAGGTGACTATAGACTTGCAAGATAGGACCAAGAACTCTCATATATTGATGAAAACATAATAGGTTCAGATCTGAAATCATGGCACTCGGGCCCTAGTGACAAGCATTAAGCATAGCAAAGTCATAGCAACATCAATCTCAGAACATAGTGGATAGTAGGGATCAAACCCTAACAAAACTAACTCGATTACATGATAAATCTCATCCAACCCATCACCGTCCAGCAAGCCTACGATGGAATTACTCATGCACGGCGGTGAGCATCATGAAATTGGTGATGGAGGATGGTTGATGATGACAATGGCGACGGATTCCCCTCTCCGGAGCCCCGAACAGACTCCAGATCAGCCCTCCCGAGAGGTTTTAGGGCTTGGCGGCGGCTCCGTATCGTAAAACGCGATGAATTCTTCTCTCTGATTTTTTTCTCCCCGAAACCAAATATATAGAGTTGGAGTTGAGGTCGGAGGAGCTCCAGGCGGCCCACGAGGTAGGGGGCGCCCTATGGGGGAGGCGTGCCCCCACCCTCGTGGACAGGTGGTGGGCCCAATGGCCTTCATCTTTTGCAAGGATTTTTTATTATTTCCGAATAGATGTTCCGTGAAGTTTCAGGTCATTCCGAGAACTTTTGTTTCTGCACATAAATAACACCATGCTAATTCTGCTGAAAACAGCGTCAGTCCGGGTTAGTTCCATTCAAATCATGCAAGTTAGAGTCCAAAACAATGGAAAAAGCGTTTGGAAAAGTAGATACGACGGAGACGTATCAACTCCCCCAAGCTTAAACCTTTGCTTGTCCTCAAGCAATTCAGTTGATAAACTAAAAGTGATAAAGAAAAACTTTTACAAACTCTGTTTGCTCTAGTTGTTGTAAATATGTAAAGCCAGCATTCAAGTTTTCAGTAAAGATTATGACTAACCACATTCACAATAACGCTTAGGTCTCAAGTTTACTCATATCAATGGCATAATCAACTAGCGAGCAATAATAATAAATCTCGGATGACAACACTTTCTCAAAACAATCATAATATGATATAACAAGATGTTATCTCGCTAGCCCTTTCTGAGACCGCAAAACATAAATGCAGAGCACCTTTAAAGATCAAGGACTGACTAAACATTGTAATTCATGGTAAAAGAGATCCAGTCAAGTAATACTCAATGTAAACTAACAGTAATGAGTGCAAATGACAGCGGTGCTCTCCAACGGGTGCTTTTTAATAAGAGGAGGATGACTCAACATAAAAGTAAATAGATAGGCCCTTCGCAGAGGGAAGCAGGGATTTGTAGAGGTGGCAGAGCTCAGTTTTGAAATAGAGGTGAATAATATTTTGCGCGGTATACTTTCATTGTCAACATAACAACCAAGAGATGGCAATATCTTCCATGCTACACACATTATAGGCGGTTCCCAAACAGAATGGTAAAGTTTATACTCCCCCTCCACCAACAAGCATCAACCCATGGCTTGCTCAAAACAACGAGTGCCTCCAACTAACAAGAGTCCCAGGGGGAGTTTTGTTTGCAATTATTTTGATTTGATTTGCATAAAGCATGGGACTGGGCATCCCGGTGACCAGCCATTTTTCTCGTGAGTGAGGAGCGGAGTCCACTCCTCTTGAGAATAACCCGCCTAACATGGAAGATACAGACAACCCTAGTTGATACATGAGCTATTCGAGCATACAAAACAAGATATTTATTTGAAGGTTTAGAGTTTGGCACATACAAATTTACTTGGAACGGCAGGTAGATACTGTATATAGGTAGGTATGGTGGACTCATATGGAATAACTTTGGGGTTTATGGAGTTGGATGCACAGGCAGTATTCCCGCTTAGTACAGGTGAAGGCTAGCAAAAGACTGGAAAGCGACCAGCTAGAGAGCGACAACAGTCATGAACATGCATTAAAATTAATCAACACCGAATGCAAGCATGAGTAGGATATAATCCACCATGAACATAAATATCGTGAAGGCTATGTTGATTTTGTTTCAACTACATGCGTGAGCATGCGCCAAGTCAAGTCACTTAAATCATTCAGAGGAGGATACCACCCTATCATACCACATCACAACCATTTTAATAGCATGTTTGCATGCAAGGTAAACCATTATAAGCTCCTAGCTAATCAAGCATGGCATAAGAAACTATGGTCTCTAGTTGTCATTGCAAACATGTTTATTCATAATAGGCTGAATCAGGAATGATGAACTAATCATATTTGCAAAAACAAGAGAGGTTGAGTTCATACCAGGTTTTCTCATCTCAGTCAGTCCATCATATATCGTCATAATTGCCTTTCACTTGCACGACCAAAACGATGTGAATAATAATGATAGTGCACGTGCATTGGACTAAGCTGGAATATGCAAGCTTTCAATAAACAGGGGAAGACAAGGCAATATGGCTCTTTTGTCATATCAACAATAATGCATATGAGAGCCACTTTAACAATTTAATTATGTCTTCTCCTATCGCCCCCAAAGAAAAGAAAAGAAATAAAACTATTTACACGGGAAAGCTCCCAACAAGCAAAAGAAGGACATGAAATCTTTTTGTGTTTTCTTTTTAATTACTACTACAAGCATGGAAAGTAAACTAATTAAAAGCTGCAACTGATTTTTTTGGTTGTTTTTCTTAAGGTTTATTAAACACACAAGAAGAAAGCATAAAAAGGAAAATAAACTAGCATGGATGATACAACGAAAAAGTATGAGCACCGACATCTAGCAATGAGTGTGTGAACATGAATATAATGTCGGTGAGAAATACGTACTCCCCCAAGCTTAGGCTTTTGGCCTAAGTTGGTCTATGGCCACGGTTGGCCTGGCGGATATCCATAGTAATAGTTGGGGTCATACTGAGATGCAGCGGCTATCGCCTCCTGAGCTGCAGCGCGGCGACGAGCGGCCTCCGCCCTCCTCTCTTACTCATCTGCCTCCTCTCTGGTAATAACATATCTTACTTTTGCCTGATAATCAAAGAAGGCAGGAGAAGGGAGAGTAATATGGACAGCTCGGCGTCTGTCAAAGATTAAGCGATACTGGAGAGGTGATTCATTCCTCTCAACAAACTGGTGGTGAACCATAGCATTAAAGTCTAGGTAAGCAGGTGGCAATTCAATATCACTGGTTACACCAAGAAAATCAGCTAAGCGGGTTGCATAAATTCCACCAAAGAAATCTTCATTAAATCTATTAAGATGCAACCTACGTGCAACAATGGCTCCCAAATTATAAGATTTATCTCCTAACACAACACTCCTAAGAATACTGAGGTCAGGCACACACATGTGACATGCCTCATCTTTACCATTAATGCACCTACCTATGAAGAGAGCAAAATAATGTATAGCAGGAAAATGAATGCTCCCTATGGTAGCTTGTGTTATATATCTAGATTCCCCCATAGTTATACTAGCAAGAAAATCTCTAAATTTAGATTTGTGAGGTTCCCTGATAGTACCCCATTGTGGAAGTTTGCAAGCAGTGGTAAAATCCTCTAAGTCCCTAGTGTAAGAATTTTCATAAAGATCAAACAGGACAGTTGGAGAATTACGTGAAGATGAAAATTCAAACCTCCTCACAAAGGAACTAGTGAGATAGTGATACTGGCTGCACTTCTCTTCCTCGAAGCTCACAAGATCAGCTTTACGCAAATATGCGTTAAATTCTTCCTTAATCCCCGCTCGATCCATGAAGTATTCTGAAGGCCTTTCACAAGGACGCACTGGAGCATCTCTTGGTGGCTCTTCATCGGCATCACGCATTGCAAGCCTGGGTCCTTGCTTCCTTGAAGAACCACCTTGGTACATTTTCCTAAACATATTTCTTCCTCTGAAAATTTTAGTAACTTCAAAATAAAAGTAAACCAAACTCAATAATATTGATAGCAACTACTCCTACAAGTGCCTAGAGCCTATATCATGCATCAAAACTACTTTATAAATTTGACATGCAAGCTCAAGAACAGGGTCACCTAAGCAGCAAAAAATTGCAATGAATAAAGCACTAGAACAAAAACTAATTGGACCAATGGAGGAGTCACATACCAAGGAACAATCTCCCCAAGCAGTTTTGTGAAAGGTGCTTTGAGCAAGGAGATCGAAAATCATAGCAAAATGAGCTAGAACTCGTGCTTGAGCTGGATATTCGTGTTTGTGGGAGGAAGAAGGAGTGGGTGGGTGAAAGGATAAGTGGAGGAGGGCCACCGTGGGGCCACGAGGCAGGGGGGCCTGCCCGGCGGGTAGGGCGCGCCCTCCACCCTCATGGCGAGGTGGATACCCCCTGCTGTGTTCTCGGTGCCAAATATTCTCAAATATTCTAGAAAAAATCATATTTAAATTTCAGGGCATTTGGAGAACTTTTATTTTCGGGGCATTTTTATATTGCACGGATAATCAGATAACAGACAGAAAAAATACTATTTTAGTTTATTTAATATAAATAACAGAAAGTAAGAGGAGGGTACAGAAGGTTGTGTCTTCTAGTTTCATCCATCTCATGATCATCAAAAGGAATCCACTAACAAGGTTGATCACGTCTTGTTAACGGACTCATTCCGACTAACATGGAACCGGAGAAATTTCGAATAACACTATGTTACCTCAACGGGGATACGCACATTCCCAATAATAAGAATATCATATTTCTTCTTGACAGTAGGAAGATGAAATTCAAAACCTCCTAATATAATCGATGGAATCTTTCCAATGGAGTTGATACTATGAACTTGAGGTAGTTTCCTCGGAAAGTGTACCGTATGCTCATTACCATTAGCATGAAAAGTGGCATTGCCTTTAGTGCAGTCAATAATAACCCCTGCAGTATTCAAAAAGGGTCTTCCAAGAATAATAGACATACTATCATCCTCAGGAATATCAAGAATAACAAAGTCCATTAAAATAGTAACGTTTGCAACTACAACAGGCACATCCTCACAAGTACCGATAGGTATAGCAGTTGATTTATCGGCCATTTGCAAAGATATTTCAGTAGGTGTCAACTTATTCAAATCAAGTCTACGATATAAAGAGATAGGCATAACACTGACACCGGCTCCAAGATCACATAAATCAGTTTTAACATAGTTTCTTTTAATGGAGCATGGTATAGTTGGTACACCGGGATCTCCAAGTTTCTTTGGTATTCCACCCATAAAAGTATAATTAGCAAGCACGGTGGAAAATTCAGCTTCCAGTATCTTTCTTTATTTGTAACAATATCTTTCATATACTTAGCATAAGGATTCATTTTGAGCATATCAGTTAATCGCATACGCAAAAAGATAGGTCTAATCATTTCAGCAAAGTGCTCAAAATCCTCATCATCCTTTTTCTTGGATTGTTTGGGAGGAAAAGGCATGGGTTTCTGAACCCAAGGTTCTCTTTCCTTATAGTGTTTCCTAGCAACAAAGTCTTTCTTATCATAACATTGATTCTTTGATTGTGGGTTATCAAGATCAACAGCAGGTTCAATTTCTATATCATTATCATTAGTAGGTTGAGCATCATCATGAACATTATTATTAGCATTATCACTAGTTTTAGGTTCATTACTAGATTGTGTTTCAGCATCAGAGATAGAAATATCATTTGGATTCTCAGGTGTTTCAGTAATAGGTTCACTAGAAGCATGCAAAGTCCTATCATTTTTCTTTTTCTTCCTATTAGAAGGACTAGGTGCATCCACATTATTTCTCTGAGAATCTTGCTCAATTCTCTTAGGGTGGCGTTCAGGATACAAAGGTTCCTGAGTCATTCTACCACCTCTAGTCATAACTCTAACAATGTTATCATTATTCTTACTATTCAATTCATTGAGCAAGTCATTTTGAGCTTTAAGTACTTGTTCTACTTGAGTGGTAACCATAGAAGTATGTTTACTAATAAGTTTAAGTTCACCTTTGACATTAGCCATATAATCACCCAAGTGTTCAAGCATATTTGATTTGTATTTCAATTGTCTACCAAAATAAGAATTAAAGTCTTCTTGCTTAGCCATAAATTTATCAAACTCATCTAAGCATGTGCTAGCAAACTTAGTAAATGGGATTTCAGCTTTATCATATCTATAGAGAGAATTTACCTTTACTACCTGTGTCGGGTTATCAAGACCATGTACTTCTTCAATAGGTAATGGATTAAGGTCATATGTTTCTTCAACAGGTGGTAAATTAAGACCGTGTATTTCTTCAATAGGAGGTAAATTCTTAACATCTTCAGCTTTAATACCTTTTTCTTTCATAGATTTCTTTGCCTCTTGCATATCTTCAAGACTGAGAAATAGAATACCCCTTTTCTTCGGAGTTGGTTTAGGAATAGGCTCAGGAGCTGGCTCAGGGAGTGTCCAATTATTTTCATTTATCAACATATTGTTCAATAGAATTTCAGCTTCATCTAGTGTTCTTTCCCTGAAAACAGAACCAGCACAACTATCCAGGTAATCTCTGGAGGCATCGGTTAGTCCATTATAAAAGATATCAAGTATTTCATTTTTCTTAAGAGCATGATCAGGCAAAGCATTAAGTAATTGGAGAAGCCTCCCCCAAGCTTGTGGGAGACTCTATTCTTCAATTTGCACAAAATTATATATATCCCTTAAAGCAGCTTGTTTCTTATGAGTAGGGAAATATTTAGCAGAGAAGTAATAAATCATATCCTGGGGACTACACACACAACCAGGATCAAGAGAGTTAAACCATATCGTAGCATCACCCTTTAACGAGAACGGAAATATTTTAACGATACAAAAGTAATGAGTTCTCTCATCATTAGTGAACAGGGTGGCTATATCATTTAATTTAGTAAGATGTGCCACAATAGTTTCAGATTCATAGCCTTGGAAAGGATCAGATTCAACTAAAGTAATTATATCAGGATCAACAGAGAATTCATAATCCTTATCAGTAACAAAGATAGGTGAAGTAGCAAAAGCAGGGTCAGGTTTCATCCTAGCATTCAGAGATTGTTTATTCCATTTAGCTAGTAACCTCTTAAGTTCATAGCTATCTTTGCAAGCTAAAATAGCTAAAGAAGATTCTGTATCAAAAGCATAACCCTTAGGAATAACGAGCAAGTCTTCATCATCACTTCCATCAGTATTATCAGATTCAATATTTTCATTCTCTCTAGCCCTAGCAAGTTGTTCATCAAGAAAATCACCTAGTGGCGCAGTAGTATCAAGCATAGAAGTAGTTTCATCATAAGTATCATGCATAGCAGAAGTGGCATCATCAATAACATGCGACATATCAGAACGAATAGCAGAAGCAGGTTTAGGTGTCGCAAGCTTACTCAAAATAGAAGGTGAATCATGTGCAGAGCTAGATGGCAGTTCCTTACCTCCCCTCGTAGTTGAGGGATAAATCTTAGTTTTTGGATCTCTCAAATTCTTCATAATGATAAGAAGATATAAATCCCAAGTGACTCAAAGAATAGAGTTATGCTCCTCGGCAACGGCGCCAGAAAAAAGTCTTGATAACCCACAAGTATAGGGGATCGCAGCAGTTTTCGAGGGTAGAGTATTCAACCCAAATTTATTGATTCGACACAAGGGGAGCCAAAGAATATTCTCAAGTATTAGCAGCTGAGTTGTCAATTCAACCACACCTGGAAACTTAATATCTGCAGCAAAGTATTTAGTAGCAAAGTAATATGATAGTAGTGGTAACAATAGCAAAAGGTAACAGTAGTAAAAGTAGTGTTTTTGGTATTTTGTAGTGATGATAGCAATAGCAACAGAAAAGTAAATAGGCGAAGAACAATATATGGAAAGCTCGTAGGCAATGGATCGGTGATGGAGAATTATGCCGGATGCGGTTCATCATGTAACAGTCATAACCTAGGGTGACACAGAACTAGCTCCAATTCATCAATGTAATGTAGGCATGTATTCCGAATATAGTCATACGTGCTTATGGAAAACAACTTGCATGACATCTTTTGTCCTACCCTCCCGTGGCAGCGGGGTCCTAATGGAAACTAAGGGATATTAAGGCCTCCTTTTAATAGAGTATTGGAACAAAGCATTAGCACATAGTGAATACATGAACTCCTCAAACTATGGTCATCACCGGTAAGTATCCCGATTATTGTCACTTCGGAGTTAACGGATCATAACACAAAATAGGTGACTATAGACTTGCAAGATAGGATCAAGAACTCTCATATATTGATGAGAACATAATAGGTTCATATCTGAAATCATGGCACTCGGGCCCTAGTGACAAGCATTAAGCATAGCAAAGTCATAGCAACATCAATCTCAGAACATAGTGGATACTAGGGATCAAACCCTAAGAAAACTAACTTGATTACATGATAAATCTCATCCAACCCATCACCGTCCATCAAGCCTACAATGGAATTACTCACGCATGGCGGTGAGCATCATGAAATTGGTGATGGAGGATGGTTGTTGATGATGATGGCGACGGATTCCCCTCTCTGGAGCCCCGAATGGACTCCAGATCAGCCCTCCCGAGAGGTTTTAGGGCTTGGCGGTGGCTCCGTATCGTAAAACGCGATGAATTCTTCTCTCTGATTTTTTTCTCCCCGAAACCAAATATATAGAGTTGGAGTTGAGGTTGGAGGAGCTCCAGGGGGGCCACGAGGTAGGGGGGCGCGCCCTAGGGGGGCAGGCGCGCCCCCACCCTCGTGGACAGGTGGTGGGCCCCCTGGCCTTCATCTTTTGCAAGGATTTTTTATTATTTCCGAGTAGATGTTCCGTGAAGTTTCAGGTCATGCCGAGAACTTTTATTTCTGCACATAAATAACACCATGGTAATTCTGCTGAAAACAGCGTCATTCCGGGTTAGTTCCATTCAAATCATGCAAGTTAGAGTCCAAAACAAGGGCAAAAGTGTTTGGAAAAGTAGATACGACGGAGACGTATCATGGTGCAATTGCCTTGGCAAAGGAATCCAGATTTCACAAGAGAACCAAGCACATCAAGAGATGCTTCAATTCCATCCGCGATCAAGTCAAGGAGGGAGACAGACATTTGCAAGATACATACGGATCTGAATGTTGCAGACCCATTGACTAAGCCTCTCTCACGAGCAAAACATGATCAACACCAAGACTCCATGGGTGTTAGAATCATTACTGTGTAATCTAGATTATTGACTCTAGTGCAAGTGGGAGACTGAAGGAAATATGCCCTAGAGGCAATAATAAAGTTGTTATTTATATTTCCTTATATCATGATAAATGTTTATTATTCATGCTAGAATTGTATTAATCGGAAACTTAGTACATGTATGAATACATAGACAAACAGAGTGTCACTAGTTTGCCTCTACTTAAATAGCTCGTTGAATCAATGATGGTTATGTTTCCTAACCATAGACATGAGTTGTCACTTGATTAACGGGATCACATCATTAGAGAATGATGTGATTGACTTGACCCGTCCGTTAGCTTAGCACGGTGATCGTTTAGTTTATTTCTATTGCTTTCTCCTTAACTATACATGTTCCTATGACTATGAGATCATGCAACTCCCAAATACCAGAGGAACACTTTGTGTGCTACCAAACATCACAGCATAACTGGGTGATTATAGAGGTGCTCTACAGGTGTCTCCGATGCTGTTTGTTTAGTTGTCATGGATCAAGATTAGGATTTGTCACTCCGATTGTCGGAGAGGTACCTCTGGGCCCTCTCGGTAATGTACATCACAATAAGCCATGCAAGCAATGTAGCTAATTAGTTAGTTACGGGATGTAACATTATGGAACGAGTAAAGAGACTTGCCGGTAACGAGATTGAACTAGGTATTGAGATACTGACGATCAAATCTCGGGCAAGTAACATACCAATGACAAAGGGAACAACGTATACCGTTATGTGGTTTGACCGATAAAGGTCTCCGTAGAATATGTAGGAACCAATATGAGCATCCAGGTTCCGCTATTGGTTATTGACCGAAGACGTGTCTCCGTCATATCTACATTGTTCTCGAACCCGTAGGGTCCGCACGCTTAACGTTCGGTGACGATCGGTATTATGAGTTTATGTGTTTTAATGTACCGAAGGTAGTTCGGAGTCCCAGATATGATCACAGACATGACGAGGAGTCTCGAAATGGTCGAGACATAAATATCGATATATTGGAAGCCTATATTTGGACATCGGAATAGTTACAGATGAAATCGGGACTTCATCGGAGTACCGGGAGGTTACCGGACCCCCCGATAAATGTATGGGCCTTATTGGGCCATAGTGGAGAGAGAGAGAGGAGACCAGGGCAGGCCGCACGCCCCCTCTCCCTCTGGTACGAATTGGACTAGGAGGAGGCGGGGGGGGCGCTCCCCTTTCCTTCCTCCCTCTCTCCCCCTTCCTTCTCTCCTAGTCCAACTAGGGAAGGGTGGGAGGGGGAATCCAACTCCCGATGGGAGTAGGGCTCCTCCAGGGCGCGCCATAGGAGGGCCGTCCCTCCCCCTCCTCCACTCCTTTATATACATGGCCAGGGGCACCCCTAGACACACAAGTTGATCATTGATCTTTTAGCCGTGTGCGGTGCCCCCCCTCCACCATAATCCACCTCGGTCATATCGTAGCGGTGCTTAGCCGAAGCCTGCGTCGGTAGCTTCATCAACACCGTCATCACGCCGTCGTGCTGACGGAACTCTCCCTAGAAGCTCTACTAGATCGTGAGTTCGTGGGACGTCACCGAGCTGAACGTGTGCAGATCACAGAGGTGTCGTACGTTCGGTACTAGGATCGGTCGATCGTGAAGACGTACGACTACATCAACCGCGTTGTCATAACGCTTCCGCTTACGGTCTACGAGGGTACGTGTATGACACTCTCCCCTCTCGTTGCTATGCATCACCATGATCTTGCTTGTGCATAGGAATCTTTTTGAAATTACCGCGTTACCCAACAATTTGGTCTTTGCTTTGATTTGGATTTTTGTTTGCTGTTTGAGAGTGCTCTAAAATCAAATAAATCCTCCAACTCCTATACTTCATCTCCTTGATCCAAAACTTTGCCCAATGATCATGCCATGTGTATAGGTCAGAATAGTATTTTCTTTTAAAAATAATTTGGCCAAAAAGTATTTTGAATTAGGTTTTCCAAAACCCCCTAGGTTAAGGCTTGAACTACAAGTACTTAATCTGGGATGTGAAAAATCTTTCAAAAATTATATTTGAATCCTATTAGATATAGGACTCACTAAAACCACAAAAATATTATTTTAAAATTTATTTTGCTATTTTATGAAAGGCTTTTTCTTTAGGCCAGAAATGGTATTTAATAGGTTAAAATTATTTTAATGTTTCAAAAATATTTGAGAAAATTTAGGGAGACTCAATGGACATATATGTCCATATATATATATATATGAGTTTTAACACATGGTCATGACCAAAATATTTGTCAAATCCCTCAAAAACCCTTTTATGGATATTTCAAGCTTTTGAAATATTTACAAAGGAAATATTCTCCATTAAATCCAAGAAAATTCCACCATGTCAAAAATGGCCTAACTGATGATCTTCAAAAGTCTCATGTCATGGCGAATAGTATAACAACATGAAACCCTCTCAAAACCATTTCTATCCTTTTCCAAGTTTGAACAACTTTGCACTGCCAAACATGTCCAAATGCTCCCAAACTTGGTACACATGCTCAAATGATCTAATTATTCATCTATACCAAATGGCACAAGTTGGAGAAGAATATAACTTGATCAAAGTACCCCAAAACCCTCTTTGTCCAGAACCAAATTTGAGCAACTCTACATTGCCAAGTGTCTCCTCTAGATCTCAATTTTTGTGGGAATGTGCCAGTCTACAAATAATGACACTACACGAAGTGGTGCATCAAGGAGAATTGGTTAGCTTAGCTAGATCTAAGCAAATCCATTTGTGTTGATTTCTAGGGTTTGCCAAAGTTACATGGGAAACTTTCTCCAAATGGACTCAAACTTGGTGATCAACCTTATTTGCATATGACATTTGATACAGTTAAATATCATGTCAATAAGAATTCATTTACTTGCCCAAAACATCATCAAACACCTTCTGTTATTCTGCGATTCTCCATAAGCTCAAATTTTTACCATAGCTTCTCCTAGTCACCTTCTACCACCAGCAACTCCCTCTCCTCCTAAGTTCAATGATTGGAGGGGGGTGGGGTAAAACCCCCATTTACCTCTCTAGACAGGAGCAAATTCACCTTTTCTCACCCCCTCCTCACACCAGAGCCCTTCCAGAGCATCCAATGTTGCATTCCCTTTCTTTACCCCCTCCTAGGGCTTCTGGACACAAGTGGCCATGACCAGGGCACATAATCTATGCCCTGGCATGCTGAACGCATGCTACAGTGCCCCCAGGCATTGTAGCCGCTTGCTGCCCAACGCCCCGACCACTTCGACTGTCCCCTGCTCGCCCACCGAGGCCACTCGGCATCCGTGACACGGCAGACGGTCGGCCCCCTCCTTCCTCTCTCGTTCCTGCTCGTTCGACGTGTGAATGGAGCGTCGCCCGAGCCCGCCATTGCTTGCTCGCACGTGGGTCCCTCCTTGGGCACGCGCTGCTCATCCTCTTCCTCCCCAGCACCCTATGCCATCCCCACGAGCACCGTAGAGCCCTCCTCGCTTGCTCCCCTGGCCACCAGAGCATTCCCGCGGGTACCCGTGGACGCCGTCCACGGTCAACCTCGGGCTCACTATATAAGGCCTCCCCTAGTTAATCTCTCCACACCACTCCCCCTCTACCACTCCCTATCGCTGCCCTGCACCACCCGTTTCCCCTTGGAGCCACCCGAGCTCGAGATCGAGCTCTAGCTTCGCTGCCTCAGGTCACCATCGATCCCGGGGTACATGCCTCCCCGGCCCTCTTTCTTCTTCCTCCGAATCGCCCACAACACGCTGGCCATTTCCCCTCACTCTCCCATGTCGTTTGCAGCTTGGGTCGAGCAGATCAACCTTGAGCCGAAGCTCCGCCACGCTGTTCTTCGTCGGCGGCGAACCAGGCCCTCCCGGCGACCAACTCCAGTACCCCCCAAACGGCGACTCCCTCCTGAGTCCAATGATGCCCCCACTCGCCTCTCGGTGGCGCACGTCACCGCCGATGAGCACGATGCCCTCCCTGTCGCAAGGTTGGAGATGACAGGCTGGCTCCGCCTGTCATACTCACCTCTCTCTCACTCTCTGATGGGTGGGATTGATGTCTACTATGCAACTTTATTCTTGTAGACTTGTGTTGGGCCTCCAAGCGCAAAGTTTTGTAGGACAGTAGAAATTTTCCATCAAGTGGATGACTTAAGGTTTATCAATCTGTCTCTCTCAAACAACCTTGAAACCAAATACAAGAAATCTCTTGTGTCCCCAACACATCCAATACATAGGAAAATTCTATAGGTGCACTAGTTCGGCGAAGAGATGGTGATAAAAGTGTAATATTGATGGTATAAATATATTTTTTATAATCTTAATAAATAAAAACCGCAAGGTAACAAATAGTAAACAGGCACAAAAACGGTATTGCAATGCTTGAAAATGAAGCCTAGGGTCCGTACTTTCGCTAGTGCAATCTCTCAACAATGCTAATATAATTGGATCATATAACCATCCCTCAAAGTGCAACGAAGAATCACTCCAAAGTTCCTATCTAGCGGAGAACATAAGAAGAAATCGTTTCTAGGGTACAAAACCACCACGAAGCTATTCTTTCCGATCAATCTAACCAAGAGTTCGTACTAAAATAATACCAAATAATTTCAGATTCATAACACTCAATCCAACACAAAGAACCTCAAATAGTGCCCCAAGATTTCTACCGGAGAAACAAAGACAAGAACATGCATCAACCCCTATGCATAGATTACCCAAATGTTACCTCGGGAATCCGTGAGTTGAGTGCCAAAACGTATATCAAGTGAATCAATATGATGCCCCATTGTCACCACGAGTATTCAATTGCAAGGCATATATTAAGTGTTCTCAAATCCATAAAAGTATTCAGTCCGCTAACAACGAAATCTCAAAGGGAAAACTCAGTTCATCACAACAAGATAGAGAGGGGAAAACACCGTATGATCCGACTATATTAACAAAGCCCGCGATACATCAAGATCGTGACATCTCAAGAACATGAGAGAGAGAGAGAGAGAGAGAGAGAGATTAAACACATAGCTACTGGTACAAACCCTCAACCCTGAGGGTGGACTACTCCCTCCTCATTATGGAGACCATAGGGATGATGAAGATGGCCTCCGGTGACGATCTCCCCCTCCGGCAGGGTGCCGGAATGGGGTCTAGATTGGTTTTTCGTGTCTACAAAGGCCTGCGGCAGCGGAACTTCTCATCTAGGGTAACCCCGAGGGTTTTTAGAATATTTGTGAATTTATAGGGTAAAGAGGGGGTGCGGGAGGCCACCGAGTTGGGTACATTGGTGGTCTTCTGGTCCATAAAAATCTGCAAAAAGTTTCGCGGTGTTTGGACTCCTTTTGATATTGATTTCATGCGATGTAAAAAACATGCAAAAAACAGCAACTGGCACTTGGCACTATGTCAATAAGTTAGTCCCAAAAAATGACATAAAATTACTATAAAATGATTATAAAACATCCAAGAATGATAATATAACAACATGGAACATAAAAAATTATAGATACATTGGAGATGTATCAGCATCTGAAAGCTTAATTACTGCTCGTCCTCGAGTAGGTAAATGATAAAAATAGAATTTTGATGTGGAATGCTGCTTAACATGTCATCTCATATTCTTTTGTTTATAACATGGACATTTGGACTTCTATATGGTTCAAAGAAATAGTCTAGTTTTGACATGAGACATAAATACTCAAGCATATCAACAAGCAACCATGTATTTCAAAATATCAACGCTAAAATAAGTTATCCCTAACCCATCATGCTCAATCATTGATCCATTCATGAAACACACTCGCATATTAGCTACACCCAATGCTCAAGTACGATCATAGTGCCTCCTAGTTGGTGCTTTATAAGAAAAAATGGAGACTCAAATTTAAAATAAAAATTGCATAAAGTAAAAGAAAGGCCCTTCACAGAGGGAAGTAGGGATTTGTAGAGGTGCCAGAGCTCAAAGTGAAAATTGAGAGATAAAACATTTTGAGAGGCATACTTTTCCCACCAACGAAAACGACTTAGAGATCCCAACACTTTCCATGCTAGATATATCATATGCGGTTCCCAAACAGAAAATAAAGTTTATTCCTTTTTCCACCATACTTTCACTTTCCATGGCTAACCGTATCCATGGGTGCCCTCCATACCAACACTTTCTAAGGAATTTATTATTTTACAACATAAAGTAAATTCATTTTTCATTTCGGGACTGGGCATCCCTAATACCTTTGCCTTACTCTCGTGCAATGACAAGTGAATAAACACTCATCGTGAGAATAACACATCTAGCATGGAAAATATTAGCCACCCCTCACCGCCTCGTGAGTGGTATGAGCACACATAAGAGAAATTTATTTTGAAAATTAGAGATGGCACATACAAATTTGCTTAGAACGGCAAAAGAATACCGCATATAGGTAGGTATAGTGGACTCATGTGGCAAAACTGGTTTGAAGGATTTTGGATGCACAAGTAGTGATCATACTTGGTGCAAAATGAAGGCTAGCAAAAGATTGAGAAGCGACCAAGCAAGAAATGAATAATCTCATAAGCGAGCATTGAGCATAATTAACACTGGATAATGCACCACAAGTAGGATGTAATTTCATTGCACAACTATTGACTTTCGTGCTTGCATAGGGAATCACAAACCTTAACACCAATATTCTTACTAAAACATAACTACTCACCAACATGACTCGCATATCACTATCATCATATCTCAAAACTATTACAAAGAATAAAATTTATTTTGTCCAATGATCTTCATGAAAGTTTTTATTATACCCTTCTTGGATATCTATCACTTTGGGACTAATGTTCATGTGTTGCTTTTGATAACTCAAACAAATATAAGTGAAGATCATGAGCATAATATTTCTTTATCTCAAATTAATTTAAGTGAACCAAGAAAGAATTTCTTCAAAATACTAAAGCACACCGTGCTCAAAAAGATATAAGTGAAGTACTAGAGCAATTCCATAGAAAAGAGGTTCATTGACGGGATGTGAATGCCGCTTACCTAGCCTCCCTGGAAAGTATTTGAGGACTCTATTTTATTTAAAAAAATCATATATAAGTACTTTATTAAAAAATCAAAAAAACAAAATAAAATGACAATCCAAGGATCGCACACATCATGTGAAGAAGCAAAAACTTAGGCTCAACCGATACTAACCGATAATTGTTGAAGAAAAAAGGTGGGATGCCTGCCGGGGCATCCCCAAGATTAGATGAGACTTATTGAAATATTATCTTGGGATGCCATGGGCATCCCCAATCTTGAGCTTTTGCGTCTCCTTAATTCTTCTCATATCATGGTTTTCCTAAATCTCAAAATCTTCATCCACACAAAACTCAACAAGAACTCGTGAGATAAGTAAGTATAAACCAATGCAAAAACCTTATCATTGTCTACTGTAGCAAATCAATAAAATTATTATTCAAAATTTAATACTAAATGCCTATGCATATTTAATACTCCTATCCTCAAATTGGATCATTAAACAAGCAAACATATGCAAACAATGCAAACATAACAACAATCTGCCAAAACAGTATAGTCTGTAAAGAATGCAAGAGTATCAATACTTCCCTAACTCCAAAAGTTATGAAAATTTGGCACACTGTAGGAAATTTATCAGAGCTCATTTTTCAAAAAGTTTCAACATTTTATCACATTCTGACTTTTCTAGGGAAATTTTGCAACAGCGGTAAACTTTCTGTTTTCAAACAGCAACATGTATTGTAGCGACCCGACCCGAATGGATCAAGTCTCTGTGCTTAAGTGTCATCCCTGGATCGGTATGCTGACACACACAGTACTCGAGGATTTATAATAGAGGTAAATCACATGTAAAAGTAACGTAAATACTATTACCTCAATCCAAAATAGCGGAAGTAACAAGGTTGTGGATTCCCATCAACACCAACGACAAAGTTGAGTGTAGAAATCATAACCCTAACGTATCACTTACTCGTCGTAAGAAATCCTGCAACATGAGATGTTGCAGCCACAGAGGGTCAGTACATTGAATGTACTGGCAAATTCACACCATAGAGAATGATGAACAATGGCTATCACTACATGCATATATGGCTGGTGGAAAAGCTCTATGGTTATAAGGTTTTTGCGAAAAGCCAATTTTTCCCTACTACAAAGGAATAAATTTTATTTAACTATCATGGTGGTTGTTGAACATTGAGAATGGTTGACAGCATTCTCAATCCCAATTAAATAACATCATTAAACCCAACAAACTTAATTTAAAGTAACATGATGAGATCAACAGGATAATCCAAGAACTAGATACTCAAGATGTCCATAACCAGGGACACGGCTAACCATAATTAGTTTATACACTCTGCAGAGGTTTGCGCACTTTCCCTCACAAGACTCGATCTCCTCCGTTGGATTTCTCGCACTACATGGTGTTTGAGAAACGGATGACCGAGACATAGTCTTTCAGAAGCGTTTGCACCTTACGATGGGTAGGCCGTACCACCTACAACCCTTACGTCTGCTAGTGTACCACTGTAAGAGTTCACACGACTTAATCAACTATGCTAGAGCCCATAATAGCTTGTGGCTGCACACGGAAGTTTCTAGCATGAAAAATCTTATGATCCCTTTGAGCCTGGGTGGCGGTCCAAAAAAACAGGCAATCCTGGTCTACCCAGGTGCCTAGACAGGCAATCCTGGAATAACCAGGTACCTCAATCCACCCAGATGTGTGTTTAAGTTGCCACCTTAAGTAAACCATTAAGTAACAATCTCGCATCTGTCATGAATACTCTCAAAAACCCAATCCACGTCTACGAGCATAGCATGGCAATGTAAGCATAACATAAAAGTAACTCACAAGGCTTTGTTAATAAGCAGGTAATAGGTTCCTACCTCATCAACTACTTCCCAACCCACAATTTATCCAGATCCTAATCATGCAATGTTTGGGGATTGGAACTAATGCATAAAAACTGGGTGTTAAAGGAATATGATCAAAGTGTGAACTTGCCTGCAATGTTGATGAAGATGATTCGCACTCAAAACTCTTGATAGATGTACTCGTCTCACTCCGGTCAATCTATCGTAAGCAAGCAATAGTAACCACACATAAGCAATCACTCAAAGTATCAAAAAGATCAAAGAAGACAACTCTGAAAACACCAAAACCAATCAAATAACTCTTGCAACATAAAACAATTTCTAACAGTACCAAAATTATATGAATTTGGCCTTATCAGAAAGTTTAGGTCAAGAGCTTCCATTTGCAAAAAGAATCAACTCAAACGGAGTTACGAAACTCAAGTTATGATCAAACGAAGTTTGAATTCAAATCTGGTCTAATTCAAATTTTAAACTTTTCAAAAAACATGTTTGAGTTGGATTACTGGATAGAGGAGATCATAACGAAGATGTGGGCGTTGGTTTCGTTGAATTTGGACTAACGAGTAAAAAGTTATAGTCGTTTGAAACCGAGGGACTAATCTATAAGAAAAACTATCACAAATAGGCCCCTGGCCGAAAATAATAGAAAAAGAAAAAACACCTATCTAACGAACGTTCGCTTCAGAAAAAAAACCGACGAAAACTGTTCACTCCAAAGGCATAACTAGTGAATGCTCACTACATAACTAAACAACAAAAAAACATCAGATCTAGGTTTTCTGTGGAAAACCGATCTAGGGTTTTTTTAAATTTGTTTTCCAGACAAACAAAAGGGATAAAAACAAATAGAAATAAAAATATTATATAGGCATATAATATATCAAAATTTTTAGAAAAAGATTTTCTACAACATGAACATTTTTCTGGCATTAAATAAAATACACACAAATTCTAATAATTCTAACAGTGCTCCTGCTCTAATAAGATCCAACAAAAATCATTTTAAAATTACCAAAATGAAATCAAATTTATTTCTCTCCAATTTTCTGTTGTAGGGAATCATGTTACCCTATTTTCCATGTATTTTATTTTTGGAGAAAATAATTTGAATAAAACTCAAATAACCCAATATTGCAAAATACTTTCAAATGGATTTTAAATTTGAGTTTCTTTGAAACTCCCAACTCATATTTCATATAATTTGAAGAAGTCATTTTATCTTCTCTCGTGAAAATCATTGAGTTGCATAAAGTTTCAGAATTGGAAATATTTTCCAAATGAAATTCAAATATTTTCAACACCCTTTTCATTTATTTAAATGGAAGAAGTCATGTCATCTTCTCTCTAGGGTTTTGTATTTGAAAAGAATTTGAATTCACGAAGATCAGAAAGCAAATATGAAAGTTTGGGAAAGTCCTTTTATTCCCTCTCATTTAACTTTCAAAAGTTTTGAATTCACTCACTTTCAGACAATCAATCAAACAATCAATCAATCAAATCTATCTATTTATTATAACATTCCAAAATTTAGAATTTTGGGATGTTACAAACCTACCACCCTTAAAATGAATCTCGTCCTCGAGATTCGGAGAGGCTAGAAATAAATAGGTTAGGTTCAGGGTCTTCTCAAAATCCATCGATCGTCACACGGGGTCTGGGGTGCTACCACCCTTAAAAGCATGGTTACTGTTCCATCAAAACTCATATACTCCACCCTTATTCTTGACAGTGTCGGTCTTCTCAGATTTTCAGGATAATTCCTTATCTGGGCTCTTTCGGTAGTGGCATAACCTTTCCTCAATTCTTCTACCTTTCATCTTGGTAAGGTTCTTCTGTGACTGGGTCTTCTTAGCTGACGGGTCTGGCGCCAGTACTAAACAACTAATCGATATCTCATGGTGGTCAACAATTTATGGTTTCTCCTGCAGGAAATGGGTCTGGGTTGATCCTCACCATATAACCTACGGTTGGCAAAGCTGCCTTGTACAAGGAAAAAAATACCTATACCATTCTAAGGCTTAAACAAGGTTTAATATCGCTGTCTCTCTACTATAGGTAAGTCACTCAGATTTACCATCCCATATAGCAAGGCGAATAATAAGAGTAAGTCGGTATGGTGATCAATCCATCCCGCACCCAAATCATTACCATGTAATATAGTTTAGCGAATCTCGCATACTAACACTCAGTCATCCTCACAAGCATTGCAGAATTTCTCTTGTCGACGAACTAAGTTCGGATAATTCCATTGATTCTGCAAACCAAACAAACATCTATCGTTCCTTCAAAACTCTCAGGTTTTGCGTTACTCCTATAAAATTGTCTACCGATAAACGTCGTATCTTCCTCCAGGGTTCTTCCTTCAGCAAGAATGTGCTTGCTTCTTGGCAGGTCTTGGGGCCTGTGGGTTATGGCCCATCTCATCACTTGTAGTCCTTGAACTTATCATTGGGGCAACTGATCATTATTCCAACTTCCAACTTCCTAGTATTCTTGAATCCATCCAATTGTACTGTCTTCCTTCCTTCTATTGGCACCAAACTAGGACATGATTACTCAGACTCATCATGGAGTTTCCATTGATCCATATTTCCGACAACATACCTCCTTTATATCCAATAGTAATTTATCTCTTCATCCTCGTGGGATATCCCACATACCAAGATAAAAACTTATACTTATGAAGTCCATACTCTACTTCGTGGAACATCATTATCCTTTCCAGGGTCAAGCATCCTTACAGGGGAATACTGGCCATCTCTGCATGGCACTTCTTCAACTGGGA
The DNA here is from genome assembly GCF_002162155.2 of Triticum dicoccoides. NCBI lineage: Eukaryota > Viridiplantae > Streptophyta > Magnoliopsida > Poales > Poaceae > Triticum > Triticum dicoccoides. Next base: position 289,400,275 of record NC_041380.1, on the reverse strand, counting down.
AACGTGAAACACATCATGAACTCCTGACAGTCCTTTGGGTGACAACTTGTTGGCCACTTCTCCCATACGCTCTAAAACTCGATATGGTCCTTCAAATCTCGGGGGCTAACTTTCTCTTAACTCCAAATCGTTTAACTCCTCGCAGAGGGGGCACATGAAGACATGCTCTGTCTCCAATTTCATAGAATACCTCCTTGCGTTTTTGAGTCTGCATAATTCTTCTGCCTGGACTGAGCTACCTTCAGTCTATCTCGAATCAACTTAACATTCTCTTCCGACTCCTTGATCACATTTGGTCCAAACAACTGACGGTCTCCAACTTCATCCCACATACTCTTGGGGCATCACACATATCGAGACAAAACTCGTATTCATTTTGTCCGAAATCCACTCAGTGGAGTATCCTTATCTTTTCCAGGGGTCAATGGTTCTTACAGGGTACTACCACCCTTAAAATGCACAAATCTTCCATAGACCATATTTCTCATATCCTCAAAATGGCCAAAATTCTTCTTCATAGAGTAACAACTCATAAGATCCATATCAGTACCAACGATGCTAACTTTATTCATTCTCAAGTAATTACAGTCTCTCGCTTTTCCATTACATGTCTCAACTCAACACCTCAATATAAAAGAAAATGTTCTCACTTCTACTACTCCATTTCTTTTGTTGCAAACTCAACTATCTAGCACAAGTTTCCTTCTCCTTGGGGCATTCTCTGGCAAGGTGCGCTGCTCCATTACAACTAAAACATATTACTTCTGACAAGTATCGAGGTTTCCTTTTGGGGCAACTGTTGAGGTAGTGCCCTGACTCCTTGCACCTGTAACAGGTGATATGACTTAGGTCCTTCCTGGAATCCAATTTGTTTCTCTTCCTAGACCTTTCCATGCCAATCATGGCTTCTATTTCCTGTGGGTCATATTCTACTTCCTCTGTCGGGAATTCTACTAGATCCCCATTCATACAATTTTGGGAGATGTGTCCTTTTTCTCCACATGAATAGCAAGACTTAGTGCAGGGTTTACTCGGGTCTTCTTTAGGTTTGTCCTCCACATCTTCCTTCATCACGGGTTCTTCTAAAATTTCCATAAGGGCTCCTTTCTTTACTTCTTTCTTCAGCTGTACGGTTCTTCGTACCATGGGGTAAATGTGACACTGAGCAGGGTAGTGGGTAGTCCCTTCACACAAGAAACAAGTAATCTGCCTAATTGGGCATTCTTCAACTAGGTGACTTCCTTCACAATTAGGGCATTCATCCTTGTGTTCTTTATGGGTGTGTCCTATTTCTCCACAAATCTTGCATGCACAAGGTTTCTTCATATCCTTTCCATAAGGCTTCAACTTCTGGGAAACAAACCGAGACTTTGGCAAAGTCAACTTAAATTCTTTCCAAGTGGTTACTCCTTGCCATCCATTGATGGTTTGGTACATTCTCCACCAAGTAGCAGCACCTCTTTCAAAGCACTGAAGAGCATGCTGGGTCATATCATGTCCAACTATAGGGTTATTCTCCATGTGATCCTCCATGTTCTGAATCCATCGGTCTGTCTCCAACTGAATCATCGGTCCAGAAAATACAAGCTCATCTTCATTCATCCTCTATTGGGTCCATGGGTTTGGGGTGAGATAAGAAAGATAGAGAGGGATACACACAATACAAACAAAAGTTTTGAAAAGACAGATTTTATTTGTGGCTATCGGGAAAACATCAAACAAATGACAGCTCACAATCGTCGCATCTAACTTAGGTATATAACAGGGGTTTGGTCTTCTAAAGGTCAATAAATCTTCAAGGTCGTATAACTCTTCAAGCCTTGTTCATGCCTCCAATGGCTTCTTCCGGTCATGCTTGTCTTCCTCAAGTTCTTTTGCCAGATCATCTCTATTGACGTGAAATCTCTAGTGACATCCTTTAATATTCCGGAGTTGCATTCCAAACTTTTGGGTTTCAACATCCTTGGCATGAACCACGGTCCTACTGTCCTTCAGTTCCTGACAAATCTCCGGTATCTCGAGGTTGTAGCTTGTCCAGCTTGGCTACTTTTAGCCTTTGGTTCCTGAGTTCTTCACGAAATGGTTCCTTTCAAATACGGCTTCTTGTGGCTCCATCTTAACTTCTTGATGTAATACTCCAGATCCTGGTGATACACCGGCTAAGGTTAAAACTTCATATTGCTGATGGGTGCTCCATCAGCCTTCTTCCATCAAATCCATTCTGAAGAAAGCATCCTTAACTCAGCACGGTGACAAGTAGCATAAGCGGGCCATAACATCATGGATAGCTGGGTTTCTGCTCTTGTCATTTCCATGAGCTATCTCTCCATAGTTGATATCTCCTGCCTTAGGGTTTTCTTGACAACACTTTGAGGTTTTTAACTCTCCATGCTCGGTCCTTCTCCGATACACCTTGATCTCAGGTATTGACGGCTTCCTTAGTCTGCCAAGTTCCATAAGGGGTGCCTTCCTAGTTCATACGAATCTGGAAAATTCTTTAGAGTCTTCAAATTCTCCTAGTCTTCGGAGTCTTCAATCGTTGTAGTTTCCATTATTATGATGTATGGTAAAATCCTCTTCATCCCAAAGTGGTCTTAGTTGTCCGGTATCTTGTACTTCTTGGAGAGGTCTCATCAATCGAATCTTCGTGTGGTCAAAACGGGAAAGGGGTATGGTCTCACTAAAGGGAATTTTTGAATAAGCTCAAAAGAGAAGAGACGTAAAAGATCTTTTTGAAAGGGAAAGTTGTAGAGAAAAATCTTTGCTATGGGCTTGCCAGTTTCTAGGGTCACGTTCTACAGTCAACATGTGCTCTGATACCATCTTGTAGCGACGCGACCCGAATGGATCAAGTCTCTGTGCTTAAGTGTCATCCCTGGATCGGTATGCTGACACACACAGTACTCGAGGATTTATAACAGAGGTAAATCACATGTAAAAGTAACGTAAATACTATTACCTCAATCCAAAATAGCGGAAGTAACAAGGTTGTGGATTCCCATCAACACCAACGACAAAGTTGAGTGTAGAAATCATAACCCTAACGTATCACTTACTCGTCGTAAGAAATCCTGCAACATGAGATGTTGCAGCCACAGAGGGTCAGTACATTGAATGTACTGGCAAATTCACACCATAGAGAATGATGAACAATGGCTATCACTACATGCATATATGGCTGGTGGAAAAGCTCTATGGTTATAAGGTTTTTGCGAAAAGCCAATTTTTCCCTACTACAAAGGAATAAATTTTATTTAACTATCATGGTGGTTGTTGAACATTGAGAATGGTTGACAGCATTCTCAATCCCAATTAAATAACATCATTAAACCCAACAAACATAATTTAAAGTAACGCGATGAGATCAATAGGATAATCCAAGAACTAGATACTCAAGATGTCCATAACCGGGGACACGGCTAACCATAATTAGTTTATACACTCTGCAGAGGTTTGCGCACTTTTCCTCACAAGACTCGATCTCCTCCGTTGGATTTCTCGCACTACATGGTGTTTGAGAAACGGATGACCGAGACATAGTCTTTCAGAAGCGTTTGCACCTTACGATGGGTAGACCGTACCACCTACAACCCCTACATCTGCTAGTGTACCACTGTAAGAGTTCACACGACTTAATCAACTATGCTAGAGCCCATAATAGCTTGTGGCTGCACATGGAAGTTTCTAGGATGAAAAATCTTATGATCCCTTTGAGCCTGGGTGGCGGTCCAAAAAAACAGGCAATCCTGGTCTACCCAGGTGCCTAGACAGGCAATCCTGGAATAACCAGGTACCTCAATCCACCAAGATGTGTGTTTAAGTTGCCACCTTAAGCAAACCATTAAGTAACAATCTCGCATCTGTCATGAATACTCTCAAAAACCCAATCCACGTCTACGAGCATAGCATGGCAATGTAAGCATAACGTAAAAGTAACTCCCAAGGGTTTGTTAATAAGCAGGTAATAGGTTCCTACCTCATCAACTACTTCCCAACCCACAATTTATCCAGATCCTAAGCATGCAATGTTTGGGGATTGGAACTAATGCATAAAAACTGGGTGTTAAAGGAATATGATCAAAGTGTGAACTTGCCTGCAATGTTGATGAAGATGATTCGCACTCAAAACTCTTGATAGATCTACTCGTCTCACTCCGGTCAATCTATCATAAGCAAGCAATAGTAACCACACATAAGCAATCACTCAAAGTATTAGAAAGATCGAAGAAGACAATTCTGAAAACACCAAAACCAATCAAATAACTCTTGCAACATAAAACAATTTCTAACAATACCAAAATTATATGAATTTGGCCTTATCATAAAGTTTAGGTCAAGAGCTTCGATTTGCAAAAAGAATCAACTCAAACGGAGTTACGAAACTCAAGTTATGATCAAACGAAGTTTGAATTCAAATCTGGTCTAATTCAAATTTTAAACTTTTCAAAAAACATGTTTGAGTTGGATTACTGGATAGAGGAGATCATAACGAAGATGTGGGCATTGGTTTCGTTGAATTTGGACTAACGAGTAAAAAGTTATAGTCGTTTGAAACCGAGGGACTAATCTGTAAGAAAAACTATCACAAATAGGTCCCTGGCCGAAAATAACAGAAAAAGAAAAAAACATATCTAACGAACGTTCGCTTCAGAAACAAAACCGACGAAAACCGTTCACTCCAAAGGCATAACTAGTGAACGCTCACTACATAACTAAACAACAAAAAAAACATCAGATCTAGGTTTTCTGTGGAAAACCGATCTAGGTTTCTTTTTAAATTTGTTTTCCAGACAAACAAAAGGGATAAAAACAAGTAGAAATAAAATATTATATAGGCATATAATATATCAAAATTTTCATAAAAAGATTTTCTACAACATGAACATTTTTCTGGCATTAAATAAAATACACACAAATTCTAATAATTCTAACAGTGCTCCTGCTCTAATAAGATCCAACAAAAATCATTTTAAAAATACCAAAATGAAATCAAATTTATTTCTCTCCAATTTTCTGTTGTAGGGAATCAGGTTACCCTATTTTCCATGTATTTTATTTTTGGAGAAAATAATTTGAATAAAACTCAAATAACCCGATATTGAAAAATACTTTCAAATGGATTTTAAATTTGAGTTTCTTTGAAACTCCCAACTCATATTTCATATAATTTGAAGAAGTCATTTTATCTTCTCTCGTGAAAATCATTGAGTTGCATAAAGTTTCAGAATTGGAAATATTTTCCAAATGAAATTCAAATATTTTCAACACCCTTTTCATTTATTTAAATGGAAGAAGTCATGTCATCTTCTCTCTAGGGTTTTGTATTTGAAAAGAATTTGAATTCACAAAGATCAGAAAGCAAATATGAAAGTTTGGGAAAGTCCTTTTATTCCTTCTCATTTAACTTTCAAAAGTTTCGAATTCACTCAGTTTCAGACAATCAATCAAACAATCAATCAAATCTATCTATTTATTATAACGTTCCAAAATTTAGAATTTTGGGATGTTACATGTATACTTGCAAAATAAGCATGGCAAAGGCTATCATTGCCACTTTTATTGAAATAAAAGATGCAAAGCATTATTCTAAATAACAGCAATAAAATGCTAACAAAATAAACTGAAGGTCCAAGCAAAACTCATATCATGTTACGAATGAAAATATAGCTCCAAGTGAGGTTACCGATAATGTTGGAGACGAAAGGGGGGATGCCTTCCGGGGCATCCCCAAGCTTAGTTGCTTGGATCTTCCTTGAATATTACCTTGGGGTTCCTTGTGCTTCCCCAAGCTTAGGGTCTTTTTACTTCTTATTCTCCTTATATCGAAATCTCACCCAAAACTTGAAAAACTTCAATCACACAAAACTTAACGGAACTTTGTGAGATAGGTTAGTATGATAATGAGCAAACCATTTCACTTTTGGTACTGTCAAAGACAAGATTAATAATTGTTCTCACACAACGCCTACTGTAGCATATCATTTCCGCAATTTATATTGAGCAATATAAGCCATGGAAATTAGAAAACAAGCAAACTATGCATTGAAAACAAAATCTGTCAAAAACATAACAGTCTGTAGTAATATGTACTCCAACCATACTTCTGCTACTCCAAAAATTCTGAAAAATAGGAAAACCTGGGAAATTTGTCTATTAATCATCTTCAAGAAGAATCAGCATTTTATCATTCTTCTGTTAAAAATGAGAATTGTTTTCCTGAGCACAAAAGTTTTTGTTTTTCAGCAAGATCAAATCAACTATCACCGTAAGCCATCCCAAAGGTCTTACTTGGCACTTTATTGAAATGAAAGCAATAAAACATGATTACTACAGTAGCATAATCATGTGGATGTTGGAAATATGCCCTAGAGGCAATAATAAATTAGTTATTATTATATATTTCATTGTTCATGATAATCCTTTATTATCCATGCTAGAATTGTATCGATAGGAAACTCAGATACATGTGTGGATACATAGACAACACCATGTCCCTAGTAAGCCTCTAGTTGACTAGCTCGTTGATCAATAGATGGTTACGGTTTCCTAACCATGGACATTGGATGTCGTTCATAACGGGATCACATCATTAGGAGAACGATGTGATGGACAAGACCCAATCCTAAGCCTAGCACAAAGATCGTGTAGTTCGTATGCTAAAGCTTTTCTAATGTCAAGTATCATTTCCTTAGACCATGAGATTGTGCAACTCCTGGATACCGTAGGAGTGCTTTGGGTGTGCCAAACGTCACAACATAACTGGGTGGCTATAAAGGTACACTACGGGTATCCCCGAAAGTGTCTGTTGGGTTGGCATGAATCGAGACTGGGATTTGTCACTCCGTGTAAACGGAGAGGTATCTCTGGGCCCACTCGGTAGGACATCATCATAATGTGCACAATGTGATCAAGGAGTTGATCACGGGATGATGTGTTACGGAACGAGTAAAGAGACTTGCCGGTAACGAGATTGAACAAGGTATCGGGATACCGACGATCGAATCTCGGGCAAGTATCGTACCGATGGACAAAGGGAATTGTATACATGATTGATTGAATCCTTGACATCGTGGTTCATCCAATGAGATCATCGTGGAGCATGTGGGAACCAACATGGGTATCCAGATCCCGCTGTTCGTTATTGACCGGAGAGTTGTCTCGGCCATGTCTGCATGACTCCCGAGCCCGTAGGGTCTACACACTTAAGGTTTGATGACGCTAGGGTTATAGGGAAAGTATGTACGCGGTTAATGAATGTTGTTCGGAGTCCTGGATGAGATCCCGGACATCACGAGGAGTTCCGGAATGGTTCGGAGGTAAAGATTCATATATATATGAAGTATGGTTTTGGCCACCGGAAGTGTTCCAGGCATCACCGGTAGTGTACCAGGACCACGGGAGGGGTCTGGGGGTCCACCGGGAGGGGCCACGGGCCCCGGAGGCCTACATGGGCCAATAGTGGGAAGGGACTAGCCCCTAGGTGGGCTGGGGCGCCTCCGACCAAGGCCCAAGGTGCCTCCTAGTGGGAAAGGGGGCAAACCCTAGGGCAGATGGGCCCTAAGGCCCACCCCAGGTACGCCTCCCCCTCTCCCCCTTGTGGCCGCCACACTAGATGGGATCTAGGGCTGCCACACCCCTTGGGGTGGGAACCCTAGGTGGGAGCGCAGCCCTCAATCTCCCCCTATATATAGTGGAGGCAAAGGGGCCACCCAACACACGATTCGATCTCCCTATTGGCGCAGCCCTACCCCTCTCCCTCCTCGTCTCCCGCAGTGCTTGGCGAAGCCCTGCTGGAGTCCCGCGCTCCTCCACCACCACCACGCCGTCGTGATGCTTCTGGACGGAGTCTTCCCCAACCTCTCCTTCTCCCCTTGCTGGATCAAGGCATAGGAGACGTCACCGGGCTGCATGTGTGTTGAACGCGGAGGCGCCGTTGTTCGACGCTTAGATCGGAATCAACCGCGATCTGAATCGCTACGAGTACGACTCCTTCATCCGCGTTCTTGTAACGCTTCTGCTTAGCGATTTACAAGGGTATGTAGATGCACTCCCCTTCCCCTCGTTACTAGATTACTCCATAGATTGATCTTGGTGATGCGTAGACAATTTTAAATTTCTGCTTTGATCCCCAACAGTGGCATCATGAGCTAGGTCTATGCGTAGTTTCTATGCACGAGTAGAACACAAGTTTTTGTGGGCGTCGATTTTGTCAATTTACTTGCCTTTACTAGTCTTATCTTGATTCGGCGGCATCGTGGGATGAAGCGGCCCGGACTGACCTTACACATACGCTTACGTGAGACTGGTTCCACTGACTGACATGCACTAGTTGCATAAGGTGGCTAGCGGGTGTCTGTCTCTCCCACTTTAGTCAGATCGGATTCGATGAAAAGGGTCCTTATGAAGGGTAAATAGAAATTGGCATACCACGTTGTGGTTTTGGCGTAGGTAAGAAACGTTCTTGCTAGAAACCTATAGCAGCCACGTAAAAACTTGCAACAACAATTAGAGGACGTCTAACTTGTTTTTGCAGCATGTGCTCTGTGATGTGATATGGCCAAAAGGATGTGATGAATTATATATGTGATGTATGAGATTGATCATGTTCTTGTAATAGGAATCACGACTTGCATGTCGATGAGTATGACAACCGGCAGGAGCCATAGGAGTTGTCTTAATTTATTTATGACCCGCATGTCAACATAAACGTCATGTAATTACTTTACTTTATTGCTAAAGCGTTAGCCATAGTAGTAGAAGTAATAGATGACGAGACAACTTCAAGAAGACACAATGATGGAGATCATGATGATGGAGATCATGGTGTCATGCCGGTGACAACGATGATCATGGAGCCCCGAAGATGGAGATCAAAAGGAGCAAAATGATATTGGCCATATCATGTCACTATTTGATTGCATGTGATGTTTATCATGTTTTACATCTTATTTGCTAAGAACGACGGTAGCTTAAATAAGATGATCCCTCACTAAAATTTCAAGAAAAGTGTTCCCCCTAACTGTGCACCATTGCGAAGGTTCGTTGTTTCGAAGCACCACATGATGATCGGGTGTGATAGATTCTAACGTTCGAATACAACGGGTGTTGACGAGCCTAGCATGTATAGACATGGCCTCGGAACACATGCGAAACACTTAGGTTGACTTGACGAGCCTAGCATGTACAGACATGGCCTCGGAACACGGAAGATCGAAAGGTTGAGCATGAGTCGTATAGAAGATACGATCAAAATGAAGATGTTCACCAATGTTGACTAGTCCGTCTCACGTGATGATCGGACACGGCCTAGTTGACTCGGATCATGTTTCACTTAGATGACTAGAGGGATGTCTATCTGAGTGGGAGTTCATTAAATAATTTGATTAGATGAACTTAATTATCATGAACATAGTCTAAATTGTCTTTGCAAATATGTTGTAGATAGATAGCTGACGTTGTAGCTCCCTGTTTCAATACGTTCCTAGAGAAAGACTAAGTTGAAAGATATTGTAAGCAATGATGCGGACTAGGTCCGTAGTCCGAGGAGTGTCCTCACTGCTACACAGAAGGCTTACGTCTTTGATGCACTGCTCGATGTGCAAACCCCTACAACGCCGTCTGTGGATGTTGTGAACACCTGACAGACACATCCTGATGACTACTTGATATTTTAGTGCACCATACTTTACGGCTTAGAATCGGGATTCCAATGACGTTTTGAACGCCATAGAACATATGAGATGTTCCAAGAGCTGAAATTGGGATTTCAGGCTCATGCCCGTGTTGAGAGGTGTGAGACCTCTGACAAGTTCTTTTGCCAACAAGATGGAGGAGAATAGCTCAGCTAGTGAGCATGTGCTCAGAATGTCTGGGGTGCTACAATCACTTAAATCAAGTGGGAGTTAAACTTCCAGATAAGATAGTGATTGATAGAGTTCTCTAGCCACTATCACTAAGCTACTAGATCTTCGTGATGAACTATGACATGCAAGGGATGGAGTTGATCCCGGAGCTGTTCGCGGTGCTTAAGACCACAAAAGGTAGAAATCAAGAAGGAGCATCAAGTGTTGATGGTTTAACAAGACCACTGGTTTCAAGAAGGGCAGGGGCTATAAGGGGAACTTCATGGATGGCAAACCAGTTGCCGCTCCAGTGAAGGAACCCAAGGTTGAACCCAAACCCGAGACTAAGTGCTTCTATTGTAAGGGGAACGGTCACTGGTAGCGGAATTACCCCAAATGCATGGTAGATAAGAAGGCTGGCTACTTCAAAGTATATACGTGTTATTAATGTGTACCTCACTAGTACTCCTAGTAGCACCTGGGTATTGGATACCGGTTCAGTTGCTATTATTGGTGACTTGAAGCAAAAGCTACGGACTAAACGGAGACTGGCTAAGGGCGAGGTGACGATGTGTGTTGGAAGTGTTTCCAAAGTTGATGAGATCACCATCGCACGCTCCATCTGCCTTCGGGATTAGTATTGAACCTAGATAAATGTTATCAGGTGTCTACGTTGAGCATGAATATGATTAGATCATGTTCATTGCAATACGGTTATTCATATAAGTTAGAGAATAATGGTTATTCTGTTTACATGAATAATACCTTTCATGGTCATGCACCCTATGTGAATGGTTCATTGAATCTCGGTTGTGGTAATACACATGTTCACGCCAAAAGATGTAGAGTTAATAATGATAGTACCACTTTCTTGTGGCACTGCCGCTTAGGTCATATTGGCGTAAGATGCATGAAGAAACTCCATGTCGATGGATGTTTGGAGTCGCTTGATTTTGAATCACTTGACACATGCGAGCCATGCCTCATGGGCAGGATGACTAAGACCTCGTTTTCAGGTACAATGAAACGGGCAAGTGACTTGTTGGAAATCATACATGCTGATGCATGTGATCCAATGAGAAATTGAAGCGTGCGGTGGATATCGCTATTTTCTCATCTTCACTGACAATTTGAGTAGATATAGGTATATTTACTTAATGAAGCACAAGTCTGAAACGTTTGAAAAGTTCAAGCGATTTCAGAGTGAAGTTAAGAATCATCATAACAAGAAGATCAAATTCCTACGATCTGATCAATGAAAATTTCTGAGTTATGAGTTTGGCAAACACTTAAGACATTATGAATTGTTTCGCAGTTGAAGCCACCTGGAACACCAGAGCGTAATGGTGTGTCCGGACGTCGTAATCGAACCTTATGAGATATGGTGCGATCTATGATGTCTCTCACCGATCTACCGTTTTCATTTTTAGGATATGCGTTAGAGACAGCTGCATTCACTTTAGATAGGACACCATATAAGTCCGTTGAGACGACGTTGTATGAACATTGGTTTGGCAAGAAACCAAAGTTGTCGTTTCTTAATGTTTGGGGCTGCGATGCTTAAGGCTTCAGCCAGAGAAGCTCGAACCCAAAGCAGACAAACACATCTTCATAGGATACCCAAAGGTGAAAGTTGGGTATACCTTCTATCTCAGATCCGAGGGCAAATTGTTTGTCGCTAAGAATGGGTCCTTTCTCGAGAAGGAGTTTCTCTCGAAAGAATTGAGTGGGAGGAAGATAGAACTTGATGAGGTTGTCGAACCTTTGTTTCAACCAGAGAGTGATGCAACACAGAAAGATGTTTTCTATGGCGCCTACGTCTATTGAAGAGGAAGTTAATGATAGTGATCATGAAGCTTCGGATCAAGTTGCTACCGAACCTCATAGGTCGACAAGGATATGTACTACTCCTGAGTGGTACGGTAATCCTGTCTTAGATATCATGTTGTTAGACAACAATGAACCTACGAGCTATGGAGAAGCGATGGGTGGGCCCGTATTCCGACCAATGGTTAGAAGCCACGAAATCTGAGATAGGATCCATGTATCAGAACAAAGTATGGACTTTGGTGGACTTGCCCGATGATCGGCAAGCCATTGAGATAAATGGATCTTTAAGAAGAAGACAGACGTGGGCGGTAATGTTACCGTCTATGAAGCTCGACTTGTGGGAAAGAGTCTTTTCACAAGTTCAAGGAGTTGACTACGATGAGATTTCTCACCCATAGCGATGCTTAAGTCCGTCGGAATCATGTTAGCATTAGCTGTATTTTTCGATTATGAAATCTGACAAATGTATGTTAAAACAAGTTTTCTTACCAGTTTTCGTAAGAAAAGTTGTATGTGATACAATAAAAGGTTTTGTCGATCCTAAGGATGCTAAAAGGTATGCTGGCTCCGGCAATCCTTCTATGGACTAGAGCAAGCATCTCGGAGTCGGAATATATGCTTTGATGGAGTGATCAAAGATTTTAGGTTTATACAATGTTTGCTGGAAACTTGTATTTACAAGAAAGTGAGTGGGAGCACTACAACATTTCTGATAAGTATATGTTGATGACATATTGTTGATCCAAAATAATGTAGAATTTCTGGAAAGCATAAACGGTTGTTTGAAGAGTGATTTTCAAAGGAAGACCTGGATAAAGCTGCTTACATATTGGGCATCAAGATCTATAGAGATAGATCAAGATGCCTGATGGTACTTTCGAAGAATGCACACCTTGACATGTTTTTGAAGGAGTTCAAAATAGATCAGTCAAAGAAGGGGTTCTTACCTGAGTTGTAAGGTGTGAAGTTGAGTAAGACTCAAAGCTTGACCATGGCAGAAGAAAGAGGAAGGACGAAGGTCGTCCCCTATGCTTTTGTCATAGGCTCTATACAGTATGCCATGCTGAGTACCGCACATGATGTGTGCCTTGCCACATGTCTGGCAAGAGGGTACAAAGGTGATCTAGGAGTGGATCACCGGATAGCAGTCAAAAATTATCCTTAGAGGAATAAGGAAATGTTTCTCGGTTAAGGAGGTGATAAAGAGTTTGATGTAAAGAGTTACGTCGATGCAAGCTTAACACCTATCCGGATAGCTCTGAGTAGAGATACCGAATACGTATAATGGAGCAACAATTTGGAATAGCCCCAACTGGAACGTGGTAGCAGCATCTATGATATAAAGTTTTGCGAAATACATAGGGATCTGAATATGGCAAGACCCGTTGACTACAACCTCTCTCACAAGCATAACATGATCAAACCCAGAACTCTTTGAGTGTTTATCACATAGTGATGTGAACTAGATCATTGAGTCTAGTAGACTCTTGGATGTTGGTCACATGGCGATGTGACCTGTGAGTGTTAATCACATGGCGATTGAACTAGATTGTTGATTCTAGTGCAAGTGGGAGACTGTTGGAAATATGCCCTAGAGGCAATAATAAATTAGTTATTATTACATATTTTATTGTTCATGATAATCGTTTATTATCCATGCTAGAATTGTATCGATAGGAAACTCAGATACATGTGTGGACACATAGACAACACCATGTCCCTAGTAAGCCTCTAGTTGACTAGCTCGTTGATCAATAGATGGTTACGGTTTCCTAACCATGGACATTGGATGTCGTTGATAACGGGATCACATCATTAGGAGAATGATGTGATGGACAAGACCCAATCCAAAGCCTAGCACAAAGATCGTGTAGTTCGTATGCTAAAGCTTTTCTAATGTCAAGTATCATTTCCTTAGACCATGAGATTGTGCAACTCCCGGATACCGTAGGAGTGCTTTGGGTGTGCCAAACATCACAACGTAACTGGGTGGCTATAAAGGTACACTACGGGTATCTCCGAAAGTGTCTGTTGGGTTGGCACGAATCGAGACTCGGATTTGTCACTCCGTGTAAACGGAGAGGTATCTCTGGGCCCACTCGGTAGGACATCATCATAATGTGCACAATGTGATCAAGGAGTTGATCATAGGATGATGTGTTACGGAACGAGTAAAGAGACTTGCCGGTAACAAGATTGAACAAGGTATCGGGATACCGACGATCGAATCTCGGGCAAGTATCGTACCGATAGACAAAGGGAATTGTATACGGGATTGATTGAATCCTTTACATCGTGGTTCATCCGACGAGATCATCATGGAGCATGTGGGAACCACATGGGTATCCAGATCCTGCTGTTCGTTATTGACCGGAGAGTTGTCTCGGCCATGTCTGCATGACTCCCGAGCCCGTAGGGTCTACACACTTAAGGTTCGATGACGCTAGGGTTATAGGGAAAGTATGTACGCGGTTATCGAATGTTGTTCGGAGTCCCGGATGAGATCCTGGACATCACGAGGATTTCTGAAATGGTCCAGAGGTAAAGATTCATATATAGGAAGTATGGTTTTGGCCATCGGAAGTGTTCCCGGCATCACCGGCAGTGTACCGGGACCACCGGAGGGGTCCGGGGGTCCACTGGGAGGGGCCCCGGGCCCTGGAGGCCTACATGGGCCAATAGTGGGAAGGGATCAGCCCCTAGGTGGGCTGGGGCGCCTCCCACCAAGGCCCAAGGCACCTGCTAGAGGGAAAGGGGGCAAACCCTAGGGCAGATGGGCCCTAAGGCCCACCCCAGGTACGCCTCCCCCTCTCCCCCTTGTGGCCGCCACCCTAGATGGGATCTAGGGCTGTCGCACCCCTTTGGGTGGGAACCTTAGGTGGGGGCGCAGCCCTCCCTCTCCCCCTATATATAGTGGAGGCAAAGGGGCAGCCCAACACACGATTCGATCTCCCTGTTGGCGCAGCCCTACCCCTCTCCCTCCTCGTCTCCCGTAGTGCTTGTCGAAGCCCTGCTGGAGTCCCGCGCTCCACCACCACCACCACGCCATCGTGCTGCTGCTGGACGGAGTCTTCCCCAACCTCTCCGTCTCCCCTTGCTGGATCAAGGCGTAGGAGACGTCACCGGGCTGCACGTGTGTTGAACGCGGAGGCGCCGTTGTTCGGCGCTTAGATCGGAATCAACCGCGATCTGAATCGCTACGAGTACGACTCCTTCATCCGCGTTCTTGTAACGCTTCCGCTTAGCGATCTACAAGGGTATGTAGATGCACTCCCCTTCCCCTTGTTGCTAGATTACTCCATAGATTGATCTTGGTGATGCGTAGAAAATTTTAAATTTCTGCTTCGATCCCCAACAGCGAACACACAAAAACAGTAGGTAAAAGTGTTGGGTTGTCTCCTGATACGTCTCCTACATATCTATAATTTTTGATTGCTCCATGCTATATTATCTACTGTTTTAGACATTATTGGGCTTTATTATCCACTTTTATATTATTTTTGGGACTAACCTATTAACCGGAGGCCCAGCTCAGAATTGCAGTTTTTTTGCCTGTTTTAGGGTTTCGAAGAAAAGGAATATCAAACGGAGTCCAAACGGAATGAAACCTTCAGAAACGTGATTTTCTCATCAGATAAGATCCAGGAGACTTGGACCCTCCGTCAAGATAGCCACGAGGCGGCGACGATGTTGGAGGGCGCCCCCCTAGGGCGCGCCCCCTGCCTCGTGGGCCCCTCGAAGCTCCACCGACGCACTTCTTCCTCCTATATATATCCACGTAGCCCTAAACGATCGGGGACGGAGCCAAAAACCTAATTCCACCGCCGCAACTTTCTGTATCCATGAGATCCCATCTTGGGGCCTGTTCTGGAGCTCCGCTAGAGGGGGCATCGATCACGGAGGGCTTCTACATCATCATCCAAGCCTCTCCGATGAAGTGTGAGTAGTTTACTTCAAACCTACGGGTCCATAGTTAGTAGCTAGATGGCTTCTTCTCTTTTTTTGGATCTCAATACAATGTTCTCCCCCTCTCTCGTGGAGATCTATTCGATGTAATCTTCTTTTTGCGGTGTGTTTGTTGAGACCGATGAATTGTGGGTTTATGATCAAGTCTATCTATGAATAATATTTGAATCTTCTCTCAATTCTTTTATGTATGATTGGTTATCTTTGCAAGTCTCTTCGAATTGTCAGTTTGGTTTGGCCTACTAGATTGGTTTTTCTTGCCATGGGAGAAGTGCTTAGCTTCGGGTTCGATCTTGCGGTGTCCTTTCCCAGTGACAGAAGGGACAGCAAGGCACGTATTGTATCATTGCCATCGAGGATAACAAGATGGGGTTTTTATCATATTGCATGAAATTATCCCTCTACATCATGTCATCTTGTTTAAGGCGTTACTCTATTTTTAACTTAATACTCTAGATGCATGCTAGATAGCGGTCGATGAGTGGAGTAATAGTAGTAGATGCAGGTAGGAGTCGGTCTACTTGTCTCGGACGTGATGCCTATATACATGATCATACCTAGATATTCTAATAACTATGCTCAATTCTGTCAATTGCTCAACATTAATTTGTTCACCCACCATAGAATACTTATGCTCTTGAGAGAATCCACTAGTGAAACCAATGGCCCCCGGGTCTCTTTCTCATCATATGAATCTCCATCACTTTAGTATTGCTTTGCTTTTACTTTGCTTTTACTTTTTTTTAGTTTGCATCTCTATACCAAAAATACCAAAAATATTATTTATCATCTCTATCAGATCTCACTTTCGTAAGTGACTGTGAAGGGATTGACAACCCCTAAGCGCGTTGGTTGCGTTGAGCTATTGTTTTTGTGTAGGTACGAGGGACTTGTGCGTGGCCTCCTACTGGATTGATACCTTGGTTCTCAAAAATTGAGGGAAATACTTACGCTGCTTTGCTGCATCATCCTCTCCTCTTCGGAGAAATCCAACGCAGTGCTCAAGAGGTAGCAAGAAGAATTTCTGGCGCCGTTGCCGGGGAGTCTGCGCAAAAGTCAACATACCAAGTACCCATCACAATCCCTATCTCCCGCATTACATTATTTGCCATTTGCCTCTCGTTTTCCTCTCCCCCACTTCACCCTTGCCGTTTTATTCGCCCTCTCTCTCTGTCCTCCCTCTCTATTTGCCTCTTGCCCGTGTGTCAGTTTGCTCGCTTGTCGTCATGGCCAGTCTCATATCTTCTCCGTCGTCTCCTGAGAATGAAGTTCTAAATTTTAAACAATGGGAGGGAGAAAATCTAAAAGATGCTTGGTATAGAATTTGCAATGCTCAAAATAGATCTACCAGGAAGCAATCTACTTCAGTTCTTCTCCGCAATTTTTATGTATGTGCTAGTCCTTGATATAGATACATCCTTGATACCATTACCGGAGGGAATTTCTTGGGTAGCCATACTTTTGATTCTTATAATGCTATGTTAGATTTATTTGGCTCGCCACCTCTTTTGGTTAATGGAACTATGTTAACTTTGGAGCATGTTATGCAAAGACTAGAAATTATTGAAAATAAAGTTGCTACCGTTGAATTAATGAAAAATCTAGATAAAAAATCCACAATCAAATTACCCAATATGGATCTAATGTAGGAATGACTTTGAAAAATATTAAGGAAAAGGAACCCATAGTTAATGAGAAAATAAATCTAGACTCCACTAGAATCGATAAACTTGAGGGTATCATTACAAACTTGGGAACCGCTTTTTCTTCCGTAAATAATACTCCAAGTCCTCCTACTAAAATTTCCAAGCTTATGTATGTTCCTAAAAATAAGGCTGAATCATCTAGTAAGGAAACTATGGATCTTAAATCTATAAGTATTCATCCCAATCTTTTTGCTATCATTAAGGAACCAATTGCTACAAATGAATTTTTTGATCTTGTGCCTAAGAGTTTGATAATCACTAGAAAGAAAGAAATTCCTAAGGGAGATAGGTGCCTCATAAAAGAATTGCCTACCAAAGATGGCAATACCTAGATCTATTCTTGCTTGTTATGCCTAGCTAGGGGCGTTAAACGATAGCGCTTGTTGGGAGGCAACCCAATTTTATTTTTATTCCTTGACTTTTGCTCCTGTTTAGTAATAAATAATTTATTTAGCCTCTGTTTTAGTTGTGTTTTTGTGTTTAATTAGTGTTTGTGCCAAGTAGAACCGTTGGGAAGACTTGGGGAAAGTCTTGTTGAACTTGCTGTAAAAAACAGAAGCTTTAGCGCTCATGAGAACTGCTGTCATTTTTATTTGGAGAGTGATATTTAGTTAATTCTTTTTGAATATGATTTATAGATAAATTCCCCACGTCCATAAATTTATTTTAGAATTTTTGGGGTTCCATATCTTGCGCTAGCTACAGATTACTACAGACTGTTCTGTTTTTGACAGATTCTGTTTTTCGTGTGTTGTTTGCTTATTTTGATGAATCTATGGCTAGTAAAATAGTTTATAATCCATAGAGAAGTTGTAATACAGTAGGTATAACACCCATATAAATAAATAATGAGTTCATTACAGTACCTTGAAGTGGTCTTTTGTCTTCTTTCGCGAACGGAGCTCACGAGTTTTCTACTTTAAGTTTTGTGTTGTGAAGTTTTCAAGTTTTGGATAAAGATTTGATGGACTATGGAACAAGGAGTGGCAAGAGCCTAAGCTTGGGGATGCCCATGGCACACCCAAGATAATCTAAGGACACCTAAAAGCTAAAGCTTGGGGATGGCCCGGAAGGCATCCCCTCTTTCGTCTACTTCTATCGGTAACTTTACTTGGAGCTATATTTTTATTCACCACATGATATGTGTTTTGCTTGGAGCGACTTTTATGATTTGAGTCTTTGCATGTTAGTTTACCACAATCATACTTGTTGTACACACCCTTTGAGAGAGCCATACATGATTTGGAATTTGATAGAATACTCTATGTGCTTCACTTATATCTTTTGAGCGTTATAATTTGCTCTAGTGCTTCACTTATATCTTTTGGAGTACGGTGGTGGATTTGTTTTATAGAAACTATTGATCTCTCATGCTTCACTTAGATTATTTTGAGAGTCTTAATAGCATGGTAATTTGCTTAAAATCCTAATATGCTAGGTATGCAAGATTAATAATAAAACGTTCGTATGAGTGTATTGAATACTAAGAAAAGTTTGATGCTTGATGATTGTTTTGAGATATGGAGGTAATAATATCAAAGTCATGCTAGTTGACTAGTTGTGAAATTGAGAAATACTTGTGTTGAGGTTTGCAAGTCCCGTAGCATGCACGCATGGTAAACATTATGCAACAAATTTGAAACATGAGGTGTTATTTGATTGTCTTCCTTATGAGTGGCGGTCGGGGACGAGCGATGGTCTTTTCCTACCAATCTATCCCCCTAGGAGCATGCGCATAGTGCCGAGGTTTTTGATGACTTGTAGATTTTTGCAATAAGTATGTGAGTTATTTATGACTAATGTTGAGTCCATGGATTATACGCACTCTCACCCTTCCATCCTTGCTAGCCTCTTCGGTACCGTGCATTGCCCTTTCTCACATTGAGAGTTGGCGCAAACTTTGCCGGTGCATCCAAACCCCGTGATATGATACGCTCTTTCACACATAAACCTCCTTATATCTTCCTCAAAACAGCCACCATACCTACATTTATGGCATTTCCATAGCCATTCCGAGATATATTGCCATGCAACTTTCCATCATTCCGTCCATCATGACACATTCATCATTGTCATATTTCCTAGCATGATCATGTAGTTGACATAGTATTTGTGGCAAAGCAACCGTTCATAATTCTTTCATACATGTCACTCTTGGTTCATTGCATATCCCGGTACACCGCCGGAGGCATTCATATAGAGTCATCTTTGTTCTAGTACCGAGTTGTAATCATTGAGTTGTAAATAAATAGAAGTTTGATGATCATCATTATTAGAGCATTGTCCCAAGTGAGGAATAAAAAAAGAGAAAGGCCGTAAAGAAAG
>NC_041380.1:289347668-289380174 GCF_002162155.2 Triticum dicoccoides | reverse complement strand
AAAAGAAAGGCCATAAAAAAAATAAAAGGCCCAAAAAAATGAGAGAAAAAGAGAGAAGGGACAATGTTACTATCCTTTTACCACACTTGTGCTTCAAAGTAGCACCATGATCTTCATAGTAGAGAGTCTCTCATGTTATCACTTTCATATACTAGTGGGAATTTTTCATTATAGAACTTGGCTTGTATATTCCAACAATGGGCTTCCTCAAGTGCCCTAGGTCTTCGTGACCAAGCAAGTTGGATGCACACCCACTAGTTTTCTTTTGTTGAGATTTCATACATTTATAGCTCTAGTGCATCCGTTGCATGACAATCCCTACTCCTTGCATTAACATCAATCGGTGGGCATCTCCATAGCCCATTGATTAGCCTCATTGATGTGAGACTTTCTCCTTTTTGTGTTCTCCACATAACCCCCCTCATTATATTCTATTCCACCCATAGTGCTATGTCCATGGCTCGCGCTCATATATTGCGTGAAAGTTTATAGGTTTGAGATTACTAAAGTATGAAACAATTGCTTGGCTTGTCATTGGGGTTGTGCATGATGAGAGCATTCTTGTGTGACGAAAATGAAACATGACTAAATATATGATTTTGTAGGGACGAACTTTCTTTGGCCATGTTATTTTGAGAAGACATAATTACTTAGTTAGTATGCTTGAAGTATTATCATTTTTATGTCAATATGAACTTTTGTCTTGAATCTTTCGGATCTGAATATTCATACCACAATTAATAAGAATTACATTAAAATTATGCCAAGTAGCACTCCGCATCAAAAATTCTCTTTTTATCATTTACCTACTCGAGGACGAGCAGGAATTAAGCTTGGGGATGCTTGATACGTCTCCAACGTATCTATAATTTTTGATTGCTCCATGCTATATTATCTACTGTTTTAGACATTATTGG
The DNA here is from genome assembly GCF_002162155.2 of Triticum dicoccoides. Taxonomy (NCBI): domain Eukaryota; kingdom Viridiplantae; phylum Streptophyta; class Magnoliopsida; order Poales; family Poaceae; genus Triticum; species Triticum dicoccoides. The sequence continues at coordinate 289,379,257 of NC_041380.1, read as the reverse complement.
GCTTTATTATCCAGTTTTATATTATTTTTGGGACTAACCTGTTAACCGGAGGCCCAGCCCAGAATAATTATTTTTTGCCTGTTTTAGGGTTTCGAAGAAAAGGAATATCAAACGGAGTCCAAACGAAATGAAACCTTCGGAAACGTGATTTTCTCATCAGATAAGATCCAGGAGACTTGGACCGTCTGTCAAGAAAGCCACGAGGCAGCCACGAGGGTGGAGGGCACCCCCCTAGGGCTTGCCCCCCTGCCTCGTGGGCCCCTCGAAGCTCCACCGACGTACTTCTTCCTCCTATATATATCCACGTACCCCCAAACGACCGGGGACGGAGCCAAAAACCTAATTCCACCGCCGCAACTTTCTGTATCCACAAGATCCCATCTTGGGGCCTGTTCCGGAGCTCCACCGGAGGGGGCATCGATCACGGAGGGCTTCTACATCATCATCCAAGCCTCTCCGATGAAGTGTGAGTAGTTTACTTCAAACCTACGGGTCCATAGTTAGTAGCTAGATGGCTTCTTCTCTCTTTTTGGATCTCAATACAATGTTCTCCCCCTCTCTCGTGGAGATCTATTCGATGTAATCTTCTTTTTGCGGTGTGTTTGTTGAGACCGATGAATTGTGGGTTTATGATCAAGTCTATCTATGAATAATATTTGAATCTTCTCTGAATTCTTTTATGTATGATTGGTTATCTTTGCAAGTCTCTTCGAATTATCAGTTTGGTTTGGCCTACTAGATTGGTTTTTCTTGCCATGGGAGAAGTGCTTAGCTTTGGGTTCGATCTTGCGGTGTCCTATCCCAGTGACAGAAGGGGCGACAAGGCACGTATTGTATCATTGCCATCAAGGATAACAAGATGGTTTTTTTTATCATATTGCATGAAACTATCCCTCTACATCCTGTCATCTTGCTTAAGGCATTACTCTGTTTTTAACTTAATACTCTAGATGCATGCTAGATATGGGTCGATGAGTGGAGTAATAGTAGTAGATGCAGGCAGGAGTCGGTCTACTTGTCTCGGACGTGATGCCTATATACATGATCATACCTAGATATTCTCCTAACTATGCTCAATTCTGTCAATTGCTCAACAGTAATTTGTTCACCCACCGTAGAATACTTATGCTCTTGAGAGAAGCCACTAGTGAAACCTATGGCCCCCGGGTCTCTTTCTCATCATATCAATCTCCATCACTTTATTATTGCTTTGCTTTTACTTTGCTTTTACTTTTTACTTTGCATCTCTATACCAAAAATACCAAAAATATTATTTGTCATCTCTATCAAATCTCACTTTCGTAAGTGACCGTGAAGGGATTGACAACCCCTAAGCGCGTTGGTTGCGTTGAGCTATTGTTTTTGTGTAGGTACGAGGGACTTTTGCGCGGCCTCCTACTGGATTGATACCTTGGTTCTCAAAAACTGAGGGAAATACTTACTCTACTTTGCTGCATCATCCTCTCCTCTTCGGGGAAATCCGGCGCAGTGCTCAAGAGGTGGCATCTCCCAACAAGCGCTTTTCTTTAATGCCTTTTAGCTAGGCATGAGGATTTCAATGATGCTCGCATAAAAGATAAGAATTGAAACACAAAGAGAGCATCATGAAGCACTTAACTAGCACATTTAAGTCTAACCCACTTCCTATGCATAGGGATTTTGTGAGCAAACAATTTATGGGAACAAGAATCAACTAGCATAGGAAGGCAAAACATGCATAACTTCAAGATTTTGAACACATAGAGAGGAAACTTGATATTATTGAAATATATATATGAGCATATCTTCCCCTCTCATAATAATTTTCAGTAGCATCATGAATGAATTCAACAATATAACTATCACATAAAGCACTCTTTTCATGATGCATAAGCATAGAAATTTTATTACTCTCCACACAAGCAAATTTATTCTCATGAATAGTAGTGGGAGCAAACTCAACAAAATAACTATCATGTGATTGAAAATTAAAATCATGATGACAAGTTTCGTGGTTATCATTATTCTTTATAGCATAGATGTCATCACCATAATCATCATAAATTGCAACTTTGTTCTCATCATAATAAATTGAAACCTCTTCCAAATTAGCGGATTCATCACTAAATAAAGTCATGACCTCTCGGAATCCACTTTCATCATTATAATCATCATAAATAGGAGACATGCAATCATTGTAACAAATTTGCACATCAAATCTTGGGGGACTAAAAATGTCATCTTCATCAAATATAGCATCCCCAAGCTTATGGCTTTGCATATCGTTAGCATCATGGATATTCAAAGAGTTCATACCAACAATATTGCAATCATGCTCATCATTCAAAGATTTTTTGTCAAACATTTCATAGAATTCTTCCTCTATCAATTGAGCACAATTTTCCTTTCCATCATTTTCACGAAAGACATTATAAAGATGAACAATATGATGCAACCTCAATTCCATTTTTTGTAGTTTTATTTTTATAAACCAAACTAGTGATAAAACAAGAAACTAAAAGATTCAATTGCAAGATCTGAAGATGTACCTTCAAGCACTCACCTCACTGGCAACGGTGGTAGAAAAGAGCTTGATGTCTACTCTGCAACTTTATTATTGTAGATTTGCGTTGGGCCTCCAAGCCCAGAGTTTTGTAGGACAGTAGCAATTTCCCTCAAGTGGATGACCTAAGGTTTATCAATCCGTGGGAGGTGTAGGCTGAAGATGGTCTCTCTCAAACAACCCTGCAACCAAATACAAAAAATCTCTTGTGTCCCCAACATACCCAATACAATGGCAAATTGTATAGGTGCACTAGTTCAGCGAAGAGATGGTGATAAAAGTGTAATATTGATGGTAGAAATATATTTTTATAGGGATAATTGCATTTTTACCCCTAGTTGGTTCCTACCCACGGGTTTTGCCCTTACTTTTGGAGCTTGCTCAGTTTTTCCCTTACCTTTTCCATCGAGGTCCCTCGAATGCCCGTTGGCCGTTTGACCAAAACTTTGAAAATTCATAACTAATTCATATGAACTTGAAAAAATGTAAATAAGATATCAATATTTTCAGATAAACATTACCTTTATGTGCATATCATTTACATTCAGGACGAAAGCATCGTTTAAACTACATGTGGTAATTAATGTAATTACCATTTTTAAAAATAAAAAGGTATAAACAATTTTTTTCATGAATAAAAATTACATGCAAATGTAGGTGATGTTTTCTGAACATCCTGATATCTTATTTGCATTTTTCTGTGTTCGTATCAACTTGTTATGAAGTTTTGAAATAATGGTCAAAGTCGTTTATCTCTGGGCCTGCTGCACGATGGCGCGTGGGCTGGTTTCTCCCTGGGCCTGCTGCACGATGGCCCTTCTAGCCTAGTTGCACAGTGCCTTTTTCTTTTTCTTTATTTTCGAAACTTCCAAAAATTCCACAGATCAAATTATTAGTCTGAATGAAATAATTCCAACTCCTTAATTATTCTAAAAATCCCACCATTTTAATGGTGTACTTTAATACACATCCATCACACTTTTATGCACTGTTCAAATTTAAATTCAAATTTGAGCATTTAAATCCCTCTTTTAAAATCAATTTCTTTGTTTCTATAGCTCCAATTCCCAAAACTAAAGATTTTGGCTTTCTTAGTGTCCATCCTAATATTTAACAAAAGTGAGTGAACATTTTAAGAGCACTTTTATTTTTCTATTTTGCTATTTGCGTTATTTTTCGTTATTCTTTTGCGACAATTAGATTCCATGTCTGGCGAAGTTATTAGAGAGGAGTTGGAAAAGGACTTGAAGACTTTGATGATAAAGCCAACCAAGGCAAGCAACCCTTTAACCAAGATACCCCTCTCTTGTTCATCGAGGAACTTTCTGTATGCATGATGACGATGTTGATGATGAGCTTGTTATGACCGTTGCATCGATGCCTACCTGTTGATACTTGCATGCTCGTAGCTCTACCTTGTGCCCAGAGATACGATGAATACTTGACGTTGACGCATGATGTTGCATATATGCCATGATCATCACTTGATTACAATCTTTTAAAAACCCCATTGGGTGGCTCTAATGCCCGTGGGTGACGTTGGACTAGGTCACTGCCCGATGAAGAAGTGGTGTACCGAAGCAAGTTCTGTGTGTAAAAGATGGATTAGATTTAAGGTGTGTGAACCGTCCCAACCAAACACGTACAACCACACTACCCCTTATGGGACGGGGCATTATTGATTACCTAGTCCGATACCAGCATGGTGCCCACATTACTAGTGACGGGGGTGACGCGAGTTCACTCTCGGGACAGGGTCGTGCTTGGATAGGCGGGCATGACTGTTTTTACAGGGCACCGGACACACCGTTGGTCCCTTCGTGTGGATGTGGCGATAAAAAGGGCAGAGTCCCAAGATCTTTATGATTGTACACGAGGGATGTGTATCAATGAGTGGACTCTATGTTAGTGTCACCTAGGGAAAGATAGTGACCGGGGGCTTACCCCGGGTACTTGAGGTACCGTGGGTCGTGGATGACACGGAAGTTTCTCGGATCTTGTGGGTAAAGTGTACAACCTCTGCAGAGTGTCAAACTATTCGAATAGCCGTGTCCACGATCAAGGACAGTTGGGTGGTGCTACTTAAACTATGTCAAGTGTTTTACAAACCTAGTGTGTGTGTGTGGGAGACAACTACTTGAGTCAAGATGAATGACTTGACATGTTGATTAAGCTGGAGTTGATCCAAACTCTGTTATGTTGATATTTGTAACCTGTTCACGTGGAAATCTGAATTCTTGATGCATGCTTTACTAGTTGTTAGGACATGTCATTGCACTAGCTTTTTGCAAAGTTACCTACCTAGTGGTATATCATGGATTGTTACCTTGATCCAAAACATGGGTTGCTTGCGAGTACATTCAAAGTACTCATTGGCTTGCCACTGGTTATTTTATTGGCCAGGCATGAAAGAACAGGATATAATGAAGAGTACCTTGGTGACGAACATGCGAGCTAGGATGCTTTCCCAGTCAGAATGACTGTAAGGTTAAGGCAGATGGCATGGGTCCAAGTTATCGACGAAGATTTCCACTGCGATGATATACTCAAGACCTAACCATAATGGTCATAATTTGTGTAAACCGGTATGTATGGATATAAGACTCTTGTTATTCTTCTTCTGTGTGTTCAGTGAGCATTGATATCTGGGATCACCGTACACGTGTAACTGGTGGTTTCGACTGTGTAGGTCAGGGTCCCCGTAGAGCTGGTATCAGAGCCATCCTGATTGTAGGAAGCCTTAGTTACCATGGTTGTTAGTTAGGGTAAAACTATTCCCAAAACTATTACTAATTTCCACAAACTATCTATACTTATCTTCCCTTCTGAGTTTTTCAAAAACTAAGATATATTTTCCTTATTGACCTCTTCCCATTCAAAACTTTTGCAAATGGTTGCTAGTACCCTTATGCCCCTAACCACTGGATTCCTTGTAATCCTCGTGGATAACCTACAAGGAAGACACCTTGCCATACCTTCGCCCACATATTCTGAACACATGCTTGGCGACACCATGACAAGACAGAAGATACCTTCTCAAGGAACAAGGAAACCAAGACTCGGAAGATGGTGACTGATAAGTCTCCAACGTATCTATAATTTTTGATTGCTCCATGCTATTATATTATATTATATATTTTGGATGTCAATGGGCTTTATTTTACACTTTTATATCATTTTTGGGACTAACCTACTAATCGGAGGCCCAACCCAAATTGCTAATTTTTTGCCTATTTTAGGGTTTTGAAGAAAAGGAATATCAAACAGAGTCCAAACGGAATGAAACCTTTGGGAACGTGATTTTCTCAACAAACGTGATCTAGGAGACTTGGAGTGGGCGTCAAGAAACAAACGAGGCGGCCATGAAGAAAAACTTGAGTTGGAAGTTTCTATCCCTAGAAAACTTTATGATGAGTGGGAACCTACTATTAAAATTAAAATTAAAGATCATGAGTGTTATGCTTTGTGTGATTTGGGTGCTAGTGTTTCCACGATTGCAAAAACTTTGTGTGATTTGTTAGGTTTCCTTGATTTTGATGATTGTTCTTTAGGCTTGCACCTTGCAGATTCCACTATTAAGAAACCCATGAGAAGAATTAATGATGTTCTTATTGTTGCAAATAGGAACTATGTGCCCGTAGATTTCATTGTTCTTGACATAGATTGCAATCCTTCATGTCCTATTATTCTTGGTAGACCTTTCCTTAGAACGATTGGTGAATTATTGATATGAAGGAAGGGAATATTAAATTCCAATTTCCATTAAGGAAAGGTATGGAACACTTCCCTAGAAATAAAGTTAAATTACCATATGAATCTATTATGAGATCCACTTATGGATTGCCAACCAAAGATGGCAATACCTAGATCTATCCTTGCGTTATGCCTAGCTAGGGGCGTTAAACGATAGCGCTTGTTGGGAGGCAACCCAATTTTATTTTTATTCCTTGATTTTCCCTCCTGTTTAGTAATAAATAATTTATCTAGCCTATGTTTTTGTTGTGTTTTTTGTGTCTAATTAGTGTTTGTGCCAAGTAGAACCGTTGGGAAGACTTGGGGAAAGTCTTTTTGATCTTGCTGTAAAAAACAGAAACGTTAGCGCTCACGAGAATTGCTGCCATTTTTATTTGGAAGGTGCTATTTAGTTAACTATTTTTTAAGATGATTAATAGATAAATTCCTCACATCCAGAAATTTATTTTAGAATTTTTGGGGTTCCAGAAGTTTGCGTTAGCTATAGATTACTACAGACTGTTCTGTTTTTGACAGATTCTGTTTTTCGTGTGTTGTTTGCTTATTTTGATGAATCTATGGCTAGTAAAAGAGTTTATAAACCATAGAGAAGTTGGAATACAGTAGGTTTAACACCAATATAAATAATAATGTGTTGATTACAGTACCTTGAAGTGGTGTTTTGTTTTCTTTCGCTAACGGAGCTCACGAGATTTTCTATTTTGAGTTTTGTGTTGTGAAGTTTTCAAGTTTTGGGTAAAGATTTGATGGATTATGGAACAAGGAGTGGCAAGATACTAAGCTTGGGGATGCCCATGGCACCCCAAGGTAAAATTCAAGGACACCAAAAAGCCTAAGCTTGGGTCCCCTCTTTTGTCTTCGTCTATGGGTAACTTTACTTGGAGCTATATTTTTATTCACCACATGATATTTGTTTTGCTTGGAGCATCTTGTATGATTTGAGTCTTTGATTTTTAGTTTACCACAATCATCCTTGCTGTACAAACCTCTTGAGAGAGACTCACATGATTGGGAATTTATTAGAATACTCTATGTGCTTCACTTATATCTTTTGAGCTATATAGTTTTTGCTCTAGTGCTTCACTTATATCTTTTAGAGCACGGCGGTGGTTTTGTTTTATAGAAACTATTGTTCTCTCATGCTTCACTTATATTATTTTGAGAGTCCTTTAGAACAACATGGAAATAATAAAAACTTTCATACAAGTGCATTGAATACTATGAGAAGTTTGATACTTGATAATTGTTTTGAGATATGGAGATGGTGATATTAGAGTCATGCTAGTTGAGTAATTGTGAATTTGAGAAATACTTGTGTTAAAGTTTGTGATTCCCGTAGCATGCATGTATGGTGAACCGTTATGTGATGAAGTCGGAGCATGATTTATTTATTGATTGTCTTCCTTATGAGTGGCGGTCGTGGACGAGCGATGGTCTTTTCCTACCAATCTATCCCCCTAGGAGCATGCGCGTAATACTTTGCTTTGATAACTTGTAGATTTTTGCAATAAGTATGTGAGTTCTTTATGACTAATGCTGAGTCCACGGATTATACGCACTCTCACCCTTCCACCATTGCTAGCCTCTCTAGTATCGCGCAACTTTCGCCGGTACCATAAACCCACCACATACCTTCCTCAAAACAGCCACCATACCTACCTATTATGGCATTTCCATAGCCAATCCGAGATATATTGCCATGCAACTTTCCATCGTTCTGTTATTATGACACGCTTCATCATTATCATATTTCTTGCATGATCATGTAGTTGACATCGTATTTGTGGCAAAGCCACCGTTCATAATTTTCATACATGTCTCTCATGCATCATTGCACATCCCGGTACACCGCCGGAGGCATTCACATAGAGTCATATCTTGTTCTAAGTATCGAGTTGTAATTTTTGAGTTGTAAGTAAATAAAGTGTGATGATCATCATTATTAGAGCATTGTCCTAGTGAGGAAAGGATGATGGAGAGTATGATTCCGCCACAAGTCGGGATGAGACTCCGGACGAAAAAAAGAGGCCAAAAAGAAAAAAAAATAAGGCCCAAAGAAAAAAAAAGAAAAAAGAAAGAAAATGAGAGAAGGGACAATGTTACTATCCTTTTTCCACACTTGTGCTTCAAAGTAGCACTATGATCTTCATGATAGAGAGTCTCCTATGGTATCACTTTCATATACTAGTGGGAATTTTTCATTATAGAACTTGGCTTGTATATTCCAATGATGGGCTTCCTCAAATTGCCCTAGGTCTTCATGAGCAAGCAAGTTGGATGCACACCCACTTAGTTTCTTTTGTTGAGCTTTCATACACTTATAGCTCTAGTGCATCCATTTCATGGCAATCCCTACTCACTCACATTGATACCTATTAATGGGCATCTCCATAGCCCGTTGATACGCCTAGTTGATGTCAGACTATCTTCTCCTTTTTGTCTTCTCCACAACCACCATTCTATTCCACCATATAGTGCTGTATCCATGGCTCACACTCATGTATTGTGTGAAGATTGAAAAAGTTTGAGAACATCAGGGTTGTGCATGATTTAAATATTTTGTGTGGTGAAGATAGAGCATAGCCAGACTATATGATTTTGTAGGGTTAACTTTCTTTGGCCATGTTATTTTGAGAAGACATAATTGCATAGTTAGTATGCTTGAAGTATTATTATTTTTATGTCAATATTAAACTTTTGTCTTGAATCTTATTGACCTAAACATTCATGCCACAATAAAGAAAAATTACATTGAGAAATATGTTAGAAAGCATTCCACATCAAAAATTCTTTTTTATCATTTACCTACTCGAGGACGAGCGGGAATTAAGCTTGGGGATGCTTGATACGTATCCAACGTATCTATAATTTTTGATTGCTCCATGCTATTATATTATCTATTTTGGATGTCAATGGGCTTTATTTTACACTTTTATATCATTTTTGGGACTAACCTACTAATCGGAGGCCCAACCAAATTGCTGTTTTTTGCCTATTTTTAGGTTTCGAAGAAAAGGAATATCAAACGGAGTCCAAACGGAATGAAACCTTCGGGAACATGATTTTCTCAACAAATGTGATCCAGGAGACTTGGAGTGGGCGTCGAGAAACAAACGAGGCGGCCACGAGGTAGGGGGCGCGCCTACCCCCTGGGCGCGCCCTCCACCCTTGTGGGCCCCCTGTTGCTCCACCGACGTACTTCTTCCTCCTATATATATCCACATACCCCAAAACATCCAGGAGCACCACGAAAACCTAATTCCACCGCCGCAACCTTCTGTAACCGAGAGATCCCATCTTGGGGCCTTTTCCGGAGCTCCACAGGAGGGGGCATTGATCATGGAGGCCCTCTATATCAACTCCATGGCCTCTCCAGTGATGTGTGAGTAGTTTACTTCAGACATTCGGGTCCATAGTTATTAGCTAGATGGCTTCTTCTCTCTCTTTGGATCTCAATACAAAGTTCTCCTCGATCTTCTTGGAGATCTATTCGATGTAATCTTGTTTTGCGGTGTGTTCGTCGAGATCCGATGAATTGTGGGTTTACGGTCCAGATTATCTATGAACAATATTTGATTCTCCTCTGAATTCTTTTATGTATGATTGGTTTATCTTTGCAAGTCTCTTTGAATTATCAGTTTGGTTTGGCCTACTAGATTGATCTTTCTTGCAATGGGAGAAGTGCTTAGCTTTGGGTTCAATCTTGCGGTGTTCGATCCCAGTGACAGAAAGGGAACCGATACGTATTGTATTGTTGCCATCGAGGATAAAAGGATGGGGTTAATATCATATTGCATGAGTTTATCCCTCTACATCATGTCATCTTCCTTAAAGCACTACTCTGTTCTTATGAACTTAATACTCTAGATGCATGCTGGATAGCGGTCGATGTGTGGAGTAATAGTAGTAGATGCAGGCAGGAGTCGGTCTACTTGTCTCGGATGTGATGCCTATATACATGATGATACCTAGATATTCTCATAACTATGCTCAATTCTGTCAATTGCTCAACAGTAATTTGTTTACCCACCGTGAATACTTATGCTCTTGAGAGAAGCCACTAGTGAAACCTATGGCCCCCGGGTCTATCTTCTATCATATTAAACTTCCAATACTTAGTTATATCTTTTGCCATTTATTTTACTTTGCATCTTTATCGTAAAAATACCAAAAATATTATCTTATCATATCTATCATATCTCACTCTCGTAAGTGACCGTGAACGGATTGACAACCCCTTTTATCGTGTTGGTTGCGATGTTCTTATTTTTTTGTGTAGGTGCGTGGGACTTGAGCGTGATCTCCTACTGGATTGATACCTTGGTTCTCGAAAACTGAGGGAAATACTTACACTACTTTACTGCATCACCCTTTCCTCTTCAAGGGAAAACCAACACAGTGCTCAAGAGGTAGCAAGATGGATTTTTGGCGCCGTTGCCGGGGAGATTCGCGCCAAGTCAAGTCAAGCACAAGTCAAGACATACCAAGTACCCATCACAAACTCTTATCCCGCACATTACATTATTTGCCATTTGCCTCTCGTTTTCCTCTCCCCCACTTCACCCTTGCCATTTTATTCGCCCTCTTTTCCTCTCTCCCTCTCTTTCTGTTCCCCTTCTCTTTTTCTATTTGCCCTTTTGCCCATTTCTTGTTTGCTCGTGTATTGGATTGCTTGCTTGTCATGATGGCTCAAGATAATACTAAATTGTCTGACTTTGCCACGATGGCTCAAGATAATACTAAATTGTGTCAAGGACCTCTATGAAGACTGGCTGGACCGCATCACCGAGCTTGTCAGCGCCGCCGGGGGCTCTCCTGCACCATCTCTCTCACTACCTCGCCCACCGCCTAATGCGGGTGATGTAGCCCACGGAGCACCTTCTCCACCTCCCCGTCAAGATGCCGCCCTCGGTCCAAGGTGCGAGGCCCCGCGGCGCGACCCACTGTGTGGGGCGTCGACGCGTGAAGAAGAAAGTTGCGAGGTGGTCCAGCGGCCGCAAGAAGATGCTCGTGCACTCCCGGCACCACCACGTCAATACCATGTGCCGCTTGCGGCAGTTGTGCGTGAGCCAAGATCAGGCTCCACCTCCACGACGGGCTCCTGCAACCACAACGGGTTGCCGCGCCTTCACTTCGGAGCTGTGTAGCATCGTATGGCCAGGGAAGTTCAAGCCCGACCTGCCTCCACGCTAAGATGGCATCCCCGACCCTGCTGAGTTCCTGCAGCTCTACGAGCTGAGCATCGAGGTAGCTAACAACGACGAGAAGGTTATGGCGAACTAGTTTCCCATGGACCTGAAGGATGGCGCACGCTCGTGGCTCCTGAACCTGCTCGCGGGATCGATCCCCTCCTGGGATGAAATGAGAGAGTGTTTCATCGTTAACTTCCAGGGCACTCGCGACCGGCCGCCGGCTGCGAGTGACATGTAGTGCATCAAACAACAACTAGGGGAGACCTTCCAGAAGTACATCCAACGCTTCAAGAACATTCGCCTCAAGATCCCCAAGGAGTCGGACGAGGCCATCATCTCAGCATTCACTGATGGCGTCCACGACATCAAGATGAAGGAGGAGCTCGCCATACGTGAGGACCTGTGCACGGCTCTGGAGATATTCAACATGGCGACCAAGTGTGCGAGAGCTAATGAGGGATGCCTCTCCCTTCTCGAGCTCCCTGTAGCTGACCCAGAAGACAAGAATACCAAGGCCAAGGACGTGAACCGCAAGGGGACAGCTGTGCTCACGGCCGAACTAGAGATGAAGTGCGGTTGTGATCACCCGAAGCCATCCAAGGGCAGCCGCCCGTTCTGTGTCTTCCACAACGTGTACAACCACAACACCAACGACTGTCAGGACCTTCGGGCCATCCGCGATGGGTGCCTCAGTCGTCGCCCCGAGCGCAACAATCGAGGCTACGACCGCGAAGGAGGCCGAAGTGGAGGACGCTGGGTCGGCCGCGACCCCTGCCAAGAGTGGCATGATCAGCCTCGTGAGGAATGCTGGCAGGGCCAGCTGCTACCTCTTGAGCATGCGTTGGTTTTCCCTTGAAGAGGAAAGGGTGTTATAGGGCAAAACCCTAGAGGGGATCTTTTCACACTTGGAGGGGGAAAAGAGGAAGAACACTCAAGAGCATAAGACACAAAACACTCAAACAAACCCAGATATCATATCCAATAGAGTAGCACACATGAGATCCACAAGATTACATGAACAATTCAAGGAAAATAGCACTAGGTAAGTTCTTCCCACTAGGTGAGGTCTTGATCTTGATCTTCTCCAAGAGGAGGGCTTGATAATCCCAAGGATTCTTCCCAAAAGGGGTCTAGATCTCTAAGAGGAGGGGATACAAGGAGCAAAGCTCACAAATGTCTCACATATACTTTGCTGTCCCTAACCGTGGTTCTAGGTATGACTTATATAGCCTGGGGGTCGAAGGAGATGAAGAGGAGGGCGAGATGCAATCTCAGCCGGCCATCCTGGGAGGCCCGTGCGCACGGGGGTCCGTGGGCACGGTACACGCCCGTGCGCACGGGGTGCTCCAGTGCCAACTTCCTGGGCAGTCCGTGGGCATAGGGTCTCGGGGGGCCATGCACACGGGGTCACCTGGGACTTCCAGTGTTGCTGCTGTTGCGCTCCGTCTTGGTTCGCGTGGCCTTGGGGTGGTCCTCCTTCTCCTTGGTGATGCTCCTGAGCTTCATGGTAGTGTTCCTCTTCGTACCTAATGAGACATAGCATATTTTGGTGAGGTAGCAACCAAGTCCCATTCGTATCCGTGTGCAAGTCAAGTAGGAAGGAGTTCACCTTGGTTTCCAAAGCACGTGCTCTCGCTCTTGTGACAGGTCCATGTGGGGCTTGATGTGTTGGTGTAGAGTCCATGGGGATGGAGGAAGGATGATCCGCATCATCTCCCCCCCTTGGGAGAGATTTGACCACAGACCGTGATCGTCATTACCATGGTACTTGGCCAAGTCTTTGACGTTGAAGATGCCGCTCACGTTGTACTTGTCGCGTGGGATGTCAACCTTGTAGGCGTTAAAGATAATGATAAGTCAAAAACAACATAGTCGATGGCGCTCTCACCCACCCACCCGCCCCTAAACCATAGGCCGCCGATGATCTCTTCCTTCTTCTTGTGATTTGGTATTTGGCTCCGATCATCCTCCTCAGCGTTCTCCGATCTCTCTTCCTATACCCTTAGTGATGGATTCTTCTTCTGGATCTACCCTTGGCTTGGACTTCTCCAAGGGTAGAGTTTTTGCTGATGAGATCTACAAGGTTTCGGGCCTCACTGTGCATCCCATGGAGAATTTGGGATCCTTCACCTTAGTGGTTTCTTTCAGTCGGCATGATTTTTGTCTTACAGAGGATTCGGTGGCAGCGGCTTTGGAATCTGCCTTGGGTGGATCTGCCATTGATTTCTTAGTCTCAACCATTGGTGATAAGGTATTCAGCTTTAATGTTTCTTGCAAAGATGTGGGATTTTACATTGTGGATACACGTTCTTTTTCATGCCCTCAGTTCAAATGTTACTTTCATTTGTGGGGAAATGGGGGACCCAATTGGGTTCGTGAGTTTAAGATTTGGAAGAAAGAATGTGATGCTGAGTGGATCTTGGTTAGTCCTTCTAAACGTAGGGCTGCATTGGGCATGCTAGCTATGCATAATCCACCAGTCAAATCTGCCCTTAAGTCTGGTTCTGCTACTCGTAAGAAGCTATCTTTTGCTACGTTTCAAAATTATACCGTTTGCAAGGGTTATCGTTATCATGCCTCTGCGGAGTGTATTGTTGCATCTGAGGATGCGGGTTATCACATTCCATCTACTGAGCGTGTGGTCATTCATCCTCCAAAACATATTGATTTGCAATGGACCGTCACTTCGCCTCCGATCATCTTTGCGTCGGTGAGCTCGTCGGTGATTCAACGACGCCGTGAATTGGGCGATCTTCCTCCGCAAGATCCGGCACGTTGTTTGCATGAGTCGACAGGTACTGCTTGGATTGCCCATGATGGGCCCTTGCCTGTCAGGCCCTCTCTGCCCCGGATGGATCTCTCCACTTCTCCAAATGGGCTGGGCCCGTCTTCTTCGCCTCAGGTTATTCCGGGTTCTCTGGAGGCACATGCTGCTTTTGAATCTATGATTGATAATATGGTTGAAGAAATTTTGACTTGCCCAAAGTGCTCATTATCTGGTCATTTTGAAAACAATTGTCCCCTTAATGTTGTTTGTGAGTCTTGCACGCGTGTGGGCCATCGTAAGCGGGATTGTGCCAAGATTGCAACTGCCAACGGATTATTTTGGAAGCCAAAATATCAGCCGCCTCCTTCGGTTCCCGATACCAGTCTCGAGTCTGCCGTGACCACCTTTGACAGGCCTGCCCTGTCTAGTCCAATTACTCCAGCACCAAAAACCCCCAACATCCACACCTCCGGCGACTCCTCCACCTCCTGAGTCTCCTCCGGCGTCAAGGAACTCCTCTGAGCCGATGGCGGTCTTCGCCATTGATCCTTTGCGGTACGTGCCGGCGGGTCATCACATTATCGATGGTGGTGCCAATCGCGTACCCCAGACCTTCGTCTCGCCACCCTCCCCCATTGTGAAGCAGCATGAGCAATACATGGTCGCGGAAGTGATGCCAATACCTCCTCCTAACCAGGTGGGTGTTGCTTGGGAGGCGGTGGTCGATTTCTTGGAGCATCGTGGGGTTCAGGTTCGATCTGCGCAGCCCTGGGTCTGTGGTGTTGGTTTGTTTGAGTTAAGGGATGCTGGGTTCGTTTCCCTCTACTGCAGTTGCCACCTCAGCCTCTTGGCAATGACACTTTCATTCGATTTCATAAGCATGATGAGGGGGTAGGCTTTCGGGGACAGCATGGTTTTCGTGATGGCTGCTTGATGTTCCTGGGAATCCCTCTTGTTCTTCGTAATACTAAAAATATCCGTGCCGCTGTTAACACTTCTGGAAAGTTTCAGCACTGGGTTCAAGATGACCCATATATGGTTAGAACCATTGTTTTTGCTTCTTTTCCTGAAGATATACTGGTCCCACGAGATGTGGTGTTCACGGATTATGCTGCTTATGGGGGTGCAAAAGTTTCTTGGACTGCACCTTGTTATATCCTAGGTGCAAACTTTGCGGATCAAATGCCTAAAGATGAAGACCCAATGCCCATTGATGGTAATCCACATCCTTTGCCGGGTGCTCTGTTCCCTGATAATCATAACTTTGTGCTTCCTCCATACCCTGCTATTGGATGGAACGACCTCCCGCCTGTTCCCCCTCCAATGCACAATCAGGCTGATCCAGATAATTGGGGTCATGAGCACTAGGGTGATGATCAGGACGGCCATGATGGAGAGCTTAACCCAGAGCCAGTGGTTCAGGATCAAGAGTCGATCGTTATCGACAATTCTATGCAGCAGTCAGAGTCTGAAGTTCAGTTGGTGGATTCTCCTGAGCAGGTTCTCAATGTTAATGATTGGGCCATTGTGCCATATCAGCCGCCTGTTATTCAATACGACCGCATTGTCATTGCATCTGTCAAGGTCGTTTATGGGCCTATTTTGCAACCGGAGTTGGCATGGAAGCGCACTTTTGAGTCTCTAATGAAGTACTGTCCTGTTTATGAGGTCCCCGTGCAGATGCCGTTGGTGGACTTGCAGCCAATCATTCTGTCTAAAAGGAACTGGACTCTTGCTTTTGATGATGTTCAACCTGTCTCCCATCTGCAGCTCATTGATGTGCCAGCTGCCAGCAAGACCAGACCAGTTACACGAGCCCTCTTTCCTGAACCTACAATTTCGGATAGCTCTGTCTCTGCACCTGTGGACTCAACTGTCTCTGCACCTCTTCAGGACAGCCAAACCTCCATTCCTACTGCTCAGTTGGATCAATCCGATGAGGTCTTCTCTTTTTCTGCTCAATGTGACAAGAAGAAGACGCGACGTCGCAAGACCCTGGCTCCAACGCCAATTGTGGATACTGAAGTTCGTCGATGCACGCGTGGCTCAGTCAAGAGGGATGACTTTAAACCTACTTTTCAGGAGCTTCAGCAGCAGCCAAAGAAGAAGAAGCCTCGTTGCAAGCCACTCATTGCTCCCCCCTCTGAAGAGTCGCCACACCCAGGATCTTCCTCTGATGTGCCCCCGCCAACGCCGATCAGGGTGATTCAAAATATTGGCAGAGACCTGCAGATTTCGGATGATCAACTTACAGTGGATAAGCTTATGGCTAATCCTACTGCTGATAGCACGTCTGGTGGAGATGTTTAGTTCTCTTTGGAACTATGGGGTCTGTCATGCCCTTGTGATGGCCCTGCTGTGGGATCTCTTGGTCTTATTTAAGCTTTGTAATAATTTAGGCCTCAAACTTTCTTGCTTGTTGGGATATTATATGCTGTGGTACTATTATGTAGTGCTCTTTTGCTACCATCTGCTATATGGTTATTATGAGTAATTATAATTGCAAGAATTGGAGTGTGCTTTGCTGGAATGTGAGAGGGCTCAATGCACCGGCTCGTAAGCGTGCTGTTAAACAAAAATTGAGGAAAGCCAATGTGATGTTGCTTGTTTCCAGGAAACTAAATGTGAAACCTTTGATATAAGGGAAATTAGGGCCTTCTGCCCTAGGCAATTTGATACTTTTGCTTTTGCGCCATCTGTGGGTGCTTCTGGTGGGATCCTGGTGGTCTGGAACTCGGCTGTGTTGTCTGGTGTGCTGGTGGAAATACAATCCTTTGTGGTTGTGGTGCGTTTTACCTCTAAACAAAATAATGAGCAGTGGTCTTTAGTGTCTGTTTATGGGCCATGTCAGGGAGAAGCCAGGGATAACTTTATGTCCTAGTTATATAATTTGCATATTCCAATTGATGATAATTGGCTAATCATTGGAGATTTTAATTTCATCAGGTCCTCTGAAAACAAAAATTTACCAGGGGGGATGTCAATGACATTTTTATCTTCAATGAAATTATTGGTCATCTGGGTTTGCTTGAATTGCCACTTAAAGGAAGGTCTTACACTTGGTCTAACATGCAAGATTCCCCATTGCTTGAGCAGCTGGATTGGTTTTTTACCTCCACTAACTGGATATCTATTTATCCTTTTACTGAAGCTCTGCCTCTAGCTAGAACTGCTTCAGACCATGTGCCTTGTGTTGTAGTTATTAAAACTTCCATTCCTAAATGTAACATCTTCAGATTTGAGAACTACTGGGTGCACATGGAAGGGTTTTTGGAGTGTGTGCAGAAATCTTGGAGTAAACCATCTAACAAATCACACTCCTCTGCAATCATTGCTGATAAGTTGAAATCCCTCAGGCAGGATCTAAAGAGGTGGCAAACTATTTTTTCCAAAATGAAGTTGTTCATCTCTAACTTCAACAAGGTCATCTTACTGCTGGATACTTGGAGGAAATCAGGCCTCTTTTTAGGCAGGAATTTAACTTCAGGAAAATTGTCAAGCTGCATTTGGAAAAATCGTTGCATCTTCAGTTCTTGTACTGGAAGAAAAGATGTACTATTAGATTCATCAAAGTGGGTGAGGAGAACACCAAATTTTTCCATGCAATGGCTACTAAGAGGTTTAGAAGAAACTCTATTGCTAGTCTGCAACAGCCTGATGGTGCTGTTATTTCTGAGCACTCTCAAATGGAAGGAATGATTTGGAGTGCTTTTAAAGGGAGGATGGGAGTTTCAAGAGGTATTGTGATGGGTTTTGATCTGCCTGTCCTGCTTAGACATGTGCCTGGCCTAGAGGTTTTGACAAAACCATTTACAATTGAGGAAATGGACTTGGTGGTCAAACATATGCCAATTGATAAAGCCCCTGGGCCAGATGGGTTCAATGGCCTTTTCTTCAAGAAGTGTTGGCATATTATTAAGCAGGAGTTTTATGCTTTAGCTCAGGAGTTTTATGATGGCAAAGCCACCTTGGAAAACATCAATGAGTCTTTCATCACCTTGATTCCTAAGAAACTTTCACCTGAAGTGGTTGGGGATTACAGGCCTATTTCTTTGACTGGCATGGGCATTAAGTTTCTGTCCAAAATGATGGATAATAGATTTCAGGAGTTTATAATGATGTGCATCCATAAGAACCAGTATGGTTTCATTAAGTCTAGGACCATACAAGATTGCATTGGGTGGACTTTGGAATATCTGCATCAGTGTCACCAGTCCAAGAGGCCAATTTTAATTCTCAAACTTGACTTTGAGAACGCTTTTGATTCCATTGAGCATGAAGCTATATTTCAAATCATGAGGCACAAGGGCTTTAATGACAAATGGATTGGTTGGGTCAAATCTCTTTTATCTTCTGGGACTTCATCTGTTCTGCTCAATGGGGTGCTTGGGAAGAAATTTGTTTGTAAAAAAGGTGTCAGGCAAGGGGACCCAGTTTCTCCCCTCCTTTTTTTCTTGCTGCAGATCTCTTGCAATCTGTGGTAAATGATATCCATACTAGAGGGGAAATTAAGCTGCCTATTCCCTGTCATGACAAGGACTATCCAATTGTGCAGTATGCTGATGACACCTTGATTGTGGTACCTGCTGATGGATCTCAACTCTTGGCTCTCAAGAAAATGCTACTGGTTTTTTCTCAGTCCACTGGCTTGGAGGTTAATTACCATAAGTCTTCCATGATACCAATAAATGTTTCCCAGGAGGAAACCCAAAGATTGGCATCCCTCTTTGGTTGTCAAGTGGGCAAGATGCCATTTACATACCTTGGTCTGCCTGTTGGAACTACTAAGCCTGCAATGGCTGACGTGCTGCCTTTGGTTACTTGTATGGAGAGGAGAATGTCTGCTAGTTCATCTTTTCTTGCTCAGGGAGGAAGACTGCAGTACTTGAATTCTGCTTTGTCCTCTTTGCCAATTTTCTTCCTTTGCAGCTTGCTCATTGCTCCTGGTATTTTGAAGCAGCTACAAAGAATTCATAGGCAATGCTTGTGGAGGAAAATAGGCAAGAACCAGCTCCTTCTCTAGCTACTTGGGATTTGATTTGTAGACCTAAAAACAAAGGAGGGCTGGGTATTCTTGACCTTGGTCTTCAGAATGTGGCCCTTCTACTGAAACATGTGAATAAGTTCCTCAACAAGGCTGATGTTCCTTGGGTTCACCTCATTTGGAATTCATATTATCATGAACTTGTCCCACAAAGAACAGCACCATGTGGATCTTTTTGGTGGAAGGATGTCCTTAAGCTCTTGGATCAATTCAGAGAAGTCACATGGGTCAAGGTTAATGAAGGGGACACTGCTCTTTTCTGGCAGGATAAATGGCAGCTTGGAAATTCTGTTTTGCCCTTACAGCATAGGTTTCCTAGGTTATTTTCATTTGTCAAAGATGCTCTGATCATAGTCAAGGATGGATTTTCTGGCCTGGATCTGATCTCTTGGTTCCATCTTCCTCTTTCAGAGCAGGCTCACAATGAGCTTTTAGTTTTGAAATCTCTTATGTTGAACCATGAGAGGGACTCTGATTTGAAGGGTGTTTGGTCTTGGCATGGCTCTGACAAACCATATACCCCTAAACAGTTTTATGTCTCCAGGTTCATTCATCATACTTTTAATCCTGTTTTGACTTGGATTTGCTGTACCATGAAGATTAAGGTCTTTGCCAGGATGTTAATCATGGATAGACTCAACACCAAGGATATGGTGGAAAGAAGGCATTGGCATATTGACGATGGAGTCAATTGTGTGCTTTGTCCCACTCACACCAGAGAAAATAGAGATCACCTCTTCTTCAATTGTAATTTTAGTCAGAGGGTTTGGAACTTTCTCCAGATTGATTGGGAAGCTGGGAATGACATGAGTCAGATTGTGCTTAATGCTAAAAGGAACTTTGCTCGTCCTTTCTTTGCTGAAGTGGTTTTTACTGCTTGTTGAAACATTTGGATCATAAGAAATGGAAAGGGTTTTCGAAAGGAAAGGCCAAGTTTTAATAGGTGGAGAGGAGCTTTTGTGAATGATATGCTTTTATTATCACATAGAATCAAGGTGAGATACAAGGAGGGCCTGATTAGATGGGTCTCCTTTCTCCCTCCTTAAATATAATTGTTGTACTTTAGATTTTCCTTTTCCTTTTGCTACTTCTGGTAGCATTTGTAATCTATGTAATTATGTTTTTATAAGTCAATAAAAGGCTGTGGCGGCTTTCCCTATAGTGTTCAGTCAAAAAAAAAACCTTGTAGGCGTTGTCGTTGTAGCATGTAAGCACCTTGAAGGGTCCATCGGCTCTCGGGAGTAGCTTGGACTTTCTTTCCTTGGGGAAACGGTCCTTGCGTAGATGTATCCATACTTCATCACCCGGTTGGAACACCATTGGAGACTTGTGGTTGTTGAGCTTGGAGGCGAGTCGTTGTACGTGTCGCTCGATCATAGAACGTGTTTCTTCATGCATCTTCTTGAGGTAGGTGGCTCTTGCACTAGCGTCCATGTTTGCTCGTTCTTGAAGCGGTAGAGGAAGGATGTCCAATGGCGAAAATGGGGTGAAGCCGTAGACAACCTCAAAGGGGGACTTGTCGGTTGTAGAGTGTCTTGCACTGTTGTAGGCGTACTCGGCGATAGGTAGGCACTCCTCCCACTCCTTGATATTCCTCTTGATCAACACGCGTAGGAGAGTTTCAAGCGTCCAGTTGGTGACTTCTGTTTGGCCATCGGTTTAAGGATGATATGCGGTCGAGAAGAGGATCTTGATTCCGAGCTTGGCGCAAAGCGTCTTCCAAAAGTAGCTTAAGAACTTGACGTCCCGGTCCGATACAATTGTCTTTGGCACACCGCGCAACCTCAAGATTTCCCTACAAAAGAGATTGGCAACGTGTGAAGCATCCTCTATCTTATTGCATGGGATAAAATGAGCCATTTTAGAGAAGCAATCTACGACAACAAATATAGAATCCTTGCCATTTTGAGTTCTAGGTAAGCCAGTATAAAATCCATGCTAATATCTTCCCAAGGTTGATGTGGAATAGGTAGGGGCATATGTAAACCATAGGATTGAGATTGTGACTTAGCTTTGCAACATGTAGAGCACCATGTGGTGAAACGTGCAACATCGCGATACATGTGAGGCCAAAAATAGTGCTTGGAGAGCGAGGCAAAAGTCTTGTCGCGTCCAAAATGTCCCATGAGTCCACCTCCATGAGCTTCTTGCAAAAGTAACAAATGAAGAGAAGACTCGGGAATGCATAGTTTGTTAGCTTTCATAAGGTAACCATCTTTGATATAGTATCGTTCCCAAGAAGTATGCGTCACACACTTAGCATAAGGAATAGCAAAAGTCACATCATGCTCATACAAATGTTTGATATGATCAAATCCAACAACATTCAATTCAAGTTGAGTAAGTAACATGCATTTGCGGGATAGGGCATCCGCCAGAACGTTCTCTTTGCCCTTAATGTACTTGATCACATAGGGGAAAGATTCAATAAATTCACTCCATTTATCATGTCGTTTATTCAACTTGATTTGGCCTTTAAGGTACTTTAGAGTCTCATGATCGGTATGTATGACAAACTCATGCGGTCTAAGGTAATGCTCCCAAACATGTAACACACGGACTAAAGCATACAATTCTTTGTCATAGATGGGATAGTTAAGTTGAGCACCGGAGAGTTTTTCACTAAAATATGCAATAGCGCGCTTTTCTTGCATTAAAACTCTGCCAATTCCGTTACCACTAGCATCACAATGGACCTCAAAAGTATTGTCAAAGTTAGGCAAAGCAAGAATCGGAGCATGAGTAAGCAAGGATTTGAGCTCATTAAAAGCGGTTGATTGCAAAGGTGCCCAAACAAAGTGTGCATTCTTCTTACTCAAAGCATGTAACGGTGCATCGATAGGGCTGAAATCCTTCACAAAGCGACGATAGAAACCTGCAAGACCAAGAAAACTACGCACTTGTTGCAAATTAGTAGGTCGTGGCCAAGTTTTAATTGCTTCAATTTTAGACTCATCAACATGGACACCCTTTGAAGAAACAACAAAACCCAAGAAAACAAGCTTGTCAACTCCAAAAGTGCACTTTTTCATGTTTGCAAAAAGACGTTCCTTGCGAAGAGTTTGCAGCACGGTCCTAACATGCGTCACATGATCTTTGATGGATTTGCTAAAAACAAGAATGTCATCAAAGTAGACCACAACAGACACTCCAATGTAAGGAGGAAGCACAAAATACATAAGTTGCATGAAAGTATCGGGAGCTTCCGACAAACCCATAGGCATAACTAACCACTCGTACAAGCCAAATTTAGTTTTGAAAGCAGTTTTCCATTCGTCACCTTCTTGTATGTGTATTTGGTAATAGCCACTTTTGAGATTAATTTTGGAGAAAATGGTCGCGCCACTAAGCTCATCTAACATATCATCTAGGCGAGGTATGGGATGCCTATAATGAACGGTGATAGCATTGATGGGTCTACAATCAGAGCACATGTGAAAACTACCATCTTGCTTGGGCACAAGTATAACCGGAACGACACAAGGGCTCAAGCTTTCACGTACATGACCGTTGTCGATGAGTTGTTGTACTTGCCATTGGATCTCCTTAGTTTCTTCGGGATTGATGCAGTAGGGAGCCTTGTTCGGAAGAGGTGCGCCGAGGATGAGGTCGATCCTATGTTCAATGCCACGTAGAGGAGGGAGACCGGGAGGTAGCTCATCGGGGAAGACATCTTTGAATTCCTGCAACAAGTTAGAAAACACTAGAGGTAGAGGATTAGGAATGTTAGTTTCTGCCACCACATCTTTGCATAGGAGGACAAAGTGGATGACACTCGATGGGTTCTCACATATGTCTCTCATATCACTTTTTGTGGCTAGGAGGACTAAGTTTTTCTCTCTTGGCGAAGAGGCGCTCAATTTTGGCTTGTGGCTCTCACTTTGTTTTTGGTGGTTCACTCTCTCACTAGGCTCTCTACGGTGGGAGGAATCTTGCTTGTCAACGATTACTTGGCTTGGTGACATAGGTCGAAGCACATATTCCTTGCCTTTCATCTTGAAGCTATAGTGGTTTGTTCTTCCATTGTGGTTGACTCCGTGGTCAAATTGCCAAGGCCGGCCCAAGAGAAGATGGCACACAGACATAGGTACGATGTCACACTCCAAGGTGTCCTCGTAGGCGCCAATCTTGAATGAAACTTGTACCGTATGCTCCACTTGAATAGTCCCGGAGTCGCTTAGCCATTGCACCTTGTAGGGATGAGGGTGCTTCTTCTTGACCAATTGCATCTTGGAACATAGCTCGTCGCTTGCCAAGTTGTGACAACTTCCTCCGTCGATTATGACCTTCACGGGACGCCCATTAATGCCGGCCTTGGTGTGGCAGATGTGGCATCATTGGTCTTCATCTTGATGGTCTTGGAGCGTCAAGACCTTGGAGACCATGAGAGAGGGACTTGAATCATTGTCACAAACCACTTGATCATCTTCATCTTCGTTCATGCGGCGGTGCATTGAGACGTGCTCAAGGGCTTCCATTTCTTCTTCCCACATCAAGTCGTATGTGCCATCATCGTTGAAAATCATTGTCCGCTTGTTGGTGCATTCAAAGGACTTGTGTCCTTGGCCTCCACATGTGAAACACTTGAAAAAACTTGTCTTGACGGGGTCGTTTGGTGGCGCCGAAGATGATGGATTCTTGGACTTATAGTTGCTTGCCGGAGAGTGAGTCAAGGAAGGCGTAGCTTGCTTGGAACTTGACTTGTCGCCGGTACTTGGTGCTATTCTAGTTGAGGTAGGGGTTGCCGAAGTCGCGGGAGCTTGAGAGTAGGAGCCGAAAGTCTTGGACGAGTACGTGGCGTATTTGAAGTCATCTTGCACTGGTCGCTCGGCCTTGGTCACTTGGTGAACTAGCTCGAGAAGGTTTGAGTATGGTTGGAAGTCGGCAATCCATTTGATGGGGTGGTTGAGGTTATTCAAGAAGTGGGCCATTGTTTGCTCATCGTCTTCCTTGACATTGGCTCGTATCATGGCGATCTCCATCTCTTGGTAGTATTCTTCCATCGTCTTCGTGCCTTGCTTGAGGAGTTGCAACTTCTTGAAGAGATCACGGGTGTAGTGTGTAGGAACGAAGCGAGCTCTCATGACATCCTTCATTTCTGTCGAAGTTGTTATTGGTGGTTCTCCACATGCTTGTCGTCGGTCGATCACTTGTTCCCACCAAATGAGCACGTAGTCTTGGAACTCGAGGGAGGCCATGGCGATCTTATTTTGCTCGTCGTAGTTGTGAAGATGGAATATCTTGTCCACCTTCAAGGCCCATGAGAGGTACTCTTCGGGATCATTGCTTCCGGAGAACTTGGGCATGCTGAACTTGAGCTTTCCGTAGCATAGTTCTTGATCATAGTGGCGGTTGTGATGTTGCCCTTGTCGTGGAGGGAGGTCCTCGAATGCTCGTCCATCATGTTGTTGCTCTTGGCGCGGAGGAGGGTCATGAAGCACTTGTTCCACTTGGTGTCGCTCTTGTCGTGGATGAGGAAGAGGAATATGCGCTTGGTTGCGCCTTTGTTGTTGTTCTTCACGATGTGTGACTTCTTCTTGGATCTCCCGGCGAAGAGCTTCCTCTTGTTCTCGCACTTGGCGGTTGCGCTTCGCAACGGCTCGAGTGGACACGCAGAGTGCGCATTGTGCCTCGAGTTCTTGTGCTTGACGGATGGCGTCATCATCTTGAGTCTCTTGACGAGGTACTTGTGGAGGTACTTGATCTTTGTCCTTTGGTTCTTGCGCTTGTTGTCGCGACCCTTCACGAGTTCGGATTCGGTCTTGTAAGCCATTGCCATGGAATGGATTTTCTGGAGGTTGGCGATCTTGAGGATCTTCATGATGAGGGACTCGAGCTCAGGGAGAACTTGTTTCATAGGAGGAGTAGTCCAAAGATTGCTGACTTGATCGGCGGCTTGAATGGAGCCGTCTTGATGACGAGGATGAGGAAGACGGGCGTCGCACGATCAGGTTGCGGAGTTCCTCCATTTGTGTATTGAACTTTTCGTCGATGTAGTCGCGGTTCCGTGTTTCCGATTGATGAAGGTCGGAGGCGAGTTGCTCCAAGCGTTCACCCAACGCTTCGCTCTCTTGATGTAGAGCACGTTGCGCGATGAAGAAGTGGTTCTTGGTGACGTAGCCGTGATCACCTTCTTGCTCCTCGAAAAGCGGGTTTGCCGACGAAGTTGGCCTATCCATCATATCCAAGTGGGTGAGTAGGAAAATGAGAGAACAATACTGAAGTTACCTTTTCCGAGGATTGAGGATGTAACAAGTGTCACTCAATGTAATGCCACAATAGTAGAATTGGAACTGGGTTTGTTTCTCACACCTACAGGTAGAAGGCTTATGGAGTAACTCGGTTAGGATGGTGGTAAAAAAATTCAAGCAAATATTTGACAAGATATCAATAAGGTTGAGAAGGTTCACAAAGAAGCAAGTAAAGCAAATAGATCAAACCCAAGCGTATCACTAGGAACACACACACGGAAGATAGATGGGATCCGCGCAACCAAGGGGTGAGCACAAATGTGCAACCACGGAAAATGCTCTTGTTGTGCGAATACTAGAGAGGCGTTAGCTCGATTGCTCAAATGGGCAAGATACGCTTGTGCACCAACCTATGAGAGAAACGTGTCGTCTTCAATCCCAACTATGTTATTTATGTGGTGACCAAGATGATGTGACTATGCAACAAGGCTCAATGCTATTGCTTACAAGCTCTACGTGTCTCCTCTTTTGCTTAAAAGCTTTTTTTCTTGATGCTCGAGCCAAGTATTATATGAGACAAGTATTGTAAGATATGCACGGGAGAGACTTAATGCACAACGATGATAACATGATCACTATGGTGCACAAGAGCATGGCCAGGCAATACTCAACTTGCTAGTCTCGATAGGTAAGTGACGCAAAAGGCTCGGGTTATCGATGCCAAAGCAAAGGTGAGTGTCGTCGAGTTTACCGTCCTTGCTTACGGTTGGGATGGAGATGAATTTGTCTAAGCTCGTGTGGAGTCCGAGTCGATGGTCGAGAAGCGGTGATGATGATTCCAAATGCGCCTAAGTAGCCGAAACACCTTAGGACACACGAGCACCCGCAGCCCGAAACTCAAACAACCACGAGAAATAGTGCGGAAGAACACGAGTGGTGGTTTGGAATCAAAACTATGCAAAACATGAATGGCCAAAAGTTTCTGGAGGATCCGTGCGCACGGGGTAAGTGAGGCCCGTGTGCACGGGGTCCCGATGGCCCGTGTGCACGGGGTGCTCTGCGAGCGGATGAACTGCTCCTGATCCGAGAGAATCTCCAAATTTTTGGCCAATTTCAAAGGGAGGAAAGGTGGGGAAGTAGGAAGCTGGGGTAGATCCACTTGCCAAACACCAAATTAGTGGACCAAAACAACCAAATCTCACAAGATCCAACAAATTGCAAGAAATTTTTTTGGGGCTATTTTTGGTGGAGATTTTCGAATTTGGACGAAAAACAACAAAATCAAGCTAGCAAGTGGGGGGATGGGACTCCAAGATGTGAATCAACCTTGCTCATGATACCAAGATGTTGTATGGCAAAACCCTAGAGGGGATATTTTCACACTTGGAGGGGAAAGGAGGAGGAACACTCAAGAGCACAAGACACAAAACACTCAAACAAACCCAAATATCACATCCACTAGAGTAGCACACATGAGATCCACAAGATTTCATGAACAATTCAAGGAAAATAGCACTAGGTAAGTTCTTCCCACTAGGTGAGGTCTTGATCTTGATCTTCTCCAAGAGGAGGGCTTGATAATCCCAAGGATTCTTCCCAAAAGGGGTCTAGATCTCCAAGAGGAGGGGATACAAGGAGCAAAGCTCACAAATGCCTCACATATACTTTGTTGTCCCTAAACATGGTTCTAGGTACGACTTATATAGCCTTGGGGTTGAAGGAGATGAAGAGGAGGGCGAGATGCAATCTCAGCCGGCCATCCTGGGAGGCCCGTGTGCATGGGGTAAGTTGGGCCCATGCGCACGGGGGTCCTGTGGGCACGGTACACGCCCGTGCGCACGGGGTGCTCCAGCGCCAACTTCATGGGCAGTCCGTGGGCACGGGGTCTAGGGGGCCCGTGCGCACGGGGTCACTTGGGACTTCCAGTGTTGCCGCTGTTGCGCTCCGTCTTGGTTCGCGTGGCCTTGGGGTGGTCCTCCTTCTCCTTGGGTGATGCTCCTGAGCTTCATGGTAGTGTTCCTCTTCGTACCTAATGAGACATAGCATATTTTGGTGAGTTAGCAACCAAGTCCCATTCATATCCGTGTGCAAGTCAAGTAGGAAGGAGTTCACCTCAGTTTCCAAAGCACGTGCTCTCGCTCTTGTGACAGGTCCACGTGGGGCTTGATGTGTTGGTGTAGAGTCCATGGGGATGGAGGAAGGATGCTCCGCATCAAAGGATGATGCAACAAAGTAGCATAAGTATTTCCCTCAATTTTTGAGAACCAAGGTATCAATCAAGTAGGAGACTACACTCAAGTCGCCTAGTACCTGCACAAACAAACAAGAACCTCGCAACCAACGCGATAACGGGGTTGTCAATCCCTTCACGGTCACTTACAAAAGTGAGGTCTGATAGAGATAATAAGATAAATATTTTTGGTATTTTTGTTGTATAGATTGAAAAGTAAAGATTGCAAAATAAATGGTGACAGAAATAGCTAGTTGATGGGAAAATAATATGATGTAAAGTAGACCGGGAGGCCATAGGTTTCACTAGTGGCTTCTCTCAAAATAGCATATAATACGGTGGGTGAACAAATTACTTCCGATCAATTGATAGAGAAGTGCATAGTTATGATGATATCTAGGCATGATCATGAACATAGGCATCACGTCCGTGTCAAGTAGACCGAAATGATTTGGCATCTACTACTATTACTCCACACATCGACCGCTATCCAGCATGCATCTAGAGTATTAAGTTCACAAGAACAGAGTAATGCATTAAGCAAGATTACATGATGTAGAGGGATAAGCTCAAGCAATATGATATAGACCCCATCTTTTTATCCTTGATGGCAACAATACAATACGTGCCTTGCTGCCCCTGCTATCACAGGGAAAGGACACCGCAAGCTTGAACCCAAAGCTAAGCACTTCTCCCATTGCAAGAAAGACCAATCTAGTAGGCCAAACCAAACTAATAATTTGAAGAGACTTGCAAAGATATCAAATCATGCATATAAGAATTCAGAGAAGAATCAAATATTGTTCATAGATAATCTTAATCATAAACCCACAATTCATCGGATCTCAGCAAACACACCGCAAAAATAATTACATCGAATAGATCTCCAAGAACATCGAGGAGAACTTTGTATTGAGATCCAAAGAGAGAGACGAAGCCATCTAGCTAATAACTATGGACCCAAAGGTTTGTGGTAAACTACTCACACATCATCAGAGAGGCTATGGTATTGATGTAGAAGCCCTTCGTGATCGAATCCCCCTCCGACAGATCGCTGAAAAAGGTCCCCAGATGGGATCTCACGGGTACAGAAGGTTGCGGCGGTGGAAAAGTGGTTTCGTGGCTCCCCTGGGTGTTTTCAGGGTATAAGAGTATATATAGGTGAAAGAAGTAGGTCGGTGGAGCTACGAGGGGCCCACAAGGGTGGGGGCGCGCCGCCCTACCTCGTGGCCGCCTCGCTACTTCCTTGCTATCCAGTCCAAGTCTCCTGGATTGCGTTTGTTCGAAAAAAGATCCGTGCGAAGGTTTCATTCTGTTTGATATTCCTTTTCTGCGAAACACTGAAACAGGCAAAAAGACAGCAATTTGCACCGTGCCTTCAGTTAATAGGTTAGTCCCAAAAATAATATATAAATGCATAATAAAGCCCATTAAACATCCAAACACATAATATAATAGCATGGAACAATAAAAAATTATAGATACGTTGGAGACGTATCAAGCATCCCCAAGCTTAATTCCTGCTCGTCCTCGAGTAGGTAAATGATAAAAAAAGAATTTTTTGATATGGAATGCTATCTAACATAATTTTCAATGTATTTCTCTTTATTGCGGCATGAATGTTTAGATCCGAAAGATTCTAGATAGAAGTTTAATATTGACATAAAATAATAATACTTCAAGGAATGCTAACCAAGCAATCATGTCTTATCAAAATAACATAGCCAAAGAAAGCTTATCCCTACAAAATCATATAGTTTGGCCATGCTTTATTTTCGTCACACAAAATGCTCCCATCATGCAAAACCCCAATGACAAGCCAAGCAAGTGTTTCATACTTTAGCCTTTTCAAACTCTTTCAACTTTCACGCAATATATGAGTGCGAGCCATGGACATAGCACTATGGGTGGAATAGAATATGGCGATGGAGGTTGTGTGGGAAGACAAAAAGGGAGAAAGTCTCACATTGACGCGGCTAATCGACGGGCTATGGAGATGCCCATCAATTGATGTCAATGCAAGGAGTAGGGATTGCCATGCAACGGATGCACTAGAGCTGTAAATATACGAAAGCTCAACAAAATAAACTAAGTGGGTGTGCATCCAACTTGCTTGCTCACGAATACCTAGGGCATTTTGAGGGAGCCCACTATTGGAATATACAAGCCAAGTTCTATAATGAAAAATTCCCACTAGTATACGAAAGTGACAACATAAGAGACTCTCTATTATGAAGATCATGGTGCTACTTTGAAGCACAAGTGTGGAAAAAGGATAGTAGCATTGCCCCTTCTCTCTTTTTCTCTCATTTTTTCTTTCTTTCTTTGGCCTCTCTTTTTATGGCATTTCTCTCCTTTTTTCCAAAGAACTTTCCTCACATGGGAAAATGCTCTAATAATGAAAATGATCACACTTTTATTTACTTACTACTCAAGAATTACAACTCGATACTTAGAACAAAATATGACTCTATGTGAATGCCTCCGGTGGTGTACCGGGATATGCAATGAATCAAGGGTGACATGTATGAAAGAATTGTGAAGGTGTCTTTGCCACAAATACAATGTCAACTACATGATCATGCAAGGCAATATGACAATGATGGAGCGTGTCATAACAAACATAACGGTGGAAAGTTGCATGGCAATATATCTCAGAATGGCTATGGAAATGCCATAATAGGTAGGTATGGTGGCTGTTTTTAGGAAGATATAAGGAGTCTTATGTGTGATAGAGCGTATCATATCACGGGGTTTGGATGCACCAACAAAGTTTGCACCAACTCTCGAGGTGAGAAAGGGCAATGCACGGTACCAAAGAGGCTAGCAATGATGGAAGGGTGAGAGTGCGTATAATCCATGGACTCAAAATTAGTCATAAAGAACTCACATACTTATTGCAAAAATCTACAAGTCATCAAAACAAAGACTACGCGCATGCTCCTAGGGGGGTAGATTGGTACGAAAATACCATCGCTCGTCCCCGACCGCCACTTATTAGGAAAGCAATCAAAGAACATCCCATGCTTCAAATTTGTCACACAACTTTTACCATACGTGCATGCTACGGGACTTGCCAACTTCAACACAAGTATTTCTCAATTCCACAATTACTCCACTAGCACAACTCTAATATTACCATCTTTATATCTCGAAACAACTATCAAGTATCAAGCTTCTCATAAAATTTAATGCACACTATATGAAAGTTTTTGTTATATCCATCTTGGATGCCTATCATATTAGGACTAGTTTCATAACCAAAGCAAATTAGCATGCTGTTCTAAAAGACTCAAAATAATATAAGTGAAGCATGAGAGATCAATAATTTCTATAAAATAAAACCACCACCGTGCTCTAAAAAGATATAAGTGAAGTACTAGAGCAAAATTATCTAGCTCAAAAGATATAAGTGAAGCACGTAGAGTATTCTAATAAATTCTGATTCATGTGTGTCTCTACCAAAAGGTGTGTACAACAAGGATGATTGTGGTAAAAAAGCAAAGACTCAAATCATACAAGACGCTCCAAGCAAAACACATAGAATGTGGTGAATAAAAATATAGCCTCAAGTAAAGTTACCGATAGATGAAGACGAAAGAGGGGATGCCTTCCGGGGCATCCCCAAGCTTAGGCTTTTGGTTGTCCTTGAATTTTACCTTGGGGTGCATTGGGCATTCCCAAGCTTAGGCTCTTGCCACTCTTTGTTCCGAAATCCATCAAATCTTTACCAAAAAACATGAAAACTTCACAACACAAAACTCAACAAAAAATCTCATGAGCTCTGTTAGTATAAGAAAACAAATCACCACATTAAAGTACTGTAATAAACTCATTATTTATTTATTTTGGTGTTAAACCTATTTTATT
>NC_041380.1:289270020-289347266 GCF_002162155.2 Triticum dicoccoides | reverse complement strand
CTGTCACTCCAAAAGAGAAATTAGGACATCCTAAATAATTTGTATGTTGATCTACTGCAGCTGGAATCAATATTTTATAGATCTCTGGTAAAAAATGAAAATTATTCTTGTGAGCGCATACTTTCTGTTTGTTTCAGCAATATCAAATAACAATCATCCAAGAAGATCCTAAAGGCTTTACTTGGCACAAACACTAATTAAAACATAAAAAACACAATCATAACAAAGGATGTATGATTTATTTATTACTAAACAGGAACAAAAAGCAAGGAACAAAAATAAATTTGGGTTGCCTCCCAACAAGCGCTATCGTTTAACACCCCTAGCCAGGCATAAAAAACAAGAGTAGATCTAGGTATTGTCATATTTGGTATGCAATTCATATGTGGCTCTCATAATATATTCATAAGGTAATTTAATTTTCTTTTTAGGAAAGTGTTCCATGCCTTTCCTTAACGGAAATTGGAATCTAATATTTCCTTCTTTCATGTTAATAATTGCACCAATCGTTCTGAGGAAAGGTCTACCAAGAATAATAGGACATGTAGGATTTCAATCTATATAAAGAACAATGAAATCTATGGGCACATAATTCATATTTGCAACAATAAGAACATCATTAATCCTTCCCATAGGTTTCTTAATTTTGGAATCCGCGAGATGCAAATTTAAAGAACAATCATCAAATTCACGGAAACCTAATACATCACACAAAGTTTTTGGAATCTTGGAAACACTAGCACCCAAATCACATAAAGCATAGCATTCGTGATCTTTAATCTTAATTTTAGTAGTAGGTTCCCACTCATCATAAAGTTTTCTAGGGATAGAAACTTCTAATTCAAGCTTTTCTTTATGGGATTGCATTAAAGCATCAACGATATGTCTAGTAAAAGCTTTGTTTTGATCATAAGCATGAGGAGAATTTTGCACGGATTGCAACAAGTAAATACAATCTATCAAAGAGCAATTATCGTAATTAAATTCCTTGAAATCCAAAATAGTGGGTTCATTGCTATGTAAAGTTTTGACCTCTTCAATCCCACTTTTACCAATTTTTGCATCAAGATCTAAAAACTCCGAATCATTGGGACGCCTTATAACTAAAGTTGACTCATCTCAAGTCCCATCTTTATTAAGATTCGTATTGGCAAACAAGGATTTAACAGGAGACACACCAATCACTTTTAGATCTTCATCATTATTATCATGAAAACTAGAAGAACACGCCTTCACAAAGCAATCTTTTTTAGCACGCATCCTAGTGGTTCTTTCTTTGCACTCATCAATGGCAATTCTCATGGCTTTGAGAGACTCATTATATCATGCTTAGGTGGAATAGATCTAAGTTTCAAAGAATCAACATCAAGAGAAATTCTATCCATGTTCCTAATCAACTCATCAATCTTAAGCAATTTTTCTGCAAGCAAAGCATTGAAATTCTTTTGCGAATTCATAAATTCTTTAACACTAGTCTCAAAATCAGAGGGCATTAAAATTTCCGTAAGAGTTGTTGTAGGAATTACCATAATTATTAGAGGAATTACTAGGAAATGGACTAGAATTAAAATTTCCTCTATACGCGTTGTTACCAAAATTGTTCCTACCAACAAAATTCACATCCATAGATTCATTATTACTCTCAATCAAAGTGGACAAAGGCATATCATTAGGATCAGAAGAAGCACTCTTATTAGCAAACAATTTCATAAGTTCATCCATCTTTCCACTCAAAACATTAATCTCTTTAACCACATGAACTTTTTTATTAGTAGATCTTTCGGTGTGCCATTGAGAATAATTAACCATAATATTATCTAGGAGTTTAGTAGCTTCTCCTAAAGTGATTTCCATAAAAGTGCGTCCCGCGGCCGAATCTAAAAGATTTCTAGAAGCAAAATTCAATCCAGCATAAAAATTCTGTATAATCATCCATAAATTCAAACCATGTCTAGGGCAATTACATATCATTAATTTCATCCTCTCCCAAGCTTGTGCAACATGCTCATGATCAAGTTGTTGAAAGTTCATAATATCGTTTCTAAGAGAGATGATCTTAGCGGGAGGAAAATACTTAGAGATAAAAGCATCTTTGCACTTATTCCATGAATCAATACTATTTTTAGGGAAAGAAGAGAACCAAGTTTTCGCATGATCTCTAAGCGAAAACGGAAATAGCTTCAATTTAAGAATATCATTATCCACATATTTATTCTTTTGCATATCACATAAATCAACAAAGCTTTTTAGATGGGTAGCGGCATCTTCATTAGGAAGGCCAGCAATTGATCTTTCATGACAAGATTCAGCAAAGCAGTATTAATTTCACAAGATTCAACATCGGTAAGAGGAGCAATCGGAGTGTTAATAAAATCATTATTGTTGGTACTGGAAAAAGTCACATAATTTAGTATTATCTTGAGCCATCGTGACAAACAATCAATCCAACAAACAGTCACACAAGAGGCAACTAAAAAAAAGACGAACGGAAGAAGGCGACTAAAAAAGCGAATAAAACGACAAGGGTGAAGTGGGGGAGAGGAAAACGAGAGGCAAATGGAAAATAATGTAATGCGAGGGATAAGAGTTTGTGATGGGTACTTGGTATGTCTTGACTTGGCGTAGATCTCCCCGGCAACAGCGCCAGAAATCCTTCTTGCTACCTCTTGAGCATGTGTTGGTTTCACCTTGAAGAGGAAAGGGTGATACAACAAAGTAGTGTAAGTATTTCCCTCAGTTTTTGAGAACCAAGGTATCAATCTAGTAGGAGACTTCACGCAAGTCGCCTAGTACCTGCACAAACAAACAAGAACCTCACAACTAACGCGATAAAGAGGTTGTCAATCCCTTCATAGTCACTTACGAAAGTGAGATCTAAAAGAGATAATAAGATAAATATTTTTGATATTTTTGTTGTATAGATTGAAAAGTAAAGATTGCAAAATAAACAATGATAGAAATAGCTAGTTAATGGGAAAATAATATGATGTAAAGTAGACCCGGGGGCCATAGGTTTCACTAGTGGCTTCTCTCAAAATAGCACATAATACGGTGGGTGAACAAATTACTGTCGAGAAATTGATAGAAAAGCACATAGTTATGATGATATATAGGCATGATCATGAACATAGGCATCACATCCGTGTCACGTAGACCGAAACAATTCTGCATCTACTACTATTACTCCACACATCGACCGCTATCCAGCGTGCATCTAGAGTATTAAGTTCATAAGAACAGAGTAATGCATTAAGCAAGATGACATGATGTAGAGGGATAAACTCAAGCAATATGATATAAACCCCATCTTTTTATCCTCAATGGCAACAATACAATACGTGCCTTGCTGCCCCTGCTGTCACTGGGAAAGGACACCGCAAGATTGAACCCAAAGCTAAGCACTTCTTCCATTGCAATAAAGATCAATCTAGTAGGCCAAACCAAACTGATAATTCGAAGAGACTTGCAAAGATATCCAATCATGCATATAAGAATTCAGAGAAGAATCAAATATTGATCATACATAATCTTAATCATAAACCCACAATTCATCGGATCTCGGTAAACACACCGCAAAAAGAATTACATCGAATAGATCTCCAAGAACATCAAGGAGAACTTTGTATTGGGGTCCAAAGAGGGAGAAGAAGCCATCTAGCTAAGAACTATGGACCCGAAGGTCTGTGGTAAGCTACTCACACATCATCGGAGAGGCTATGGTGTTGATGTAGAAGCCCTCCGTAATCGAATCCCCCTCTGGCAGATCGCCGGGAAAGGTCCCCAGATGGGATCTCACGGGTACAGAAGGTTGCGGCGGTGGCAAAGTAGTTTCGTGGCTCCCCTGGGTGTTTTCAGGGTATAAGAGTATATATAGGCGAAAGAAGTAGGTCGGTGGAGCTATGAGGGGCCCACGAGGGTGGGGGGCGCGCCGCCCTACCTTGTGGCTGCCTCGCTGCTTCCTTGACGTCCACTTCAAGTCTCCTGGATTACGTTTGTTCCAAAAAAGATCCTCGCGAAGGTTTCATTCCATTTGATATTCCTTTTCTACGGAACACTGAAATAGGAAAAAAATAATTTGCAGTGGGCCTTAGGTTAGTAGGTTAGTCCCCAAAATAATATAAAAGTGCATAATAAAGCCCATTAAACATCCAAACAGATAATATAATAGCATGGAACAATAAAAAATTATAGATACGTTGGAGACGTATCACCAGCCTTGCGAGGGCCCCTGGAGGGACCAGCCTCGTGAGGACTGTCCACAGGGCAACGCTGGCCTCCCTCCGCTGCCACCACCACCAAGAAGGAACGACGATCACCACCAGGACGAGGGGGCTGGGGGCTTCCAGGAGCCTCGTGCCACCGCCTGCATCCTGGGCGGCGCTCAGACCCCTGCCTCTCATCGCATCTTCAAGCAGTTTGCTCGTAAAGTGAATGCGGCCCTCCCCAAGTTCGAGGCTATGCGTCCGCTCAGGTGGTCCAAGTGCACCATAACCTCTAGCTCGTTTGACCAGCTCAAGTGCGCGGCAACTGTCGGTGCTCTCCCGATGCTCTGCTCGCCAACCATCAACAACGTCCTTGTCACCAAGACCCTCATCGATGGAAGTGCAGGGCTCAACGTTTTTTCCATCGAGACATTCGACCGACTCTAGGTGCCCTATGACCAGCTATGGCCCACCAAGCCCTTCTCAGGAGTGACCGATGGCTCCACCACCCCGATAGGGCAGATCCTCCTCCCTGTCACCCTCGGTACCCGCGATAATTACTGCATCGAGCTCATTGACTTCGACGTCGCCCACATTCGCCTTCCGTACAATGTCATCCTCGGCTACCTGGCCCTGGCCAAGTTCATGGCAGTCACCCACCATGGATACAACGTCCTCAAGATGCCAGGGAGCTGCAACATCATCACGATTGCCTGCGAGGAGAAGGACACGGTATGCTCTCTCGAGCGCTTCTACCAGGCTGCGGTGGTCGAGAACCCAGACGACGAAGGCACCGTCTACCCTCCTGAGGTTGTCCCCAAGAAGAAGAAGCAACTGCTCCACCAAGAACCTCAGGAGAGTGGGGTGTCCAACGACACCACCTTAGGACCAGCGCCCACAGTCGGGGCGCCTCCCTCTGTTGCATAGGAAGGCGCGCCCGACGCCCCTCCCAGGCTAGGCTCAGGGGCTCTCCTCTAGAGGGCCTCTGACCTAGCCAACATCATGAGGGAGGCGCTCATGCACCATGTGGAGGCATGCTTTAGCATGCGTTTCCGCCGGGAAGGCACAAGGTGCGGGGAGCCAAATGCTCTGGAGTTCATCACCAAGGCAACCGAGGAGCTTCAAGAGGCGAGAGCTATACGCGGCGACCACCGCCCACCACCCAGCGCGGCTCCTGGTCCTGGCTGAAGGAAATATACCCTAGAGGCAATAATATAGTTGTTATTTATATTTCCTTATATCATGATAAATTTTTATTATTCATGCTAGAATTGTATTAACCGAAAACTTGATACATGTGTGGATACATAGACAAAGACACAGTGTCCCTAGTAAGCCTCTACTAGACTAGCTTGTTAATCAAAGATGGTTAAGTTTCCTAACCATAGACATGTGTTTTCATTTCATGAACGGGATCGCATCATTAGGAGAATGATGTGATGGATAAGACCCATCCGTTACCTTAGCATAATGATCGTTAAATTTTATTGCTATTGTTTTCTTCATGACTTATACATATTCCTTTGACTATGAGATTATGCAAATCCCGAATACCGGAGGAATACATTGTGTGCTATCAAACATCATAACGTAACTGGGTGATTATAAAGATGCTCTACAGGTATCTCTGAGGGTGTTTCTTGGGTTGGCATAGATCAAGATTAGGATTTGTCACTTCGAGTATCAGAGAGGTATCTCTGGGCCCTCTCGGTAATGCACATCATAATAAGCCTTGCAAGCAAAGTGACTAATGAGTTTGTTGCGGTATGATGCATTACGGAACGAGTAAAGAGACTTTCTGGTAATGAGATTGAACTAGGTATGAAGATACCGACGATCGAATCTCGGGCAAGTAACATACTGATGACAAAGGGAATAACGTATGTTGTCATTACGGTACGACCGATAAAGATCCTCGTGGAATATGTGGGAACCAATATGAGCATCCAGGTTCTTCTATTGGTTATTGACCAGAGAGGTGTCTCGGTCATGTCTACATAGTTCTCGAACCCATAGGGTCCGCATGCTTAACGTTCGATGACGATTTAGTATTATATGAGTTACGTGATTTGGTGACCGAATGTTGTTCGGAGTCCCGGATGAGATCAGAGACATGACAAGGAGTCTCGAAATGGTCGAGAGGTAAAGATTCATATATAGGATGATAGTATTCGGACACCGGAAGTGTTCTGGGGGTACCGGGTATGTATCGGGTCACCGCAAGGGGTTTCGGGCAACCCCCGGCAAGCTATATGGGCCTAATGGGCCAAGAGTTAGACAGACCAGCCCCAAAAGGGGCTGGTGCGCCCCAATAGGCTGAATACGAGGAGAAGGAAAGGAAGGGAAGGGAGAAGGAAAGGGGAGGATTCGGCCTCCACCTTTCTTACCCTTCCTCCCTTTGTTTCCTTCCCCCTCCGATGGATATGGAAGAAGGGGGGAGGCCGACTTGGAGGAGGCGCCCAAGTAGGATTACTCCTACTTGGGGTGCCCCTTGCAGCCCCTCTCCCTTTCCCACCTATATATATGTGGGGGGCACCGCTAGAACATAGAACATTGATTCCTAGCTATGTGGGGCGCCCCCTCCACAATTTATGCTTCCGGTCATATTGTCGTAATGCTTAGGCGAAGCCCTGCGTGGATAACTTCACAATCGCCATCACTACACCGTCGTGCTGACGAAACTCTCCCTCGACACATTGCTGGATCAAGAGTTCGAGGGATGTCATCGAGTTGAACGTGTGCAGAACTCTGAGGTGCCGTACGTTCGGTACTTGATTGGTTGAATCGAGAAGACGTTCGACTACATCAACCACGTTAAGTAAATGCTACCGCTTTCGGTCTACGAGGGTACATGGACACACTCTCCCCCTCTCATTGCTATGCATCTCCTAGATAGATCTTGCGTGATCGTAGGATTTTTTTTAAATTGCATGCTATGTTCCCCAACAGTGGCATCCGAGCTAGGTCTATGCGTAGAGGATATGCATGAGTAGAACACAAAGAGTTGTGGGTGATGATAGTCATACTGCTTACCACCAACGTCTTATTTGATTCGGCGGTATTGTTGGATGAAGCGGCCCAGACCAACCTTACATGACCACGTTCATGAGACCGGTTCCACCGGCAGACATGCAACTTGTTTTGCATAAAGTGGCTAGCGGGTGTCTGTTTCTCCAACTTTAGTTGAATCGAATTTGACTACGGCTGGTCCTTGTTGAAGATTAAAACGTCAAACTTGACGAAACATCGTTGTGGTTTTGATGCGTAGGTAAGAGCGGTTCTTACTAGAAGCCCATAGTAGCCACGTAAAACTTGCAACAACAAAGTAGAGGACGTCTAACTTGTTTTTGCAGGGCATGTTGTGATGTGATATGGTCAAGACATGATGTGATATACATTATTGTATGAGATGATCATGTTTTGTAAAAGTTATCGACAACTGGCAGGAGCCTTATGGTTGTCGCTTTATTGTATGAAATGCAAACGCCATGTAATTGCTCTACTTTATCACTATGCGTTAGCAATAGTTGTAGAAGCAATAGTTGGCGAGACAACCACAACGCTACGATGGAGATCAAGGTGTCAAGCTGGTGACGATGGAGATCATGACGGTGCTTGGAGATGGATATCAAAGGCACAAGATGATGGCCATATCATGTCACACATTTTGATTGCATGTGATGTTTATCTTTTATGCATCTTATTTTGCTTAGTACGGCGGTAGCATTATAATATGACCCCTCACTAAAATTTCAAGGTATAAGTGTTCTCCCTGACTATGCACCGTTGCGACAGTTCATCGTGCCGAGACACCACATGATGATCGGGTATGATAAGCTCTACGTTCACATACAACGGGTGCAAGATAGTTTTGCACATGCGGAATACACGAGTTAAACTTGATGAGCCTACCATGTACAGACATAGCCTCGAAACACTCAAGACCGAAAGGTCGAACGTGAATCATATAGTAGATATGATCAACATACAGATGTTCACCATTGAAGACTACTCCATCGCACGTGATGATCGGACATTGTTTAGTTGATATGGATCACATGATCATTTAGATGACTCAAGGGATGTCTATCTAAGTGGGAGTTCTTAAGTAATATGATTAATTGAACTTATTTTATCATGAACATAGTCCTGATAGTATTTGCATATCTATGTTGTAGATCAATAGCTCGCATATAGCTCCCCTGTTTTATTTTTGATATGTTCCTAGAGAAAAACTATGTTGAAAGATATAGTAGCAATGACGCGGACTGGGTCCGTGATTGATACGTCTCCAATGTTATTAGCTAGATGGCTTCTTCTCTCTCTTTGGATCTCAATACAAAGTTCTCCTCGATCTTCTTGGAGATCTATTCGATGTAATCTTCTTTTGCGGTGTGTTTGTCGAGACCTGATGAATTGTGCGTTTACGATCTAGATTATCTATGAACAATATTTGATTCTCCTCTGAATTCTTTTATGTATGATTTGTTTATCTTTGCAAGTCTCTTCAAATTATTAGTTTGGTTTAGCCTACTAGATTGACCTTTCTTGCAATGGGAGAAGTGCTTAGCTTTGGGTTCAATCTTGCGGTGTTCGATCCCAGTGACAGAAAGGGAACCGATACGTATTGTATTGTCGCCATCGAGGATAAAAAGATGGGGTTAATATCATATTGCATGAGTTTATCCCTCTACATCATGTCATCTTCCTTAAAGCATTACTCTGTTCTTATGAACTTAATACTCTAGATGCATGCTGGATAGCGGTCGATGTGTGGAGTAATAGTAGTAGATGCAGGCAGGAGTCGGTCTACTTGTCACAGACGTGATGCCTATATACATGATCATACCTAGATATTCTCA
This sequence comes from Triticum dicoccoides, assembly GCF_002162155.2. NCBI lineage: Eukaryota > Viridiplantae > Streptophyta > Magnoliopsida > Poales > Poaceae > Triticum > Triticum dicoccoides. Next base: position 289,338,202 of record NC_041380.1, on the reverse strand, counting down.
TAATTATTCACTTTCCTATCAATTGCTCGACATTAATTTGTTCACCCACCATAATACTTATGTTATCTTGAGAGAAGCCACTAGTGAAACCTATGGCCCTCGGGTCTATTCTCCATCATAAAAGTTTCCAATCTATTTTATTTTGCTATCTTTTACTTTCAATCTATATCATAAAAATACCAAAAATACTTATCTTATTATTATCATCTCTATCAGATATCACTCTTGCAAATGGTTGTGAAGGGATTGACAACCCCTTTATCGCGTTGGTTGCGAGGTTCTCATTTGTTTGTGTAGGTACGCCGTGACTCGCGCATGGTCTCCTACTAGATTGATACCTTGGTTCTCAAAAACTGAGGGAAGTACTTACGCTACTTTACTGCACCACCCTTTCCTCTTCAAGGGAAAACCAACGCAGTGCTCAAGAGGTAGCAATGATCTAAGGATTATCCTCATTGCTGCACAGAAGAATTATGTCCTTGATGCACCGCTAGGTCAGACCTATTGCGGGAGCAGATGTAGACGTTATGAACGTTTGACAAGCTCGGTATGATGACTACTTGATAGTTTAGTGCACCATGATTTATGGCTTAGAACCGGGACTTCAAAAAGGTTTTGAACGCCATGGAGCATATGAGATGTTTCAAGAGCTGGAAATGATATTTCAGACTCATGCCCATGTTAAGTGGTATGAGACCTCTAAAAAGTACTTTTCCTACAAGAGGGAGGAGAATAGCTCAGCTAGTGAGCATGTGATGAGAATGTATGGGTAGTACAATCGCTTGAATCAAGTGGGAGTTAATCTTCCAGATAAGATAGTGATTGACAGAGTTCTCTAGTCACAATCACCAAGTTACTAGAACTTCGTGATGAACTATAATATGCAAGGGATGACGAAAACGATCCCCAAGCTCTTCGCGATGCTGAAATCAGCGAAGGTAGAAATCAAGAAATAGCATCAAGTGTTGATGGTTAACAAGACCACTAGTTTCAAGAAAAAGGCAAGGGGAAAGAAGGGGATCTTCAAAAAGAATGGCAAGCAAGTTTCCACTCCCATGAAGATGCCCAAAGCTAGACCTAAGCCTAAAACTGAGTGCTTCTACTGCAGAGAGAATGGGCACTGGAAGCGGAGCTACGCCAAATACTTGGCAGATAAGAAGGATGGCAAAGTGAACAAAGGTATATTTGATATACAGGTTATTGATGTGTACTTTACTAGTGTTCATAGTAGCCCCTGGATATTTGATACTGGTTTAGTTGCTAAGATTAGTAACTCAAAACAAGAGTTGTAGAATGAACATAGACTAGTTAAGAGCGAAGTGACAATGTGTGTTGGAAGTTCCAAGGTTGATACGATCACCATCGCACACTCCCTCTACCTTCGGGATTAGTGTTGAACCTGAAATAAATGTTATTTGGTGTTTGCTTTGAGCATGAATATGATTAGATCATGTTTATTGCAATACAGTTAGTCATTTAAGTGAGAGAATAATTGTTGTTCTGTTTACATGAATAAAATCTTCTATGGTCATACACCTGAGGTGAATGGTTTATTGAATCTCGATCATAGTGATACACATATTCATAATTTTGATGCCAAAAGATGCAAAGTTGATAATGATAGTGCAACATATTTGTGGCACTGCTGTTTAGGTCATATTGGTGTAAAGCGCATGAAGAAACTCCATGCAAGATGACTAAGACTCCGTTCTTCGGAACAATGGAGCGAGCCACTGACTTATTGGAAATAATACATACCGATGTATGCGGTCCGATGAGAGGTGAGGCTCGCGGCGGGTATCATTATTTTCTAACCTTCACATATGATTTCAGCAGATATGGTATATCTACTTAATGAAACACAAGTCTGAAACATTTAAAAAGTTCAAAGAATTTCAGAGCGAAGTGGAGAATCATCGTAACAAGAAAATAAAGTTTCTACGATCTGATCGCAGAGGCAAATATTTGGGTTACGAGTTTGGCCTTCATTTAAAACAATGTGGAATAGTTTCACAACTCACTCCACCTGGAACACCAGAGCGTAATGGTGTGTTTGAACGTCGTAACCGTACTTTATTGGATATGGTGCGATCTATCATGTCTCTTACCGATTTACCACTATCATTTTGCGGTTATGCATTAGAGACAGCTGCATTCAAGTTAAATAAGGCACCATCTAAATCCGTTGAGACGACACCATATGAACTATGGTTTGGCAAGAAACATAAGCTGTCGTTTCTTAAAGTTTGGGGTTGCGATGTTTATGTGAAAAAGTTTCAGCTTGATAAAGCTCGAACCCAAATCGGAGAAGTGTGTCTTCATAGGATACCCGAAAAGAAACTGTTGGGTACACCTTCTACCATAGATCTGAAGGCAAGATCGTTATTGCTTAGAATGGATCCTTTCTAGAGAAGGAGTTTCTCTCGAAAGAAGTGAGTGGGAGGAAAGTAGAACTTGATGAGGTAATTGTAACTTCTCTTGAATTGGAAAGTAGCACATCTGTGAAATCCGTTCCCATGATGCCTACACCAACTAGAGATGAAGCTAATGATAATGATCATGAAACTTCGAATCAAGTTACTACTGGACCTCGTACGTCAAACAGAGCCTGTTCTGCACCAGAGTGGTACGGTAATCCTGTCCTGGAAGTCATGTTATTAGACCATGGCAAACCTATGAACTATGAAGAAGCTATGATGAGCCTAGATTCCGACATATGGCTTGAGGCCATGAAATCGGAGATAGGATCCATGTATGAGGACAAAGTATGAACTTTGGTGGACTTGCCCAATGATCGGCAAGCCATTGAGAATGAATGGATCTTCAAGAGGAAGACGGACACTAATGGTTGTGTTACTATCTACAAAGCTTGACTTGTTGCAAAAGGTTTTTGACAAGTTCAAGGTGTTGACTACGATGAGATTTTCTCACTTGTAGCGATGCTTAAGTCTATCCAAATCATGTTAGCAATTGCCACATTTTATGAAATCTGGCAAATGGATATCAAAACTACATTCCTTAATTGATTTCTTAAAGAAGAGTTGTATATGATGCAACCAAAAGGTTTTGTCGATCCTAAAGGTGCTAACAAAGTGTGCATACTCCAGCGATCCATCTATGGACTGATGCAAGCATTTCAGAGTTGGCATATACACTTGGATAAGGTGATCAAAGCATATGGTTTTATACAGACTTATGGTTAAGCCTGTATTTACAAGAAAGTGAGTGGGAGCTCTGTAGCATTTCTAATATTATATGTGGATGACTTATTGTTGATTGGAAATGATATAGAATTTCTGGATAGCATAAAAGGATACTTGAGTAAGAGTTTTTCAACGAAAGACCTCGGTGAAGCTACTTATATATTGGGCATCAAGATCTATAGGGATAGATCGAGACGCTGAATAGGACTTTCACAAAGCACATGCCTTGACAAGATTTTGAAGAAGTTCAAAATGGATCAGTCAAAGAAGGAGTTCTTGCCTGTATTGTAAGGTGTGAAGTTGAGTAAGACTCCAAACCCGACCATGGCAGAAAATAAAAAGAGAATGAAAGTCATTCCCTATGCCTCAGCCATATGTTCCATAAAGTATGCTATGCTATGTACCAGACCTATTGTGTACCTTTCCATGAGTTTCACAAGGGGCTACGATAGTGATCCAGGAGTGGATCACTGGACAGCGGTCAAAGTTATCCTTAGTTACCTAAGAGGACTAAGGAAATATTTCTCCTTTATGGGGGTGATAAAGATTTCTTCGTAAAGAGTTACGTCGATGCAAGCTTATACACCGATCCAGATGACTCTGAATCTCAATCCAGATACATATTGGAAGTGGGAGCAATTAGCTAGAGTAGCTCCATGCAAAGCATTGTAGACATGGAAAATTTGCAAACAACATATGGCTCTGAATGTGGCGGACCTGTTGACTAAACTTCTCTCACAAGCAAAACATGATCACACCTTAGTACTCTTTGGGTATTAATCACATAGCGATGTGAACTAGATTATTGACTCTAGTAAACCCTTTGGGTGTTAGTCACATGGCAATGTGAACTAATCACATAAAGATGTGAACTATTGGTGTTAAATCACGTGACAATGTGAACTAGATTATTGACTCTAGTGCAAGTGGGGGAGTGAAGGAAATATGACCTAGAGGTAGTAATAAAGTTTTTATTTATATTTCCTTATATCATGATAAATGTTTATTATTCGTGCTAGAATCGTATTAACCTGAAACTTGAGACATGTGTGGATACATAGACAAAACAGAGTGTCCCTAGTAAGCCTCTACTAGACTAGCTCGTTAATCAAAAATGGTTAAGTTTCCTAACCATAGACATGTGTTGTCATTTGATGAACGTGATCACATAATTAGGAGAATGATGTGATGGAAAAGACCCATCCGTTAGCTTAGCGTAATGATCGTTAAGCTTTATTGCTATTGCTTTCTTCATGACTTATACATATTCCTTTGACTATGACATTATGCAACTCCCGAATACAGGAGGAATACCTTGTGTTCTATCAAACGTCACAACATAACTGGGTGATTATAAAGATGCTCTATAGGTATCTCCGAAGGTGTTTGTTATGTTGGCATAGATCGAGATTAGCATTTGTCACTCCGAGTAGCGGAGAGGTATCTCTGGGCCCTCTCGGTAATGCACATCATAATAAGCCTTGCAAGTAATATGACTAATGAGTTACTTGCGGTACTATGCATTACAGAACGAGTAAGGAGACTTTCCGGTAACAAGATTGAACTAGGTATGATGATACCAACAATCGAATCTCGGGCAAGTAACATATCGATGACAAAGGGAATAACGTATGTTGTCATTATGGTATGACCAATAAAGAACTTCGTAGAATATGTGAGAACCAATATGAGCATCAAGGTTCTGCTGTTGATTATTGACCAGAGAGGTGTCTCGGTCATGTCTACATAGTTCTCGAACCCGTAGGGTCCGCACGCGTAACGTTTGATGACGATTTTGTATTATATGAGTTATGTGATTTGGTTACAAAATGTTGTTCGGAGTCCCAGATGAGATCACAGACATGAAGAGGAGTCTCGAAATGGTCGAGAGGTAAAGATTCACATATAGGACGATAGTATTCGGACACCAAAAGTGTTCTGGGGGTACCGGGTATGTATCAGGTCACCAGAAGGGGTTCCGGGTAACCCCCAGCAAGCTATATGGGCCTAATGGGCCAAGAGTTGGACAGACCAGCCCCAAAAGGGGCTGGTTCACCCCCTATAGGCCGAATAGGAGGAGAAGGAAAGGAAGGGAAGGGAGAAGGAAAGGGGAGGATTCAGCCTCCCCCTTTCCTTCCCATCCTTCCTCTTTTTCCTTCCCCTCCGATGGATATGGAAGGGGGGAGGCCGACTTGGAGGAGGCGACCAAGTAGGATTACTCCTACTTGGGGCGCCCCTTGCAGCCCCTCTCCCTCTCCCACCTATATATATGTGGGGGGCACCGCTAGAACACAGAACATTGATTCCTAGCCGTGTGCGGTGCTCCCTCCAAAGTTTACGCTTTCAGTCATATTGTCGTAGTGCTTAGGTGAAGCCCTGCACGGATAACTTCACCATCATCGTCACCACGCCGTTGTGCTAACGAAACTCTCCCACAACACTTTGCTAGATCAAGAGTTCGAGGGATGTCATCAAACTGAATGTGTGCAGAACTCAGAGGTGTCATACGTTTGGTACTTGATCAGTCGAATCGAGAAGACGTTCGACTACATCAACTGTGTTAAATAAACGCTTCTGCTTTCGGTCTACGAGGGTACGTGGACACACTATCCCCCTCTCGTTGATATGCATCTCCAAGATAGATCTTGTGTGATCATACGAGATCTTTTGAAATTGCATGCTACGTTCCCCAACACCGGCGAGGATAGCGATCTGCGCATTTGCATCAACTTCCCAGGGCTCAACAGGGCTGCATCTCGGGAGCGCTTTTGGCCATCACGCACTGGCCGATGCGAGGGCCCCCTCATAGCTACGTTCGCATGCCTTTCGGTTTGCTGAGCAGGGCTGTCGGGCATTAGCGTCACATGCGGAGCATCATGGCAGCCTAGGAGGCCAGGCACTAGGCGATCCTATCGGAGATGGCGACGGGTCCTCGCGAGCTCCCTGGTCCCTCAGAGCCTCCCGAGGTTCAGGGCCTGGGCGGCTCATAGGAACGACTTCTGCAGCACGCGCCCTCAACTATTCCAACATCTCTCTAGCATTGGTGCCAGGTGACATTTTCTGGTTTATTCAGTTGGGGGCGCCCCTCGGGCTGCATTATCCCCAAGCCATGTGGGTGCGTCCTGGCGGCATAGAACTAGCTCTACTCTATCCATGAGATGATTTATGATATCACCTGCCTGCCTGGTGTTTTACTGCCCTTCGCGACCACCCGCGTTGCTGACCGACATCCTGCTCATCTCGCAACAGGGGCTACACATGCTGGCACGGCGCTTGTGGTCGGGTCCGTCCCTGCAACGCTGACAAATCTGAGAGATCGAGCTCTGGCTCGCGGCCTGCCCCGCGCACGTCACCTCATGAGATCCTCAGTGCCTTCATCTTCTTGCGGAATGATCAGTGGCAGGACAACAAGTGTGGTCATGCGTCGTGTTCTTCTCCTTGGACTAACTCGCAGGAACCCCCGGAGCTTAACTATGGATGGCCGCCCCTTTTTCATGCAATTCGCTTGCACGTTAAAGGGGGGCGCCTGAGCACCGTGCCTCAGGAGTCCCTAATGGCTCTCCAGCCCTCACCCCCTGGCCTTGACCATGGCATCGCGACCTGGCATACCAGCGGCAGCTAAGCCTCGCTCGAGGGCCAGGACCCGAGGACGTAGAGCAACTAGATGAGCAAGGAAAAGGGGGAGGCCAGCATGAGCCCTACCTAGAAGTGCCACCTCTAGGGCGCAACCAGACGATGCGCATGGGAATCGCCGCAGGCAAAATAAGACAAGTCACCCATACAGATCAGCATCAACCTCATGACCCAGTCCCTCGACCCTCACAGCCTCACTCGGGCAATGTCACTTTCCTTTTCGGCCTTTGGGGAGTTGCTTGCACACCAAAGGGGACCTCTTGAGCATCGTGCCTCAGGAGCTCTCACTGGACCTTGGGCCGCTCACCTCCTGGCCTTGACCACGGCATCGCGACCTGGCATACCAGTGACAGCTGAAGCTTGCCTGGGGACTGGGTCCTGTCGGTGTAGAGCACTAAGCTGCCACGAGAACAAAAAGGGGGAACCATGGCGAAGTGGGATATGCAATTTTCAATGCAAAGCTAAGGAGGATAGCATTAAAATAAAAACTTTACAGTTTTTTACATACCACCATGGGGCTTGTCACATTTCGCGCAGGGAAAAAAAGAAGAAAACCTCGAAGGAACCGTCCGCTGGGTATCACCGGCGATGCCGGGGGGACGCAGCTGTTGTGCTCCTTGCACGGCGAGATCTCGGCAGCACATAGTTGTTGTCGCTGGACTCCGGAGAATCGCTGGGCTCGGGAGAGTCGCTGGATTCCTAGGAGTCATCGCTGCTGACGAAGGAGCTGCCGGCAATGCCGGAGGCGAGCTCGACGCCTGCGGCCTGCTTCCCCCGGGGCAGCACTCCAGCTGTCGGCCCTCCTCGTCGAAGACCTTGAAGAACAATGTGGAGGCACCATCGTACTCAAAGTGGATGGTGAGGGGCCCTTCTGGGCGACAGGCACGGGCGACCTCGCCCCATCCGCACGTCATGAAGATGCCGCCCAGGGGGACGACCTTGACCTCCACTCACGTGGCCAGACTGCAGCACCCGGCGTGCTGCAGCCACAGCTCAAGTGGCCCTCTCGGTGGCATCTCCTTGGAAAATAACCGCGGGAACCGGATCCACATGTGTGGCGGCATTGCCACCCACACCAAGAACTCGTGTGAGGAGCCCTCGGAATTGGTTCGCAGGTCGGCTGGCCGCGCAACCTCAGCCTAGCCACCGTGGTCTTGGCCCGCGCGGCACTGGGCACTGCCACCCACTCTGAAGCCCTGCGCGTGGGCGTACAGAGGGAGCAGGAATCTAGGCAGAGGTCACTCGTACCAAGGTCGCATCATCTCCTGTCTTGCATTGGCGTCGTGAGGATGGCTAAACCTCTTCTTCAGCGGAAGCGGTTCGGGCTCCTCCCGAGGGGCCTTTCCCTTTTCTGCCGTGGAGAACCTCTTCATTGGTGCCATGGTAGCTATGGCAAGATGGCAAGACAAGGAAGAAGAAGAAGGAGCGGGTGGCAAGAAGATGGAGATGAGCGAGGGGGGCTCTGCCCCTCCCCTCATTTACAGCCGGCGGGAGGCCAACCTCCGGCCTCCATGATCCCATGCAATGATGGTTTTCTCTCTGCATGCAGCAGAGTCTCATCAAGTCGAACAGTTGCCGAGGTAGCGTGAGGAAGCGGAGATGCCCACGTGCCATCAATCACCATGCGTTGACCAAGACCGCAGGCAGTTAGGGCCCGCGGCGCTCCGCACTTGCCCTTTGGCTTCGCCTCGAAGCCAAGTTCGAGTGCGCCTTGTGCCCGGGGGCTACTGTTGGCGTTCTGGGAACGGGGGTACCCAGACTTGCCTACTTGCAGCCCACGGTGTGGCTCCATCGATGGCCCGGTATGGCCCAGCTTCAGCATCAACAACTCAATACCCTCGCGATGGGCCAAGCCTCGCGAGGTGGACGACACCAAGGCCTCCACGAGGAGCATTCTCTCCAGGCTGGCTCTCGAGGAGTGGAGATTTCTATGCAAGACTCACCTCGCGAGGTTCGGATGACGTGAGCCATGACGACCAAGGCCATGCGGCAGTGTACCAGTTTCCTGTTTGGTGCTAAGGAGGCAAGCACAGGCGCGGACTCTCGAGGAATCAACCAAAGGTTTCCATTCTAGTGCAACAAGACCAAGACCGCCAGGATGACGGGACGGAGATCATCGCCGAGCCCACCATAGTGTCACGGCTAGAGGCTTTTGCAGGCGAAGACTACTTTTGTCAGGATATCATGTACTAGTTGTCTCCCTTCGAATTTGGCTGTTGTGGGATCCCTTCCCGCCTTCATTTGGGAATAGGACCAAGGCCCTCATATAAATAGGACTTAGCCACCACCATAGAGGGAGGGATCATTCAGGTCATCCTCACACCCACCAGCTCATCGAGCACAAGAACACTCCTCCTCCCGAGGTTGTTCTGCCACTGTACTAGTTCATCCTCAGCCCCTCGAGGCCAATCCACCACAAAGCAGGAGTAGGGTTTTACACCACAAGGTGGCCCGAACCTGGGTAAACTGTTGTGTCTCTTTTCCATTCAGTTCATCCAGCTAGGCTGTGAGATTAGCGAGTAGGAAGACTGGGGAGGACGAGTTCTTCGCACGCACCCCAGAGTTTGAACCTCTCAAGGGTCTGCGGAACACGAAATCCGACAGATGCAACCATGTCCTACAACGATAAGGCTAAGATATGCAAGATCATGATATACATCGCTAACAGAGCAACCCTATCTTTACCGTTGTTGTATTGGCAACCACCGATGGATGAGAACCTCACCATTTGGTCCGCCAAACTATAGTGAGCAGGAAAACGTTTCTCTTCATCTCCCGCTCTTTGTGTTGATATTGTCATCAACGTAACCAATAGGTTAGACCTCTACAATGCCTTTTTAATGTCATTGCATAAAGGATTGCCTACCTGCACTACAAAAAAAGACACATTAGTGACATTTTGGGCCAAAGGAATTTTCTTTCTATCATGCGTATGACACTTCTATGACGATAATTGTGACAAAACCCGGTATCATCATAGATGTGGTGGGCTCCTACTTCTATGACAAAAATCATGACAGAAAATGGGCTTTTTTGTCCTGGGCGGGCCAGAGATGCAGCTGCATGACATTCTTTGGGCCGTGCATGACGAAAAAAAGTGGTAGAAGTGAGGGCGGGGAAAATATCAAGGAGTTCCCGGTTACGATGGGTGGTCGGGGCCGAGCGATGCACGGAGGTTTGCGCATTTCTCTCATACACATACGCGCGTGTGTGCGAGGCGTTGGGCTCTAACTGAACCCGAGCGATTGCACTAGCTACGTTATTGAACCCCGATCGATCCCTTGTTGTTAACTGAACCCGAGTGATTCATTCGCTACTGCTGCTAACTGAAGCCTATGGATGCTGCCTCTTGATGAACAGTGAGCATTGTTGGGGGGCTGGATAAACAGTTCCCGGTGGGGGGTGGATGAACAGGACCCCGTTGTAGTAGAGGCCGTTGCCGCTAGATGAACACGACCCCGATCGAGCCGGTTGGGGGTGGATGAACAGGACCCCGTGGAGGGATGGATGAACAGGACCCTGTGGAGGGCTGGTTGAACAGTAGCCAGTGGAGGGCTGGATGAACAGTAGCCCGTGGAGGGGTGGTTGAACTGGACCCCGTGGAGAGGGCTGGTTGAACAGTAGCCGGTGGAGGAGCGGTGGAGGCTGGATGAACAAGAGCCCGTGGATGAACAGTCGCAGGTGGAGGCTCGAGGAGGTCGACGGTGGATGAATAGTAGCCCGTGGAGGCTGGAGGAGGTCGATGGTGGATATGAACAGTATCTCGTGGAGTCCCACTTCATAGTACGCCACACCCCTCCCGATGAACAGGACCCCCGTTTCGACCGTAGAGCTCCAACACAAGTCCGTTTCCTCCGTTTTGCGGTACGCCACACCCCTCCCGATCAACAGGACCCCGCTTCGACCGTAGGAGGTCCAAGAGAAGTCCGTTTCCTCCGTTTTGCGGTACACCAGACCCCTCCCGACGAACAGGATCCCGTCTCGACCGTGGCTGGTCGAACACAAGGCCGTTTCCTCTGTTTTGCGGTATGCCAGGCCTCATTTCGATCGGTTTTTCCATCCAAGCCGGTTGGTTCCCAATGAACACGACGACATAGTTTCTCCGTTCCGACCTAGCCATCTACACGAGCCCGTGCCATACGTATGTGCCAGTAGGCGTTCGATACCCCGCCCGTATGTATGTACGTGGCCGTATTTACTTTCTTGCACCCTGGCTGTACGTATGTGTACATGCTACGTGCCTACCTCTACTACGACACGTGCGCGCCTATACTACAACACGTGGCCTTCCTTACACGGCCACGGTTCATCGCTGCAGCCTGCAGACAGACTGATCGTATGTACGTACAGGTTCGCGACCAGAATGACAATGCTATGTACGCTTCGACCAGGTGGGTCCCGACTGTTAGGCACTTCCTTGCATGCGAAGATGTAGCTGGTGGGTCCCAACAGTCAGTGGGGAAATATTTTTTTCGTGAAATACGATGGCCCGTCTAGTGGGTCCCTGCTGTCAGGTGGAGGAATCATTATTTTGCGTGTAATAAGGAGGCACTTCCTTGCTGCGGCCGTGGACCCAGTTGTCAGCCTCTCCATGTACAGTACTCTTCCGATGGAAGTCGTTTGTTGACCACATTGACCACGTCGCGCCGAGAGCACCATGGTGGTGGACGACGGCGAGGCCTAGGAAGGAAATGACATGGAGCCGGGGAAGACGCAGCAGTGGACGCCCACACGGAGAGGAGTATGAGGGTTCACTGGTTCGGCTGCGGTGTGAGGCTGCTGTTGCCGTAGAATAACAGGGGGTGTGGGCGAGTAGAGGGATGGCTTGGTCAGCGTTGGGAGTAGTAGGGGCGGTGAGGCCTCCGCAGCAGCACAGCCGTCCATGGGAGGCAGGAGCAGGCGGCACGACCGACGCTAGTTTGGGCGGCTGGATAAAGAAGACCAGAGGTTGAAGAAGCACTATGGCTGTTGGATGGACATCATACAATCACTGGAGCTATAATCGTTCATATTGACTAAGTTGACAAAGCCCTCCGTCCCCGTCAACTTAGTAGGCCTGCAAGTCAGCCTCCCACTATGGTGGGTCCCAGCTAGCAGGGGAGTATTCATTTTTTTTGTGCATAATAAGGAGGCACTTCCTTGCGTGCGAAGATATAGCTGGTGGATCCGACCTGTCAGCGGGGGGAACATTTTTTCACAAAATACAAAGGCCCTTTTGGTGGGTCCCAGCTGTCAGGTGGAGGAATCATTATTTTGCATGTAATAAGAAGGCATTTCCTTGTGTGCTTCCGTGAACCCAGCTATCAGCCTCTCCACATACAGTCCACTTATGATGGATGTTGTTCGTTGACCATGTTGCGCCGAGCGCATCCAAGGTGGTGGACGACGGCGAGGCCCCGGACAGCAATGAGCCGGAGATGGGAAGACGCGGGAGTGGAGTCGCAGACGGAGGTGTACGTGGGTTAACTGGTTCTGGTGTGGTGTGGTTCAGCAGTCGGTGGAGAAGAACATGAGGTGTGGAGGGGTGGAGGGATGGCCTGGCCGGCGGTGGGGTAGCGCTTCACACCAAAGCATGCTAAGCAGAGCTGGTAGTAGCAGGACGTGGGGGCAGGTGGTCCCGGCGGCACTAGAGGAAGAAGACGAGAGATTGAAGATGGATGCAGGTCGTTGGATGTAAATCCAACGGCTAACGATGCCAGAATCATTTGTTGACTAAGTTGACAACGACTTGCGTTGGCTTCGACCTATTAGCGCACATTTCAGCCTCCAAAAAGGTGGCACATATTCAACCCATTTTTCACAATTTACAATCAATTTGATCTCTTTTTTAAGAATTACAGTCCATTTGCTGGGCTGGGTGAACAAATAATGTAGCATCCATGCGGCTCATTTATTTTTTTTCTAAAAAATTACAGGCCATTTGCACTTTCTTGAAATACACGATTTTGCTGGGCTGATTCTAATTATAATGTTGGGTTGGGCGCAGCAATGTTATCAAAAAATAAACAGGGGCTGCGCATTTTGTTATAAATATATTTAAATAATAAGTGATTTATTATTACATTGGTCATTAAATCTTACCAAGATTTTGTACACAATCACCAGGATTTTTGTTGCCAAAAAAATCTTGGATTTTATTGTTAAGAAATTATTTTTATAAGTTAATAAGATGTGGGATATTGTTTTCTTACATATGTAAGTATTTGTTAAATATATGGTGACAATAACAATAATATATAATAACATATAAAATAATATATATATATATATAATATAGTTAGAAGGGAAACATAAGTTGGACCAGGCATTCCTATTCTTATATAGAAAAATAGAATAGACATCTGTGTTTTCTTCAAAAAAATACATAAGTTGGGCTGCCGATGTTTCAGGGAAAATAAAACCTCGGATGGGAGATCCATTGGCCGGTCGATACATGACGACCCTCAAGAAAATACAAACCAACATGTCATGGGCTGCGCATGTTAAAAAAGAAAGCCTAGCCAGGGAAGCCCACAACCCAGCTGATACTTGCTGCCCCAGTGATAATAAATGATACCTGCCAGCTCCCCGGCTTCGTTGTAAATTTATCTCCTTTAGTAACTACGTTGAAGCACCTAAGAAAATGTAACTATGTTGACAAACCCATGGGCCCCAACGTCCGTATAGCATTAGGAGGAAGTATTTTTTTCAATGAGGCACTTTCTTGCGTACGGCCATAGACCTGGTGGGTCCTGACTGTCCGCCTCTCCACGTATAGTCCTCTCCATATTCCTCTCGTTTGTTCAACATGTTCACAATGGCAGGCAGCGGCGCCGCGGCAAGCGTACAAAGGCGCAGGACGAGATCGGACCACCTGAGGCAGTGCCTTATTTGTACCAAAACTACTGAGCTAACCTAGTGGCCAAGTGACACTACCGGACCGCTGTTTGGCCCGGGTTCGATTCCACCTGATGCGGGGAAAATATCTCCAAATTTTTTGCCTCTGCCATTATTGACATGTGGGTCCCCATTGTCATCTACGCACACCATGTCCAACACTTGCCAAAACTTCGTCCCCCATTTTCTCTGTTTTTCGCACACACGACATTGTGTGGGCATTTTGAAAATAGCATATCTTTTTGACTGTGCATCATATGAAGATGTGCTATGCATGAATGTTGATCAGCATGATATTAACTGGCTGGTAGTTCTATTTTCGACCATGAATAAAACTTCCAACATGATGTTATCCCTGTTTGAAAAGGTCGTGTTAATATAAATGTTCTGCCTATGAAAGTTGCAGTTTCTTATCTGAAACTGAACTTGCAGTTTCTTATCTAAAACTGAAACTTGTAGTTTCTTCTCTGAGAATCACATTGTCTGCACTTTTATACTCCTATGAAACTACATTTTTTGAAGTGCTAAAAATATATCTCTAGAATTCATAAAATACTCCATATGCTCAATACTACAAATCTGAAATTCAAAAGACATTCATATCTGAAAGTACTCTCAAAATACACAACACAAAACATAATTCACAACCTGCAAATACTAACAACCCTAAGCTCCTCCTGACAATTCACAACCTGCCCAACTATTGGGCTGGGGGGTAGTCCCCTCCTATCCCTCGGTGGTAGACAATCGCCTTGTGAGACGATGTGAACGGCGAGGGAGAGGATGGCGGGGAAGCGTCGTCAGGCCAACTGCTTTTCTCCTCTTGCAGTTGGGTTTGGTTGACGAAGACTCCACCGGCTCGCTCTGGCACGGCACCTTGTAGATGCTCGATCCTTCAATCTCTGGTGGATGCTCCATCTGGGATCGATACTCCAACCACCGCTCCCTCATGATCGGATTCGGTAAATCTTTTTGCTCCATGGCCCAGAGGAGCAGCTCTATGTACTCCCGCTTGACTCCCTTCGGGAGTATCACCGCCTTTTTGCTCTATTGCAGATATTTGGCCACGGATGTCGCCGCCGCCGCTAGTTGGTCCTTTTTGTCAAACTAAGACCGTATCTCCAACATCCTAGCTAGCTTCACAGGGTCGTCATCTGCGATCCTCACGTATCGATTGTACTCCTCCATCGATCTACTTCTCCACAACACCTTCACTCGTCGGTGGTGATTTTTGAATGGAAGAGGAGAGGAGCAGCACTGGTTTTGGATTAGAATGGGAGAGGAGCGATGCTGGTTTTGGATTGGAACAAGAGAGGAGGGGCGGTGGTTTTGAAATGGAAGAGGAGAGGAGCGGCGCTGGATTTAGATTGGAACAGGAGAGGAGCGGCTGTGGTTTAAGAGGAGAGGAGCAGCGCTTGGTCTTAGAAGTACTTTTTTGTTTTGCGTATTTTGGGTCAAAGTTTGACCACATACTGTATTTCATAAGCAAAATGTGAATGCATGTCACCAAAAATTGTATCGTTTGGTTCGTATGTGAATGTACTTTCAAATTATATTATTTTTGCAACATATAACATATATTTTATTTGTGAAAATCATGGTCAATTATGGCCCAAAAAAGGAGACTAGTTAATGTGGGGTCGCTTTCTTAATTAAAGGGTAAATTTATTTTGATTTTGATCCAGTCATAGCACGCCGGCCCTCTCGTCCAATCCTTAATCGCTGCCGCACGCTCCTCTCCCTCTTCTCCAGTGCAAAAGCACCTCCTCTCCTGTCCATCATCTCCATTCCAAAATCACCATCTCGCCTCTCCCTCTTCTCCATTGCGAAACCACCCCCTCTCCTCTCCATCATCTCCATTCCAAAACCACCGTCTCGCCCCTCCCTCTTCTCTATTGCAAGACCACCGTCTCTCCTCCCATCTTCCAAAGCTAAGCACCGAACCACTCAGAAGGACATCTATGGAGAGGATGCAACAATGAATCAGGCAGATCACCGGCGGCGACCAGGCAAAGTTAGACAGGTTGAAGGAGATCCTTACTTGGTTTGACAATGAGTGGGAGATTTTGAGGACGGTGAGGGCCATGTGGCAATGTATGCGAAAGAGCGAGACAACGGCGATGAGGGCGGCGATGTACTCCTCGGCGGCAGTCATGCCGTAGTCCTTCGAGTTCATCGAGTATCTCCTCTAGGCGATGGAGCAGACAGATTCGCCCAAGGCGAAAGCCAGGCGGAGGTGGTGGGCGTACAGGTCGAAGGTCGAGCACCCAGAGGATAACGAATCGATCGAGTACAATGTGCCATTTGTGAGGGTGCAGAGCCAGCCGGAGCCACAAGAGTATTCGCTCTCCCACTGCAAGAGGAGGCCGGATGGCGCGATGTCGCTTCCCCGCCGTTCTCCACGGTTCCCTCGACGCTCGCCTCGTTTCAACGGCGGCGGTAGGGTTTAAGGTAAGCTTCGCACTAACCTAATCTTCCATCTTCTCATGCTTACAATCAGTGTGACAGCTAATGAAAATCATGCTTAGAATCAGTCTCCGAGTACTACGCCAATCACCCTAAAATAGCTTTGGACCTTTGGGTCAAAGTTGTGACACTATGTACAAATAAAAAAAATAGATCGGTGCTTCTTTCAGAAAAGTGTACTCCCAAGAAAACTGCCAATATAAGCTACTAGTATTTGGTTAGAGGATTTGTTGCCGAGAAAGATCCGTCCACAGAGAGTGCCACACATCCCACTGGTGGTGGTGGATGCCAATGCGTGCATGGAGCATGGTTGGTGTCGCTAATTTTTACTTGGCACACCTCGCACTCTGCATATATGCCGGTTCCATCCATACATTTGTGCAGTTCCACCAAAATGCAGCTGAATAACCCTGTTTGCACAGATAATGAAAAAGCATGATTACATTATAGTGGCACTAGTTGATGAAACATACACTAATAAATAGAAGAAAATATTACGATAGTACCATAGTATGCCATGATGAGAGGGCGAGATGGGCCCTGCGACGCCTCATATGGTATGCCTCATACTGGAAATCGACCCAAGTCTCCCCGATACACCTTCTGCTAGTGATGAACATCAATGTACAGCTGTAGTACAAGGAGAGGCCTTGAGACATTCCAATCTCTATTTTTGTGCAGATCAACTAAATTAAGCACCCCAGTTTGCTGAAACGCTTAAACATTAACAATGGGACAAGTTGATGAAACATATACTAACAAAGAGAAGCACTTTCTTTATCTACATTGGAAATGAAATGATAGAGAGGACACTAACTCTATTTTAACTGTATTATTACTTCATTTTATCAGTGGCACTAGGGTCGAGCAGGTGGCAAACAAGGTGTACCGTGCGTCGCAAGGATGGAGGTCGGGGGTGCTTAGACCGGGATGCTAAAGCGGGCACTTTCAGTCCCTATCTTCCGCCCCTGATGTTTCTGTGGTAGCATTTGGGTTGTAATCCAAACTTGGTCGAGATTGTGCTGCGCCCCCCCCCCCTACCTGCCTAGCTTATGTGGCGAACTTGTCTCCTGCTAGTACTCAGTCCGTTCTAGTAGTAGTTGCATGACTGCCCGCTTACACCAAGATGTTGCTGGATAATGGTTCTCTATGGTCGGGTTTCTTTAATGAAATTGGAGGAAACCTCCTCTTTCGATATAAAAAAATCAGTGGCACTAGCAGTACCAAAACATTGCCTCAAATTAATAGTGCCACTAGATTAAGGTGAAAAATAATAACATTACTGCTTTATCATGGCAGTGCCAAAACAGTAGCACAAGAGCAGACTCAACATGCAGGATCTTTGGCAAACGGTCAGACCAAAAAGGAACATACCTCGTGATGGGAACCATATCTGCAGTCAACGCCATCGTAGAAGGGATGCCACCAGTCACCAAGATGGATGATTCAATTCATAGGAACTTTTGGTGTAGTTCATCTAAAATGAAGCAATATCCCATGAGCTAGCAGCTTCTTCTTCATTTTTTAAGAAAAGGGCTCCAGCCCCGGTTCCATTTCCATCAGAAAACGAAACCAACAGAGCTTCTTCTTCATTAGTTGCAATAAAGCAACATCAAGGTTGGTTGTGAAGCACCTGGAATGTTCAACTTTAATTTGGATATCATTTGTGTAGTTCAACTAAGATCAAGCGTGAAATGTATATCTCTGTTTGCACAAAAAAGGTGGAAAGGAGGGTCACTAAAAAGTGATGAACCATACATCAAATGAAAAGAAGCATGTTCCCTATCTGAATGGAAATCCTACAAGGACCGTTGCAATTTCTAAAGCAGCAACATTGCTAGATATTAGTGTGGGCATTAGGATTAACTATGACAACTGTTAAATACGACATTACTTTAATGGTGCCATTGCTTCATTTTACCAGCAACATTACATTAACAGCTACTACAGAGTTGGTATTCGGGCACAGGAGAGTAGGCGAACCAGCACAGTTGCATTTCTAATGAAAAGAAGCAACTTATCTTAATGGGAAATTTAGCAGGACATGAAAAAAGTGCCATTGATTCATATTACCGGAGGCATTACATTGAAAACAACATTGGTTTAATGTGTCCTTACTTTTAACAGTGCGACCGCTACAATTTACCAGTGGCATTACATAAGAGTGGCTCGGGGCAACAAACATCAGAACATGATATCTAGGTTGGTCCCATTTTTGTTCGGTATAACTGATGTCTACTACACAACCTTCTTCTTGTAGACGTTGTTGGGCCTCCAAGTGCAGAGGTTTGTAGGACAGTAGCAAATTTCCCTCAAGTGGATGACCTAAGGTTTATCAATCCGTGGGAGGCGTAGGATGAAGTTGGTCTCTCTCAAGCAACCCTGCAACCAAATAACAAAGAGTCCCTTGTGTCCCCAACACACCCAATACAATGGTAAATTGTACAGGTGCACTAGTTCGGCGAAGAGATGGTGATACAAGTGGTATATGGATGGTAGATAAAGGTTTTTGTAATCTGAAAATATAAAAACAGCAAGGTAAGTAATGATAAAAGTGGGCGTAAACGGTATTCCAATGCTAGGAAACAAGGCCTAGGGTTCATACTTTCACTAGTGCAAGTTCTCTCAACAATAATAACATAATTGGGTCACATAACTATCCCACAACATGCAACAAAGAGTCACTCCAAAGTCACTAATAGCGGAGAACAAACGAAGAGATTATGGTAGGGTATGAAACCACCTCAAAGTTATTCTTTCCAATCAATCCGTTAGGCTATTCCTATAAGTGTCACAAACAGCCCTAGAGTTCGTACTAGAATAACACCTTAAGACACAAATCAACCAAAACCCTAATGTCACCTAGATACTCCAATGTCACCTCAGGTATCCGTGGGTATGATTATACGATATGCATCACACAATCTCAGATTCATCTATTCAAACCAACACAAAGAACTTCAAAGAGTGCCCCAAAGTTTCTACCGGAGAGTCAAGACGAAAACGTGTGTCAACCCCTATGCATAAGTTCATGGGCGGAACCCGCAAGTTGATCACCAAAACATACATCAAGTGGATCAATAGAATACCCCATTGTCACCACGGGTATCCCACGCAAGACATACATCAAGTGTTCTCAAATCCTTAAAGACTCAATCCGATAAGATAACTTCAAAGGGAAAACTCAATCCATTACAAGAGAGTAGAGGGGGAGAAACATCATATGATCCAAATATAGTAGCAAAGCTCGCGATACATCAAGATTGTATCACCTCAAGAACACGAGAGAGAGAGAGAGAGAGAGAGATCAAACACATGGCTACTAATACATACCCTCATCCCTGAGGGAGAACTACTCCCTCCTCATCATGGAGAGCACCGGGATGATGAAGATGGCCACCGGAGAGGGATGCCCCCTCTGGCAGGGTGCCGGAACGGGTCTAGATTGGCTTTCGATGGCTACAGAGGCTTCTGGCGGCGGAACTCCCGATCTATTGTGCTCCTCGAAGTTTTTAGGGTATATGGGTATATATAGGAGGAAGAAGTACATCGATGGACCTCCAGGCTGTCCACGAGGCAGGGGGCGTGCCCAGGGGGGTGGGCGCGCCCCTACCCTCGTGGGCAGCCCGGGACTCTTTTGGTCCAACTCTAATACTCCGTGGGCTTCTTCTGGTCCAAAAATAAGTTCCGCGAAGTTTCAGGTCAATTGGACTCCGTTTGATTTTCCTTTTCTGCGATACTCTAAAACAAGGAAAAAACAGAAACTGGCACTGGGCTCTAGGTTAATAGATTAGTCCCAAAAATCATATAAAATAGCATATAAATGCATATAAAACATCCAAGGTTCATAATATAATAGCATGGAACAATCAAAAATTATAGATATACTGGAGACGTATCAGCATCCCCAAGCTTAATTCCTGCTCGTCCTCGAGTAGGTAAATGATAAAAACAGAATCTTTGATGTGGAATGCTACCTAATGTATTTATCCATGTAGTTCTCTTTATTGTGGCAAGCATATTCAGATCCATAAGATTCAAGACAAAAGTTTAATATTGACATAAAAATAATAATACTTCAAGCATACTAACAAAACAATTGTGTCTTCTCAAAATAACATGGCCAAAGAGAGTTATCCCTACAAAATCATATAGTCTGGCTATGCTCTATCTTCACCATACAAAGTATTTAAATCATGCACAACCCCGATGACAAGCCAAGCAATTGTTTCATACTTTTGACATTCTCAAACTTTTTCAATCTTCACGCAATACATGAGCATGAGCCATGGCCATAGCACTTTAGGTGGAATAGAATGGTGGTTGTGGAGAAGACAAAAAGGGAGAAGATAGTCTCACATCAATTAGGCGTATCAACGGGCTATGGAGATGCCCATCAATAGATATTAATGTGAGTGAGTAGGGATTGCCATGCAACGGATGCACTAGAGCTATAAGTATATGAAAGCTCAACAAAAGAAACTAAGTGGGTGTGCATCCAACTCGCTTGCTCACGAAGACCTAGGGCATTTTGAGGAAGCCCATCATTGGAATATGCAAGCCAAGTTCTATAATGAAAAATTCCCACTAGTATATGAAAGTGATATCATAGGAGACTCTCTATCATAAAGATCATGGTGCTACTTTGAAGCACAAGTGTGGTAAAAGGATAGTAGCATTGTATCTTCTCTCTTTTTCTCTCATTTTTTTATTATTTTTATTTTTTTATTTGGGCCTTCTCTTTTTTATGGCCTCTTTTTTTGGGGGGCTTTTTTGGCCTCTCTTTTTTTCGTCCGGAGTCTCATCCCGACTTGTGGGGGAATCATAGTCTCCATCATCCTTTCCTCACTGGGACAATGCTCTAATAATGATGATCATCACACTTTTATTTTCTTACAACTCAAGAATTACAACTCGATACTTAGAAAAAATTATGACTCTATGTGAATGCCTCCGGCGGTGTACCGGGATATGCAGTGACTCATGAGTGACATGTATGAAAGAATTATGAATGGTGGCTTTGCCACAAATACGATGTCAACTACATGATCATGCAAAGCAGTATGACAATCATGGAGCGTGTCATAATAACGGAACAATGGGAAGTTGCATGGCAATATATCTCGGAATGGCTACAATGCCATGATAGGTAGCTATGGTGGCTGTTTTGAGGAAGGTATATGGTGGGTGTATGATACCGGCGAAAGGTGCGCGGTATTAGAGAGGCTAGCAATGGTGGAAGGGTGAGAGTGCGTATGATCCATGGACTCAACATTAGTCATAAAGGACTCATATCCTTATTGCAAAAATCTACAAGTTATCAAAGCAAAGTATTACGCGCATGCTCCTAGGGGGATAGATTGGTAGGAAACAACCGTCGCTTGTCCCCGACCGCCACTCATAAGGAAGACAACCAATAAATAAATCATGCTCCGACTTAATCACATAACGGTTCACCATATGTGCATGCTACGGGAATCACAAACTTTAACACAAGTATCTATCAAATTCACAACTACTCACTAGCATGACTCTAATATTACCATCCTCATATCTCAAAACAATCATCAAGTATCAAACTTCTCATAGTATTCAATGCACTTTATATGAAAGTTTTTATTATATCCCTCTCGGATGCCCATCATATTAGGACTAAATTCATAACGAAAGCAAATTACCATGATGTTTAGGACTCTCAAAATAATATAAGTGACGCATGAGATTTCATCTGTTTCTATAAAATAAAACCACCACCGTGCTCTAAAAAGATATAAGTGAAGCACTAGAGCAAATGACAAACTACTCCAAAAGATATAAGTGAAGCTCAATGAGTAGTCGAATAATAATGCAACTATATGAAGACTCTCTACATTTAAGAATTTCAGATCTTGGTATTTTATTCAAACATCAAGCAAAACAAAAGGAAATAAAATGACGCTCCAAGCAAAACACATATCATGTGGTGAATAAAAATATAGCTCCAAGTAAAGTTACCGATGAACGAAGACGAAAGAGGGGATGCCTTCCGGGGCATCCCCAAGCTTAGGATCTTGGTTGTCCTTGAATATTAACTTGGGGTGCCTTGTTCATCCCCAAGCTTAGGCTCTTGCCACTCCTTATTCCATAGTCCATCGAATCTTCATCCAAAACTTGAAAACTTCACAACAGAAAACTCGTAAGCTCCGTTAGCGAAAGAAAACAAAACACCACTTTAAGTTACTGTAATGAACTCATTATTTATATATATTGGTGTTAAACCTACTGTATTCCAACTTCTCTATGGTTTATAAACTCTTTTACTAGCCATAGATTCATCAAACTAAGTAAACAACACATGAAAAACAGAATCTGTCAAAAACAGAACAGTCTGTAGTAATCAGTAACTAACGCAAACTTCTGGAACCCCCAAAATTCTAAAATAAATTGGTGGACCTGAGTAATTTGTCTATTAATCATCTGAAAAAAGAATTAACTAAATAGCACTCTCCAATAAAAACTGGCATCAATTCTCGTGAGCGCTAAAGTTTCTGTTTTTTTACAGCATGATCGCAAAGACTTTCCCCAAGTCTTCCCAATGGTTCTACTTGGCACAAAAACTAATTAAAACATAAAAACTCAATCATAACAGAGGATAGATAAATTATTTATTACTAAACAGGAGCAAAAAGCAAGGAAAAAAATAAAAATTGGGTTGCCTCCCAACAAGCGCTATCATTTAACGCCCCTAGCTAGGCATGATGATTTCAACGATGCTCACATAAAAGATAAGAATTGTAACATAAAGAGAGCATCGTGAAGAATATGACTAGCACATTTAAGTCTAAACCACTTCCTATGCATAGGGATTTTGTGAGCGAACAACTTATGGGAACAATAATCAACTAGCATAGGAAGGCAAAACAAGCATAACTTCAAAATTTTAAGCACATAGAGAGGAAACTTGGTATTATTGCAATTCCTACAAGCATATATTCCTCCCTCATAATAATTTTCAGTAGAATCATGAATGAATTCAACAATTTAACCAGCACCTAAAGCATTCTTTTCATGATCTACTTGCATAGAAATTTTACTACTCTCCACATAAGCAAAATTCTTCTCTTTTGGAATAGTGGGAGTATCATAAGAGACTCGAATACTATAAATTGTTTCCACATTAAAAGAGTAATGTTCAGAAAAAGGGTAATCATAATCATGACAAGTTTTATAAATATAATCATCACTACTTTTTATAGCATAGGTGTCATCACAATAATCATCATAAGTAGGAGGCATGCTATCATCATAACAAATTTGCTCCTCAAAACTTGAGAGGCTAAAAATATCATCTTCATTAAACATAGCATCCCCAAGCTTGGGACAAACATTAATTGCAGAAAATATATTCTCAAATATGTCATCCTCATCAAACATAGCTTCCCCAAGCTTGGGCCTTTTCATATCATAAGCATAATCACTCTCACCATTAATAGTATGGATAGCACCAATAGTATAGCAATTATCATCATATTCTTCCAAGCAAGTGCCAAAAAGATTTGCAAGATCATAAGAACTATCATTATCTTCAACAATTATATTTTCATGAGGCACAACAGTAATAGGAGTAGCATTATTTGGGAGAGATATCTTTTTACCTCTCTTCCTTTTTCTTTTCTTCTTCTTCACCACATCATGTGTGGGTTCAATCCTCTTTCTGGAGCTCCTTATTAATTGAATAGGAGGCTCCTCCTCATTACCTGATTCATCATAAGAAATAATAGGAGGGTATTGGGAAGTCTCTTCCCTTTCATTAGTATTCTCTTCATCTTCTATTTGTTTTCTTTTCTTTATGTAGTTGGCAATATAAGGATTTTCAATACAATTCACCGCACAATACATATAAATTTCCTCTAGATCAAAGCCAAGAAGTTTATCATGGGCAAATACTGGAAGATAGTTAGTTATACGTTTCATTTCTTCGTAACCCATAAGCAAACTAACTTCATTATGATGTGCAAGGGAAATCAAGTCATCACAATTTTTGGAAATGATTAGATCATGAAACAATTTGCATCGGATGGTTAAATGACCATGTTCATTGCAAAGTTCACAAGTATGGCCAAGAAAATTTAAATTTTCAGCACAAACATCTAGCCTTTCTTGCAACAATTTAGTTTCTAAGTACTTATGCCTCTTGCAGAACCTATCTTCCCTAATTCGTGTGTACTTGCAAACCCAATGCACTCCACAAAAATTGACATGTTTATAGGAGACATTTTCATCATAACTAGTGCAATCATCATTAGTACTATGGATATTCAAGGAGTTCATACTAACAACATTACAATCATGCTCATCATTCAAAGATTTAGTGCCAAACATTTTAATGCATTCTTCTTCTAACACTTTGGCACAATTTTCCTTTCCATCATACTCACGAAAGATATTAAAAAGATGAAGAGGCAAACTTAATTCCACATTTTTTGTAGTTTTCTTTTATAAACTAAACTAGTGCTAAAAAAAGAAACAAAAAGATTCAATTGCAAGATCTAAAGATATACCTTCAAGCGCTAACCTCCCCGGCAATGGCGCCAGAAAGAGCTTGATGTCTACTACACAACCTTCTTCTTGTAGACGTTGTTGGGCCTCCAAGTGCAGAGGTTTGTAGGACAGTAGCAAATTTCCCTCAAGTGGATGACCTAAGGTTTATCAATCTGTGGGAGGCGTAGGATGAAGATGGTCTCTCTCAAGCAACCATGCAACCAAATCACAAAGAGTCTCTTGTGTCCCCAACACACCCAATACAATGGTAAATTGTATAGGTGCACTAGTTCGGCGAAGAGATGGTGATACAAGTGGTATATGGATGGTAGATAAAGGTTTTTGTAATCTGAAAATATAAAACAGCAAGGTAACTAATGATAAAAGTGAGCGTAAACGATATTGCAATGCTAGGAAACAAGGCCTAGGGTTCATACTTTCACTAGTGCAAGTTCTCTCAACAATAATAACTTAATTGGATCACATAACTATCCCTCAACATGCAACAAAGAGTCACTCCAAAGTCACTAATAGCGGAGAACAAACGAATAGATTATGGTAGGGTACGAAACCACCTCAAAGTTATTCTTTCCAATCAATCCGTTGGGCTATTCCTATAAGTGTCACAAACAGCCCTAGAGTTCGTACTAGAATAACACCTTAAGACACAAATCAACCAAAACCCTAATGTCACCTAGATACTCCAATGTCACCTCAAGTAACCGTGGGTATGATTATACGATATGCATCACACAATCTTAGATTCATCTATTCAAACCAACACAAAGAACTTCAAAGAGTGCCCCAAAGTTTCTAGCGGAGAGTCAAGACGAAAATGTGTGCCAGCCCCTATGCATAGGTTCATGGGCGGAACCCGCAAGTTGATCACCAAAACATACATCAAGTGGATCAATAGAATACCCCATTGTCACCACGGGTATCCCACGCAAGACATACATCAAGTGTTCTCAAATCCTTAAAGACTCAATCCGATAAGATAACTTCAAAGGGAAAACTCAATCCATTACAAGAGAGTAGAGGGGGAGAAACATCATAGGATCCAAATATAATAGCAAAGCTCACGATACATCAAGATCGTATCACCTCAAGAACACGAGAGAGAGAGAGATCAAACACATAGCTACTGGTGCATACCCTCAGCCCCGAGGAAGAACTACTCCCTCCTTGTCATGGAGAGCACCGGGATGATGAAGATGGCCACCGGAGAGGGATGCCCCCTCCGGCAAGGTGCCAGAACGGGTCTAGATTGGCTTTGGGTGGCTACGGAGGCTTCTAGCGGCGGAACTCCCGATCTATTGTGCTCCTCGAAGTTTTTAGGGTATATGGGTATATATAGGAGGAAGAAGTACGTCGGTGGACCTCCGGGCTATCCACGAGGCAGGTGGCGTGCCCAGGGGGTGGGCGCGCCCCCACCCTCGTGGGCAGCTCGGGACTCTTCTGGTCCAACTCCGATACTCTGTGGGCTTCTTCTGGTCCAAAAATAAGTTCCGTGAAGTTTCAGGTTAATTGGACTCCGTTTGATTTTCCTTTTCTGCGATACTCTAAAACAAGGAAAAAACAGAAACTGGCACTGGCACTGGGCTCTAGGTTAATAGGTTAGTCCCAAAAATCATATAAAATAGCATATAAATGCGTATAAAACATCCAAGGTTGATGATATAGTAGCATGGAACAATCAAAAATTATAGATACGTTGGAGACGTATCAATAGCTACCTTATACTGTGTGAGGCTAGCAAATCTAGTGTTGGAAATACTCTGTTGACTTGTCCCCTAGTCCCCACTTGCTTTCCCTTTTCAACCAATAGATCGGGTTTATATTGAGTTTGTACTACGTTTCCCTTTATTTCCCTTTTAGACCAAGAGACCAGTTGGATAGCCAGTCTCTGCTACTTTTCGCCCCCATTATTCCTCTTTCGACCAAGTCCTAGATTAAGGTAACAAATCTTCCCCCACCCCACCCCCTTCCTTCCTTGTTTGAACCAAGTAGTACTAAATTCAAGTGCATGAACTAGTTTTACCTCATAACAGTAAAAATTTAGGTGGCTTTCGAACAGCCGTCGATCCTATCTATGAGGGGGCCTGAGATATACTAAAAGATACAAATGCAGCGTCATCAGGAGCTCGGGAAGTAGAGCAAGGCCGGTTTCGATGGAAGTTATACTTGAGTGTTGCCGGCATGTCGCTGGGTGGGCGGCGGGAGGCCGGATCTGCCCACACTACGACAACAATGAAGAAGGGGTCGTGGGCCCTCCCTAACCAGCGGTGCTTCAGAGAGAACGACAAAGCACGCTAATCGGGACACGCCGGCAGTGGGTAAGAGCCGTCGCCGAGGACGAACACGTGAACGTTGCACCTTGTCACGTTCCCTGGCGGAGAGGATCCGGCTGGATCTGTGACCAGCGGTGAGCAGAGAGAGAGTGTGGCCACCATTGTCGTGTTTAGATCTGGATAGGATAAGACAGTGTGAAGCAACACTAGCAAGCAAGCTCAGAGGCTCCTGCCTATATAGTGGAGTAGTTTTCTTTTGTCTACCGGAGCCGGCTTGACCTCGTCAATGACTATCGATAAGTCTTCATGCACGTGCCCCGAAGGCACAGTTGTCGTCATTTTGATCCGAAGCATCAGATTATAACATATAACATGAAAAAATGCCACATGACAAGAAACCATAACCTCACTGCCCCAAGGATACAACATGAATCCCGACGGACAAACTAGACGAGGATCAAAGCTCAAATTAAAGATAAACTCGTAGAAAAGGGGTTCATTGATACATGTCCTAATTAAGATAGCCGGCTTGACCTAGATGGTAGCCGAGTACTCTTCATGCATGTGCCCCGGATGAACAGTGCCTTGGAGTAACTCAGTTGTCGATGTTTAACCCTCGCAGGGATCTGAAGCACATGACGCCTAATACTGCGAGATGACAAGAAACCTTTTTCTAGATTTCTCATCAGAACCACAGCCCTGTACAACACAGCCTGCACGATATGTAGACGATAACCAATCCAGCCGTGTCTGCTGGAGTCTGGTCACATGCATAGATGAACTAATCTTCCGTGTCATGTAGGGATCGTCCATGCACCAATGTCTATACAACACTTCTCTAGTACTACCGCTCGTCTCTCTCTTCTATTAACTCACCCGACTTGCGGGGCCGGGGAGTGTGCCTATGGTCGGTTCTCAATTGCGGCCCCACATGTGTGTGCAAACGCAATATGATGTGTGTTCCATTTGGAGAGCGGCGTGCCAGACCGACCGACCATCCGGGGTGCGACGCGAACGCGACGGGCGTGCTGTATACTCCATACATGTGTACCACCATTTTCTTGAGGCTTTGCTCCATGGCTCAATCCATGGATACAAAAAGAGTATACTGTACTATTTAGAAGTCGAGGGCAGGGCTTTTCCCGCGCGGTAGGCGGGGCAGTTCCGCCAAGTCAGTTCGACAGAGACGCGAGAAGATGAGGGAGTAGGCTGCTACAAACGTAGGGCTGTGTGATTTGACAGCGAGTTACTGTTGGACTTGGGGCCCCGTGATTTGACTTGCCATTATCATTTTAACTACGGCGCTACGACCGGCGTGAGTCTCCCGATTCCTGACCACCTCCATGTTATACAGGTGCATCTCCCAATGCTCCACCATGTAGAGGCTGGCTCTTGCATGAGAGCCCACTCCTCCACTTTTTCCTTGCCTCTTTCCTCCACATATGCAACAATGCCATGTAAGCGGGCTTATAGCCCACTATTGTACTTGCTCGTACAGGTGCTAAGCTTGCCACATAGGCATAAAGTATGATGTGGCAAGTTAATTAAAAAGAGAGATACTAGTTTGGTGACCCTAGGAAGAAACGGTGCTAAGCATGTGTACCTAGATGAAAAGACAATTTTGAGTCTATAGCTAATTAAATGAATAACCCTCCAGGATATGATATTCACCCATAGGTCTACAATCACGCCATGCAACCATTCAATCTCGGATCTAAGGGCTCTCGGAAGCCCGTATCATGGGAGAATGGAAAGCTTCGTACCACCTGTAATTTTCCGGACGCTTGACATGACATCGAAATCCATTTAATTGGGCATCGAGTAGACATGACATCTAATTGGGCCCCCATAGTACTGTGCATGAATCCATTTATCCACCAGGCAAGCCACTACCCTGTCGTCCGCACACCCCACTCAGCATTTTTACAATTGAAAAACCGCTGGTAGTTCGCTCCTACTCGTCCCTGGGCGTCCTTTAGCATTACGGCAGTTCGCTCCTAGTCGTCCCGTCCTTTCACATTACAACAGTTCCACTAATCCTAACCCTCCTCCCAAATCCATGGCGTCCCAAATCTCCATGATAGGCGGTGAGTACATGGTTAGAACCATCGCCGGTGATGAGTTCGACGTCATCTACACCCGTTCTTCCATGACGGTGAAAGGATGCCTTGCTCACTTTAGATGCATGTTCGAAAACTCAAATGATGAGTGGGTCGCTGGGCTAGATGTTGAGTACACCGCAGCCTGGGCAAAGAGAAGAATCTAAAGCAGGAAGATAAGATGAAGCCCGCCATGATCCAGGTTTGTGTGCATAACTTATGCTTGGTCTACCACATATGCCATGCCGATGTTGAGTGCGAGGAATTTAAGAAGTTCCTCGCGGGCGGGCTAGTCAAATTCGTTATTGTAGACTATACGACTGACATAAGAGTCCTGGGTCGGATAGGCCTCGTTGTAGGCAAGCCCTTCGACCTCCAGAAGAATGGGTTGGTGCCCTCCCGTGATCAGCCTTCAATGCTGACCCTGGCAGGAGCCATGGTTCACCCTTCGTACGGTAAACTGAAGAAACCTCCACCCAAGTTTCATCGTGCATGGCAGTTGAATGTACTAGATATAGACCACATCCACTACACTGCAATGGATGCCTACCTTTGTTTCAATATCTACAAGGGTTGGATGAAGAGCAAGAGCCAAGTGTGCGCTTCAAGCAAAGAAGTATCGGCCAAGAGGAAGAGGGACAAGGACGCAGTCGAGCACGTGGATGAGGAGTCTGAGTAAGGTGGCAGTGTCGTTGCTCACGGTGGTTCTAATGCAGTGTCTACCGGATTAGTTGCTTAGTTTAATTTCAGGTGTGCTTAGTTTTATTTGAGGGGTGTGTTGTGCTGAGCCCCCAGCAGAACTATGTTATGTTCCTTCTCGTTACTTTAACTCTTCAGTACGTACATACTAGTATTTCTTACAATTCATCTTTTAGTTGGTATAGTACTACCACTTGTTTCTTCACATTATATACGTACAATATATATGGCCAACATCATATAGCCAGCAGTTTAGTTGTCAAAGTATTTCAGGGTGCTTAGTTTTGTCAAAGAATTTCAGGGTGCTTAGTTTTATTTGAGGGGTGTGTTGTGCTGGACACCATTATTGTGACTTAAATCTCATTTGCCATGTTATAATGACATAAATACTGATGGACCAACATGCTAGCTTTCCCTCTATCTCATTAGAGTAAAATAAAGTGTGGGGCCTACTTGATCCCAACAGCGTTCTTATTTTCCTGTAAAATTATTCACTTGGTTACTCCTGATTAGCGGGGCCACACTTATCATTGTGAGAATCAGGTTATTTTTGTCATATAACATGGTCAACAGGTTTGACGTGAAAATAACAATGTCTAATGGCATTTTTGAGCAAACATCTAACTTAACAATGGCATTTTTGAGATATCTAATTGCATTTTTGAGCAGGCATCTCACGGATCGATGGCATTTTTGAGTAGTTGTAACTTCTAATGGCAAACTGAGTGGTGATACACAACTAGTGGCATAAATAATAAGAACCCAAGAATTAAATAGGTATGCTAATTCCTTTAATGGAATTTAGCACCCCATTTAAGCACGTACTAGCTTTTTTAACATTACTATATGCATAATTTGGCGATGAGCGCTTTTATATGTACCACTTTTTTTCTTTAATTTCATATTGTCAGTTTTGCTCCATGGCGCAATCCATCGATACTACCACTATACAAAAGTATACATTTTTTAAAGGCTAGAGGGCGGGGCAGTCTAGCTTGGTCGGTTTCACGAGAGGCGAGGGCCTTTGTGATTTGACGGCTCATTATTGCTGGAAGGCGGGGCTTTGTGATTTGAATGCTCGTATAAATGTGCCGATGACCTGAGGAGGAGCAAAGAACCATGCGGTATACTCAAGTTTTCCACTGGAGTACGACGGAGGAGCACAAAACACGGCAGCCCAGTGCCATATGGCGCTAAAAATGATCTAATTTGCTAGTCATCTCATTGGTAGCATTATTCTATTCATGCCTCACAGAGACGTGACACGTGCGGCAAAACACCCGAAGAAAAAGAAGAAACACAGGAGCAAAAGAAGAAGGAAGATTATCACCCCCAAAAAGAAGGAAGACGCACACACAAGTCTGGGGCGCTGCTCTCTACTACATGAAGGCTTGCTGGCTGCGCAGTCGTAACTGCTTCTTCATCACCTCCACGACCTCCATCTCCTTGCGCGTCTCCTCCGCCATCTTCTTCATTTTGTCCATGACGCGGGATTTCTCGACGCGAGCCTTCATCATCTGTTCCACGGCCGCATTACGTACCTTGACAATAGCCGGGTGCTCTATGCGGACCTTCGCCAACTCCTCCTTCTGTTCCATGACGAGGGCCTGCAGCATCTTCATCTAGGAACTACTATTATCATGCAGCTTCTTCCAGCCGGTGTTCTCCTCCTTCAGCAGGTCGAGCTCGTGGAAAAGCTTCGCCTTGTCCCCATGAAGTTGCAGGATTTTGCCGGTCGCCTTCTTCTCCGAGGCAATGCTCTTCTTCAGCAGCATCACCAAGCCGCCAGTTAACTCCCCCTGCTCATCGAGCTCAGCGGGCATGTCGTCGAGGCTCTCCTTCAGCAGCTCGACCAAGTTGTGGATGAACTCCTTTTGCTTATTGAGCTGCTTATTGAGCTGATCGGGCATGCCGTCGAGGGATAACGACTCCAGCGCCGCCAACTCGGCATGTTCGCCTCCGCGGCTAGGTCGCTCCTGGGAGCCCTTTCCTCCGCAGCTAGGGCACTCCTAGGAGCACTCGCCTCCACGGCTAGGGCGCTCCTGGGAGCCATCGCCTGCCCGTGAGAGATCTTTCAAGGTCTCTGTGAGGCGGCGATCCCTCTTTTTTTCCACGGCCTTGGTTGCCGCTCCCTTGTTACGAGTAGTTCTCGACCTAGAGCTCTGCACACTAGCCATGGCAAGGACAGACGAAGAAGGACTCATGAGGAGGAAGGTAGAGTAATTTTCGGTTAGGTAGTTCCCCTTTTTATAACCTAAGTACTAGCACTTGTACTAAAACTTGCAAAGTGGGAACACGTTCAGGTTTGGTACATACTAGTAGGTGTGAGCAGGCTTGCACTTAATTGTAGCACTAGTACTTTGGAATGTGATGGGAACAAGGTAAAGATTAATTGTTGGTTTTGGTTTCGAAGCCCGAAATGGATCCCGATGAGTTTAGTGGAACATAAATTTCAAGTACTCCATCTCAGTTTACAAGGCTTGCACGTGTATCTAGGTCATAAATTTAACTTATATAAAATAAATTGTTTAACCTAAAAAAATATCATGAAAAATAGAATAGGTACACGTGCAAGACTTGTAAACTGAGATAGAGGGAGTACTACACTGCTCAAATGCGGTCGCACAAGTCAGTGATGTAACTGGTCGTACATGTCAAACCAAGCCGATGCGTGTCCCTTCGGTGAGACGCGGGTCCGACCGACCGTCTGTTGGTTCAACTGACCATAAAGTATTACGCGATGGAGATTTCTGGTTGTGGCTTCGGTTGACTGTCACGACCAAGCATTCAAAAATAGTGATAAATCAATTACCATATTTTTCCAAACGACCAAGTATTTTCACAGGAATACAATACATATAGATGGAGTGATTGTCAAGGTAGCAAACCGACACGGTGTTGCAAGTTCACTGCAGCAGCTACCGACTAGGTTACTTCATCGCTGGCGGGGACGGAGGGCAGCTTACCTCGCCTATGATGCATGCCCAGCGACGCCGCCGCAACTGGTCCTGGGATTTGGCTTCTCCTACCGCCCATTTGAACAGTTGCACCGGCTGCTCATGCCATTGCGCAGGCATGCGCGCTCTTTCCTCCGCAGTCGACTCCGTGAATATGATCTCTGCCATTAGCTCTAGCTCGAAAATCAACGCGACGCTGCCAGATGCCGACATCCCTCAGCATCTCTCCCCTGAGATCGACTTGCGCTCCGCCTTGTGCTACGCCAGGCGCAGCTCCTTGGAACTTCTCTCCAATCGATGCGACGCTTCCTCGATCCAATTTACCCTTGCTGCCCACCACCTGAAACACAACCCTGGCATGTCCTCCGGCATCCCCTCTAAAACACATGTGGGTTTCACTCAAAGGCGGCAGTGCTGCGGGCTGCAGCGAGAGGGTAGCCCGCGGGATCCTGGGATCTAAGGGGTTATCCATGGCGGGATCCGGTGGGCGAGGCGGGGAGGCGAGCCTAGGCACTTGGAGAGCCCTATGAGGCTAAGATAAAGATAGTACTACTCCACTCCATCCATATTTAAATACAAAGACCACCAACAATAGCCCTGGCAAAAATTGATCATGTTGCCTGCGTCCTGGTTTATTGGCCCCCTTTTTTGTGCCACTTTTTATGACATGCATAAATATTATGTTACTTAAAAATATGGTAAAAATTGGCACAAAATAGGAAGGAGACCAATGGAAGTAGCAACCCATGATTTAACTACTCGCATGCACGTAGTGGACTAGTAATGTCTTTCTTCCTCCCTCACGTCCACTCAATTTGCATGCACTGTATTAATTAACCATCAATGAAGTGAAGGACTTTACACGCGTCAAATTATCACTTGGGTGGATCATCATGCAAAAATGCGTCCCCCTGTGTACCCATGTGTGCGTGCGAGGGAATGAGTGTGTGTGTGGCGTGCATGCACATCTTTGCTTCGTGCATGTACTGCCAGTGTGCCTCAGAGAGGACGAGTACATTCTTTTGGAACCAGCAGCACATCACTGTGATCAATCCACAAAAGGAAGCCGTGAAAATGCCTCCACATGTGGCACGTGGCTTCATGAACTGAAAGAGAGACACTGTATAGCGTGCCATTGGAATTCTAATTTACGTGTTTTGCACATACTCGAAGTACTAGTAAGGTACACGTGCATTGCACGCATCAGATTTGGCAACCAAATTATGAATAAAGACCACACTATAGCATGTAAGCTTTGAGTCATATATGCATGATGTAGACGTTCATTTAATTCTTATAGTTCATCTCATTCAAAATCAATTAGTTTTTATAAAAAAAGCTAGGGCCTCTTTGATTCGTAGGATTTCCAAAATGGGGGAATAGGAAAAACATGGGATCAGAGTAGAATGCCGTCTTGAATCCCACAGGATTGTACGGGTGTTTGATTGTGCATAGAAAAACGTAGGATTCTTTCAAAGAGGTTTGAGTGGATGGAATGTTTCCTATGAAATCTAGTGCAAATGAATCCTATGGAAAATTTCCTATGGTTTACAATCCTATGAATCAAACAACCAAGATAGGAAAAATTCCTAAGGATTAGAATCCTCCAAAATTCCTTTGAGAATCCTGTGAATCAAAGAAGTCCTTAAACTATTTTATGATTCATGGAATTGTGCGTTGTAAAGCATAAAGTAAAAACAAATAATGGAAATTCAACTAGAAAAAAGTTTGGGCAGTTATGATACGGAAGATTCTAGAACAAAGGAGAAGCACTTGTGTTTTGAGGTTTGTGCATTATGCTTAAGTTCAACCATGGAGTCTACTAGATCGTATATGTGGAAAAATCCGGTGGGGGCTAGAAGATGGTGCGAGGGGCCAAGTGGAGGGAGACTATGAAGGAGTGCACAAGTGCGAGATCGATATTTAAAGAGAGGGGGCGAGAACAAGCGCTGTTGTGCGCAGTGGCGGAGCCATGAAAAATAAATGAGCTAGGGGGCCAAGCATTGCTAATCCTTTACGAGGAGGGCCAATTCATCAACTTAAACCATTTTACCAGCAATTGTCTAATGATCTCATTCATATTAGCCTCAATATATAGTGATGTTCGGGGGGGCAGGGCCCTTGCTGCCCCTGTCTTCGCCACTGTGCGCACGTCTGAAAGATGAAGCGGGAGGCATGGATGATGAGAGGGGGCGTTGGATATATAATTAATGTGGGTGTATTAGCTATGTAATCCTATATAGAGAGGTATAGATTAATCGATGTGTACGTGGGAAAGACGGTGGGACCTCACTAGATATATAGATTGATCAGATTGTGTGGAAAACTAGGAAAGACCTAGCTATATACACACACACATAGAGGAACATAGATCGTTGTGCATGCACGTGAGAGATAAAGAATGCCTGATATGATGAACAGGGGGGGTGTGCATGCATGGGAGACCGACCTGAAGAAAAAGATTGCATGTGTGCGATGGATAATGCCGAGTGGTAGTGTGTGTGCATGCATGCACGAGAAAAATTTAGTGGTACAATCATAAAGAGAAGATGACTGTGTGGGCTTAAAAGACTAGGTGAGGTCATAATCAATGTAAAGTTGAATTCAAATATCTGAATAAGAGATCATGATGTTTGAAACCCATGCATGCATGAATATAATTGAGATATGCACGGTGTGGTTTGGAAACGAGCATGTTGTACTGTATACACATTGAACAGGGTCAGACTGATTTGAATTTGGGAACCGATGGCGGACATTGTTTGGCCACATTGCATCCGTGCATGGACACACTATTCTAATTGGAGATGATGGGTGGCTTTCGCATCACATATCTATATCTATACCCCTATATATTATATTTTATTTTTTATATAGTGTGTGGATAACTTTAACTTTGAAAGATGGTCGTTGGATGAAGCCAATCTGATGGTGCAGAGATGGAAAATTCGAGCACTGCTGGTCGTTGGATATCATCTAGATTCCACCAGATTTTGCCACATGTACAATCTAGAAGACTCCATGGTTGAACTTAAGCATAATGCACAAAAAACTCAAAACACAAGCACTTCTTATTTGTTATAATGCATATAAGACTCAAAGCTTACATGCTATAATGTGGTATTTATTCATAATTTGGTTGCCAAATCTCATGCGTGCAATGCACGGGTACCTTACTAGTCTAAATGGTGTTTGTGTGTGTGTGTTGTGCATGTTGAACGCATTGTACGCAGTATCATACATGGTGTAGATTCCGAACATCTAGCTAGAGCATACATGTACTATGATTTGAATTCAACATAAAATGGATACATATATTTGAATTTGTGATCGTATGTACATGTAGTTCGTATTTATATAGGTATTTACTTCTCCTATATTCATGTCATGTGTTGTGAAGATAATATTTAGATGGTTGTATAACTAACGCGAGTACAATCCCATTCAAACAGGGAAAATATACTCAAATTTACTCCATATGCTAGACAACATACATTGTTTTTTTATTGTTGAGGGAAGTGCAAATGGTTTTGGTACTGTACATGTTATGTTTGTTGTCCCGATTTTTTTAGTTTTGTTGTTGTTGTATTTGAATGCATTTCTAGTAATATAGTAAAACAGGACATGGCTCTCTCTAGTGATGAGGTGCGAATTGTCTTTTTTGGTACACGTTAAGCTTGTTCTCCCAAAATTTCAAGCCGCGCCTTGTTATGCCGAAATTTCAAGCTAGCTTCTCTGCCTATCATGCTGCAAAACTCCCGCCTCTTCAACCCGCGCCTTGTTACCTTGAAATATTTAAGATATATCTTTGTCTCGTTGTGCTCCGAAGACTCCCTCCATCTCAACCCGCGCCTTGCTATCTCAAAATTACAACGAGCACGAAAATTCCCACCTCCTGTGAAATCCCGACACGTGAAATGCCCGTGATACCCCTGAACCGAAAGAACTGCCTAGGTCAAATCGGTGGGGGTACTTTCGTAACTTACCCCGCATTTCGACAAGCGCATCCCTAAGCCATGGTTCCCCACTCCCATCCCATCCGCCCACTCATTCATACACCAAGGCCACGAAAACACGCAAAGCCCCACACCCTCCTCTGTTCGCCACCCAGCCGGAGCCTCTTCCCCGATGATGTCATCCACAGCAACACCTCGACGTCCCTCATCCACCGTACTGGATGAGGATCCGCCATCGATCTCGTTGTCCCGCCGGTTCAGCCACCCCGTCCTCCACCTCCAAGGAGCTGCCCCAACATTCCCCTCGTCTTTCGCACCACCGCCATTCCCACAACACCGTCTTCACCTGCACCACCGGAAGAGCAGCATCATCATTGTTTCCTCGGATGAAGCTGAGGCCTAATCGGCACCAC
Organism: Triticum dicoccoides; assembly: GCF_002162155.2. Classification (NCBI taxonomy): domain Eukaryota; kingdom Viridiplantae; phylum Streptophyta; class Magnoliopsida; order Poales; family Poaceae; genus Triticum; species Triticum dicoccoides. The sequence continues at coordinate 289,301,089 of NC_041380.1, read as the reverse complement.
CAAAGAGGTTGTACACTAATAGCTGCATTTTCTCCTTGATTCGATCTCACGGTGCTGCCGGTGCGCGGTCCCGAGCCGACACGGCACGGCTCCATCCATGGCGGCTTCGCCGGCCACTTCCTCCACGGTGTCGCTCCCTCGGCGGTGACGTCCACATCAATAGGAGTTGCTGCTCCTTTAGCTCTCGCTTGCGCTGCTGATCTGCTCTTGCTCTTTGTCCCCTGCCTGGTCTGCTCTTGCTCGTGCTGCTGCTCTCGCTCTTGCTCTCGGTCCGTTGCCGGAGCATCCTCACCGACCAACCCAATCACGCTAAGATCGACATGGCTTTGCCAAAGAGGTTGTACACTTGTTGCATCTCTTTTTTTACTCTACATGTTATATATATTGTCCACTAAGCACACGTAGTAACGTGAAATATGATTATTTTATCCTACTATATGACAAGCAGTGAGGTACCAAGCAACTTTACTATCCGTGATGGACTCTCTTGAACGCCATCATTATTTATCTCTGCGCGTTTGAGCTGTGCATTTGTCGATGGGCCTGGGAGTTGAGCTAGTAGGGCAGTGGCCTGGGTCCAAAGTAGTAGAAGTAGCGCAAAAACATTTTTTGGGTGTAGGCTTTTCCTTGCTCAAGCCTGCCTACTAGAATCGCTAGTGCTTGAAAAGAAAAGTGAAGGAAAAACATAGGATTTGGAAAGTTTCCTATGGTACTACTATTCATGCATTTGATTCAAAGGAATGGAGCAAAGGAAAACTGTAGGATTTGTTCCTTTAGTGTCTCATTGAAAGAAAAACAGTAGGAATTTTAATATCCACTTGTCCCCCTTTTCAAATTCCTATACATGAACCACAAGACTAAGAGATAGTAGTATAATAGCATTATAACCATAAATTTTCTTGTGATTTGACTTAATCTCACCATGCTTCTTTGCATCCTGTGATCTTCCAATTCCTGTGAACCAAACACCCAGATTGGCAGAAATCCTGTATTTTAAATTCTTTGTTTTGCACATGCATTCCTATCCTATTCATGTGTATTTCCTATCCCTACATTGTCAGAATCCACAAATACAAACAAGCCCTTACACAATTACTTCTGTTACAGATATGTGTCAAAGAAAACCTTGTGTGGTTTGTCCCGCTCCTGCTGTGTTGTGTTCCACCCCGGCTCAGCTGCTCCAACGACGGAAGGGTTCACCACAACAGGGATCCGCTCTCCAGACTGTCTTTCACCGTCTCAGATCTTCTTCCCCACTGCCGGCAGCCACGACAACTGCATTACCATCATCAACTGAGCAGATGACCTTGAGGACTACACAGGTCCGCAAGAGAGGTCGCACTCTTCCGTGTCTTCTTACGTTATGCATCGCTTAATATGATGACATGCTACTTTATCATCGTCTTCACCTATTAGACTCTGAGTCAGGTCCAAACTAATGCTGAAACTTGAGTTTTTAAATGGTTGTGGGTACATATTGGGGCAGCAATCAGTACTAGATGTCTACTATCTGGTTAATCTCGAGTGTCTACTGTGAGTTTCATGTTGGGTGCAAACAAACATTAAAGGAGCCATTATCTGTATTTTTTAACTAAAGCTATTATCTGCCTGCCGTCATTGGTTTTGGGTCTATCCACAGTTTGCTACCATCACTCTGGATTTGTGCATGCCCTCCTTACATAATCTCACTGAAGGAAATATGCCCTAGAGGCAATAAAAAAGTTGTTATTTATATTTCCTTATATCATGATAAATGTTTATTATTCATGCTAGAATTGTATTAACCGGAAACTTAGTACATGTGTGACTACATAGACAAACAGAGTGTCCCTAGTATGCCTCTACTAGACTAGCTCGTTAATCAAAGATGGTTAAGTTTCCTGACCATAGACATGTGTTGTCATTTGATGAACGGGATCACATCATTTGAGAATGATGTAATGTCCAAGACCCATCCGTTAGCTTAGCATAATGATTGTTTAGTTTTATTGCTATTGCTTTCATCATGACTTATACATGTTCCTCTGGCTATGAGATTATGCAACTCCCGAATACCGAGGAACACCTTGTGTGCTATCAAACGTCACAATGTAACTGGGTGATTATAAAGATGCTCTACAGGTGTCTCCGATGGTGTTTGTTGAGTTGGCATAGATCAAGATTAAGATTTGTCACTCCGTGTATCGGAGAGGTATCTCTGGGCCCTCTCGGTAATGCACATCACTATGAGGCTTGCAAGAAATGTAACTAATGAGTTAGTTACGGGATGATGCATTATGGAACGAGTAAAGAGACTTGCCGGTAACGACATTGTACTAGGTATGAAGATACTTATGATCGAATCTCGGGCAAGTAACATACCGATGACAAAGGGAATAACTTATGTTGTTATGCGGTTTGACCGATAAAGATCTTCGTAGAATATGTAGGAACCAATATAAGCATCCAGGTTCTGCTATTAGTTATTGACCGATGTGTCTCAGTCATGTCTACATAGTTCTTGAACCCGTAGGGTCCGCATGCTTAACGTTCGATGACGATTTGTATTATGAGTTATGTGATTTGATGACCGGAGCTTGTTCGGAGTCCCGGATGAGATCACGGACATGACGAGGAGTCTCGAAATGGTCGAGATGTAAAGGTCGATATATTCGAAGGTTATATTCGGACACCGGAATGGTTCCGAAGTGTTTCAGGTATTTTTCGGAGAACTGGGAGGTTACCAGAACCTCCAAGGGAAGTAGCGGGCCTTAAAGGGCTTTAGTGGAAAGGAGAGAAGGGCCGCAAGGGGTGCCCCCCATGGCTGGTCCGAATTGGACTAGGAGGGGGCGACGCCCCCCTCTTTACTTCTCCCTCTCTTCCTCCTTCCCTCTCTCCTTCTTGGAAAAGGAAGGGGACTCCAACTAGGATTGGGAATCCTAGTTTGACTCCCCTATGGCGTGCACCCCCCTTAGGCCGGCCTCCTCCTCCCCCTCCTTTATATATGTGGGTAGGGGGCACCCCAAAGGATAGCAGACAATCTCTTAGCCATGTGCGGTGCCCCCTCCATAGTTTACCACCTCAGTCATATCGTTGTAGTGCTTAGGCGAAACCCTGTGCTAGTCACTTCATCATCACCATCACCACACCATCATGCTGGCAAAACTCTCCCTCATCCTCAACTGGATCAAGAGCTCAAGAGACGTCATCATGTTGAACGTGTGCAGAACACGGAGGTGCCGTATGTTTGGTACTTGGATCGGTTGGATCGTGAAGACGTTCGACTACATCAACCGTGTTACTAAATGCTTTTGCTTTCGGTCTACGAGCGTACATGGACACACTCTCCCTTCTCGTTGTTGTGCATCTCCTAGATAGATCTTGCGTGATCGTAGGAATTTAATACTGCGTTCCCCAATAGTGGCATCTGTGCCAAGTCTCTGCGTAGATGTTAGATGCACGAGTAGAACACAAAGAGTTGTGGGCGATAATAGTCATACTGTTTACCACCAACATTTTACTTTGATTAGACGGTATTGTTGGATGAAGCGGCCCGGAACGACATTACATGAACGCATTCATGAGACTGGTTCTACTGATGTGCTTCGCACACAGGTGGCTAGCGGGTGTCTGTTTCTCCAACTTTAGTTGAATCGAGTTTGACTACGGTCGGTCCATGTTGAAGGTTAAAACAACACACTTGACAAAAAATCGTTGTGGTTTTGATGCGTAGGTAAGAACAGTTCTTGCTAGAAGCCCGTAGCGGCCACGTAAAACTTGCAACAACAAAGTAGAGGACGTCTAACTTGTTTTTGCAGGGCATGTTGTGATGTGATATGGTCAAGACATGATGAGATATAAGTTGTTGTATGAGATGATCATGTTTTGTAGAAGTTATCGGCAACTGGCCGTAGCCTTATGGTTGTCGCTTTATTGTATGAAATGCAATCGCCATGTAACTGCTTTACTTTATCACTAAGCGGTATTGATAGTCGTGGAAGCAATAGTTGGCGAGACGACAACGATGCTATGATGAGATCAAGGTGTCAAGCCGGTGACGATGGAGATCATGACAGTGCTTTGGAGATGGAGATCAAAGGCACAAGATGATGATGGCCATATCATGTCACATTTTTTGATTGCATGTGATGTTTATCATTTAGGCATCTTATTTTGCTTAGTACGGCGGTAGCATTGTAAGATGATCCCTCACTAAATTTCAAGGTATAAGTGTTCTCCCTGAGTATGCACCGTTGCTATAGTTTGTCGTGCCGAGACACCACATGATGATCGGGTGTGATAAGCTCTACGTTCACATACAATGGGTGCAAGCCAGTTTTGCACGTGCAGAATACTCGGGTTAAACTTGACGAGCCTAGCATATGCAAATATGGCCTCGAAACACTGAGACCGAAAGGTCGAACGTGAATCATATAGTAGATATGATCAGCATAGTGATGTTCACCATTGAAAACTACTCAATCTCACGTGATGATCAGACATGGTGTAGTTGATATAGATCACGTGATCATTTAGATGACTATAGGGATGTCTATCTAAGTGGGAGTTCTTAAGTAATATGATTAATTGAACTTTACTTTATCATGAACTTAGTACCTGATAGTATTTGCATGTCTATGTTGTTGTAGATCAATGGCTCGTGCTACCGTTCCCTTCAATTTTAATGCGTTCCTAGAGAAAGCTAAGTTCAAAGATGATGGTAGCAACTACACGGACTGGGTCCGTAACTTGAGGATTATCCTCCTTTCTGCACAGAAGAATTACGTCCTGGAAGCACCGCAAGGTGCAAGACCCACTGCAGGAGTATGATACGTCTCCAATGTATCTACAATTTTTGATTGTTCCATGCCGTTATATTATCAATCTTGGATGTTTTATATATTTTATAGTCATTGTATATCATTTTTTGGTACTAACCTATTGACATAGTGCCAAGTGCCAGTTGCTGTTTTTCCATGTTTTTTACATCGCAGAAAATCAATATCAAATGGAGTCCAAATGCCACGAAACTTTACGGAGAATTTTTATGGGCCAAAAGGAACACAACGGACCCTGGCTGCGCCCGCGGGGTGCCCCGAGGGAGGCACAACCCACCCGGGCACGCCAGGAGGCCCAGGCGCACCCTGGTGGGTTGTGCCCACCTCAGGTGCCCCCGGACCGCCTCTTTGCTCTATAAATACCCCAATATTTTCAGAACCCTAGGGGAGTCGATGAAATATTCATCCAGCCACCGCAGAGTCCAGAACCACTAGAAGCAATCTAAACACCATCTCGGATGGGGTTCACCACCTCCATTAGTGCCTCTCCGATGATGCGTGAGTAGTTCTTTGTAGACCATCGAGTCCTAAGTTAGTAGCTAGATGGCTTCATCTCTCTCTCTCTCTCTCTCTCTCTCTCTCTCTCTCTTGATTCTCAATACAATGGTCTCTTGGAGATCCATATGATGCAACATTTTTGTTGTGTGTTTGTTGGGATCGATGAACTTTGAGTTTCTGATCAGATCTATCTTTTTATATCCATGGAAGTATTTGAGTTTCTTTGATCTCTTTTATGCATGATCTCTTATAGCCTCGTATTTCTTCTCCTATATTTGGGTTTTGTATGGCCAACTTGATCTATTTATCTTGCAATCGGAAGAGGTGCTTTGTAGTGGGTTCGATCTTACGGTGCTTGATCCCAGTGACAGAAAGGGAACCAACACGTATGTATCGTTGCTAATAAGGATAAAACGATGGGGTCTATCTCTACATAGATAGATCTTGTCTACATCATATCATCATTCTTATTGCATTACTCCGTTTCTCCATGAACTTAATACACTAGATGCATACTGGATAGCGGTCGATGTGTGGAGTAATAGTAGTAGTGCAAGCAGGATTCGGTATACTAATCTTGGACGTGATGCCTATGTAATGATCTTTGCCTGGATATCATCATGAGTATTTGAAGTTCTATCAATTGCCCAACAGTAATTTGTTCACCCACCGCTTTGCTATTTTTCTCGAGAGAAGCCACTAGTGAAACCTACGGCCCCCGGGTCTCTTTCTCATATTATTTGCCTTTGCGATCTGTTTTATTTGCCATTTATTTTCAGATCTCTTAATCCAAAAACCCAAAAATATTTTTCTGCAATTTATTCTTATTTATTTGTTTGGCATTCGATCTATCAATCTACTACAAATTTACCTCACGTCTGTTTGCCTATCTTGAGGCGCCGTACCCCAGAAGGGATTGACAACCCCTTTAACACGTTGGGTTGCGAGAGATTGTTATTTGTGTGCAGGTGTTGTTTACATTGTGTTGCTTGGTTCTCCTACTGGTTCGATAACCTTGTTTTCATATCTGAGGAAAATACCTACCACCGTTGTGCTGCATCATCCCATCCTCTTTGGGGAAATACCGACGTAGCTTTAAGCGACATCAAAAGGAATTTCTGGCGCTGTTGCCGGGGAGGATCAAGTCAAGGTAGTCTCCCGGCCACGTGCCAATTTCTAGAGCCGTTGCCAGGGAGGATCTTCAACATATACCAGGTTCCTAATCACAAATCTCATCTAATTGCAATTTACATTATTTGCCATTTGCTTCTCGTTTTCCTCTCCCCAACTTCACAAAAAAAAATGATGTTTTATTCGCCCCTCTTTTCCGTTCACCGTTTTCTTGCCGGATTTGTTTTTGAGTGCAATCTTGTTGTGTGGTCATCATGACTCAAGAGAACACCAAATTATGTGACTTCTCAAACATGAACAACAATGATTTTATCGGCACCGTCGTGGAATTGTCACGGCAGATGTCCTAGCTGAAGGACTTAGTCGTGGAGCCATCACAACTAGGTTAGCTTGAAGGGGTTAAACGGGACAAAGGACATAGGAGTTTATACTGGTTCTGCCGCTTGCTATGAAGGTAAAATCCTACTCCAGTTGAGGTGGTATTGCTTGGATTTCGATTACCAGGGAGAGAATACGCTTAACCTAGCTTTCAATCTCTCTTGTTTCTTGTCCTAAGCCGTCACCGGGTCGTCCCTTTATATACACAGGTTGACGCCTGACAACTCACAGAGTCCCAGCCGGCTCATCATCAATGTGCCCGGCTCGATGACTAATTATACTTGCCTTACCATCCAAGTCATACATATATGGTGGTTTACACCTATGGGCCTTAAGTCGCCTTTGGGCTTTGGGCCCTTAGCAAGTCCACTTCATGAACCGCCATCTTCAATGTCTTCACGGGCTTTGTCTTGATGAACCGTCGTTGGTATAACCCGGCCCCTCCTGGGTGGGTCATACCCAATAGTTATATCCCCAACATTAGGCCCCAGGTTGATTTGAACTTGTTCATGTCAATCTTCAACACTTAGGAAAATCCTTCTTCATTTATTCTTGCGAGATCCTATAACCCGCCGTGACGTCATCTTCTAAGATCGTGGCAACCCGCTGTGACGTCACCTGTTATTAATATTACATAAATCTCAAATCTTAATATATCTTCTCTTTTAATGAACCTTGGAAAATTGAGGCGTACGCGCCGTCACATATCTATTTTTTAACCTCCTCGATTCCCATGCAAGTCACTTATCATTTTGTCTTATAAATAGGGCCAAGGGCCCCTTTCACTTTCCCCCCCTTGCATCTTCGTCTATCTTCCACCTCGCGTCGTCTCAGCACCCGAGCTCTGCCGCCGCCATCAACCTTTGCCTCTGCCTCAACCACGGCCGCTGCATCGACCTGATCTAACCAGAATTCAGCTGCGCGCCTCCGCTGTTCAACAGCTCTGGTGATTTCTCCTTATTTCTTTTCCCATAGATATTATTGTCATCTCCATGAGTTCGTTCGAAGTTCATCTTCGTTCTTCGCTGTAGCACTTATTTTTTATTCGAACTTGGTACCTCTCCTGCGCGGTGGTAGCCGCAACGCTTATTTTCATTATTAGGTCATCTCCTTTTGCATAAAAATTCCAATCTGGACATATGAACTGCTCAGGCACTGCAACCTAGGTCTTGATTTTTTTCCATTATTTGAAGCGCTGTAGATCCAAAATTATGATATCAATCTATGAAACCTATTTTTCCAACACTTAGTAATTTTCCCTTTCTTAGATCTGTAAATCAACAATTGTTTGGGCGGCTTCACACAGAAATAGTAACCCACCAGATACCATTAGTCCCCTCTTAAGTCGCCAATGACTCCTCTTTATAGCTTCAATGTCAATCTCTGCCTTAATACCTATGCATGCTTCATTATTGTTATTCACTGTTTAACTCGTCAGCCGGCTTAACCATATAATCTTGAACCGACACAATCTTTCTTTCATCTCATCGATAATGGCTAAGCCATATTCTACTTGTAACTGGGTCCAATCCCGGGTAACTGAGGAAGACTTGAACAACTATGTTGCAACTGGCGCTTTAGCCAAAAAAGAAGTCATTCACTGGAGGGTCCCTGGTGAAGAATTTCCTCCTAAACCCAAGGACGGAGAAGTGATTGTTTTTGCTGATCACCTAAGTCTGGGGTTCATCCCACCCGACTCAAAGTTCTTCCGTGATGTGCTTCATTTCCTCCAACTTCAGCCTCAAGATATCGAACCCAATTCTGTGTCCAACATTTGCAATTTCCAAGTGTTTCGCGAAATTGATCTTCAAGAGGAGCCCACGGTTGATTTATTCAGAGTGTTCTACTATTTAAACCGCCAGACTGAATTTGTTGATGGGCCCAACACTGAACTCGGTGGGGTTTCGATTCAAAAGAGGAAAGATGTCAACTTTCCCTATGCTAAGTTGCCAAGTCACCCCAAAGACTGGAACCAGGCTTGATTCTATTGTCAAGACACATCTCCAGCCAACGAAAATCCCTTACCCGGTTACCGCGATCACCGGCTTAGCAACATGCATCCACTCCCCTCACTGTGAAGGAGCGGGCCAAATATGCACCATCATTTTCAAAGCTCAGAGCCCTTATGGCCAATGGTTTAACAGGCGTCGACCTTGTCTGGCGCTGGGTGTCCTGGAGTATCTTGCCATTAAGTCGTCATCCCGGCTTAATGCGTGAATACACTAGCAATGTGAAAAATCCCCAGCGCCATTGTGACATCCAATTGTCCGATGCAGAAATCAATGAAGCCACCAAGAAATTGCTGAACGAACCTTTAAAAGAATGCAGGAAGACATGACTTAGTCCTTTTAGCACCTTCAACAAGCCGCTAGCCGTAAGTTTGCACATCTTCCGCTCCATAAGTATTTTCAATAATTATACCCACTCATGATCTTTTTGACCTTAACAGGCTGACTCTCCAATTTGGAAGAAGAAACTGCAAGATAAGCCGGTTAAGCCGGCTCGTACAAAAACCAAGGTCACCAAAATACCTGGCAAGAAGAAAACTGCCGAGACGCTGATGATGATGATGAACCAGAGGTAGAACTTGATTCACTTGGCTCTTTTTTATACATCTCATTGACAATGATTGTTATCAGGCAACGCAGAAGCCAGCCGTGTAGGCGACGTAGAGGTAATTATTCTTTCCTCCAGCTCAGAGCCTCTACCAACACAGAAAACCCGACAAGCAAGCCGGAAAGTAAGCTTTTCTCATCCTCTAGCTCACTTGGATCCCAACTTTATTTTGAAGAAACAACAACACGAAGCTCGCCGCACCACCCGGCATAGTGGTGGTGTAATTACTTCCTCCGGCTTACCAAACACGTCGGCTCGCAAACGTCGCCCAGAGGACTTACATATTTCTGATATACTTTATCCCAAGGCGGTTTATTTCCGACAACCTCTTAACCCGTCTGATTCAAACTATCACGGGACTTCTCATTCCTCCTTTGGTGAGTCAACGGGAACTCAAATCCTAGCCTTCAAGACTGTACCTGGGTAAGAATATGTTCAATTATTTAGACCTTATACCTGATCATTGCACTGATCTCTTTACACTTCTTATTTTCAGGGGCCAGGCCAAACCAGCAAGAAGGCCAAGCTGAATAAGCCGGTCGACGATGCCAATCCATATGAATCGGAGAAACAACAACCAATTTCTTCTCATCGAATTGCAGAAGATGTTATTGATGATTCGCCACCAGAAGACCACAATGTTGACATTGATCAGATGAATATTAACCTGTCCATCACTGATCCGCCAAGCCCTATCAAAACGGCCAGTCCTGTTAAGCCGGTAGAAGAAAAGGACGATGATGTTACCATTACTGGGCATGGTTTCACAACTCCGGGTCATCCTACTATCTTATCCAGGCACAGTGCCAAGGAAGAAATTTCTGCTAAAGATAAAGGCAAGTGGAAGGTAGATTTGGGGAGCTATGCCCATTTCAGCGCCCAAGACCTTCATTCTGGTTATTTGAACCACCTATATACCAGCCGCGACTTTGAAGCCGGCTTACTAAGCAAGATGAAGGAGCGCTATGAGGTAAACACTTCCACTCCTTTATATATTAATATACTTCCCTTAGCCGCCAAGTTTATTGGACATGATAGAATAGAATGTGCTGTAAAACTTCAATATTTGCATAGATCAAATCCAATAGCCCCCAAGGGTAGGTTTATATTTTCAATATGAACCGGGACTTGTAATATTAGCACTTCAACTTTGCGTGTGTAGCACCCAAGGGCCGGCTTAACAAATATGTTAAATCGGGACTTTAAGTAACAAGAATTAATATTGCAACTGTAGCCCCCAAGGGCCGGCTTACTCCGTGATGAATAAGTCAGGATTAATCATCCTATTTTAAAATTAACAGCCCCAATCTGTAGTTTTTATAAACTGGATTACCTCGTTTGTCCGGGTCATATATTTGTCTTAGAATAAAGCAATAGGCATCAGCCCCCAAGTGACAAGGATAATACTTGTATTGTGCTTGGGACTTTGAAAAAAATGTCTTCAAAAAGAGCAATATGCATTAGCCCCCAAGTGCCAAGGATAATACTTGTATTGTGCTTAGAACTTTCAAAGGACAATCATGATTGTAATCTTGTCTGTGTGTGCTTATGTCATAGGTTGAATTGACTGGGAAGGACTTGTAGCTCAATGATCTGAAGGCCAACATAAAGACTCAACAATCTGAAACATCCAAGGCCCAATCAGAATTGAGGATTTCTTTGGAAAACATTGAGCAGCTCATGCAGTCCTTCAGTGTTGATAAAGATAGCTCGGAGACTGAAAAGGCGGCTCTTCTGAAAAGAGCAGAAGAAGCTGAAGCCGCTCTTAAGCCGGTGACTAATGAACTATCCGGCTTAAAGCAACAAATTACTAACATGTCACTAGCTATCTTTGGTAAGTATTAAGCCCGATTTCATTGATCCCATTGAATCTGCTATAAACTGTGCCAGTTTAATAAATGAATTGATACAGGCTCTCAAAGCATCAATTTGGGCTCAGACATGCATGTCCGGGTGAAGGTTGTCTACACTCTGGTAGAACAACTATATACTGGTGCTCAACGGACCATTGTTGCCGCTCTTCACAAAAAACGGTCGCTTAATCTTATCAAGGAGACATTGGAAAGATTGCCAGTAGTGCCCGAAAGGATGCAAGAGCTGAAACGAGCCTCTGCTAGAGCCGGCGCTTTAACTGCCCTAAGCCGGACTAAAGCATGGCAAGCAGATCTTGACCCGGAGGATTTGACCAATGGTTGCCCAAGTGTAAAAGAAGACGGGATGCCCTTCAGTGCAGATGATTTTGCAGATATAGTAAGATCAATGTGCCCATTGGCAACCCGGCTAGCTGAAGAAACCAAGCTATCATAGTATCAGGCGGCTTATGGTGCTGATAATAAGAAGGTGAAAGCGCCAATTCATCAAGAGACAGATCTCATCCCGCCAACTCGTAAGCATACCTTCGCTCCTGACATTGATCCATCAAACCTTATTGATGATGATGCTGTGTTTAGAGCATGGACTGGTATCGACTGGGCTACGTCTGACTTCCAGCTGATAGATAATCAAGGAGCTGAAGATGAAGAAGAAGCACAAGATGACCCGGAGGCTTCAACCTGCCAACAGTCATGATACGGCTTATCAAGCAAAGTACTTTATTGTGTTGACATTTCCAAACATTTATTCTTATTGGGCCACCAGATGCCTTGTTAGGCTAGTGAAACTCTTGATCTTCCATGCCATCGTGCATGTTTTATTCTGCATGATACTGGTGATCCGCCAATTGAGGCTATGCAACTTATGTTCATGATATCATCATGTAGATCAATTGTTTATCCCTTTTTTACTGCACACAAACAAATCATAAGCGCCCTGGCGGTTTACCGCAGGGCGGGTCATGATGTCCAGTATAATTCCGCTGGTGACCATAAAAGTCTGTAACCAGGGTAGGGGTAATATCCCAAATATGAGACATAATCAGGGCTGCTTGGCCCGACTTGTAAAAACCATATGGTAAGAAAAGGAGGTGATCCAAATCCAAAATAAATAAAATGAATAAAAAACCCCAAAACACGAGGCTTTCATAGGCCGCCGAGCCAAAATATCTTCTTCAATGAAACTAGCATGATAGCCGCTGGAGTATTCGCACTTTCTGTGAGTCGGCTCTCATATAACCCGATCGATATTTTAACCTGGATAATTCCAGGGTCTTTAAAAGATTGACTTATCGAGAGTATGCGGGGTTGGAGTAGCATCGTGCAAAATAGGTCGGTTTAACCAAGTTTCAAGGAAGGCGGCTTATCAGCCTAAGCTTCTCCTTGCATTCAGTAAGCCAGCTCTTTCATGACCCAATCAATGTTTTTACCTTGACAAGTTTAGGGTCTCATTTAAGGGATTGACTTGTTAAGAACGTGGCGGGTCATCCAGGATTACCTGGTCGAAGAGCATCTTGGATACAGGCCGGATAACCCAGATTTTTGGTGAATACACCTGGCGTCCAAACCAAACAAAAGGGTAAATACAACTATGTTCATTGAACAGGAAGCCCCCAAGTGATATGATTCTGAGCTGTGCTCAACGGGTACCTATGTTTGAGTTGTGTTGTGCATCAAACTCTCTTTGGTCCCTGTAACTTTGGGCATCAAGCCTTTTATATGAAATGAAGACTCAATTTCAAAGAAATGAAACGACAGAGGCCCTGAATTATCAGGGTTGACGGCTTTATTATTTTCATTATAATATATACATCGTCAAAATATGTACATCACAAGAGCCGGTGGCTCAAGTATAGCAAGGCCGAAGATGAGCGATATTCCACGGCCGACGGGTCTCCTCCTCCGATGTGTGTGAGTCCTTGTGGTCTCAAACATCAATAAGATAGTATGACCCATTGTTCAGATTCTTACTGACCACAAAAGGCCCTTCCCAAGGTGGGGATAGCTTATGCATACTAGTGTGATCCTGGATAAGCCGGAGCACCAAGTCGCCTTCTTGAAAGGTTTTGGTTTTAACCCGACGGCTGTGATAACGGCGCAGATCTTGCTGGTAAATCGCCGAACGAGCCGCCGCAAGGTCACGCTCCTCATCCAACAGGTCAAGTGCGTCCTGACGTGCTTTTTCATTATCAGCTTCCACATAAGCCGCTACACGGGGCGAATCATGACGGATGTCACTAGGGAGAACCGCCTCTGCTCCGTAAACCATGAAGAAAGGCTTGTAACCCGTAGATCTGTTGGGGGTAGTATTGATACTCCATAACACTAAGGGTAACTCCTCCACCCTACAACCCGACATCCTTTGCAAAGGGACCATTAGTCGGGGCTTGATGCCTCGCAAAATCTCTTGATTGGCTCTTTCAGCTTGACCATCAGACTGGGGGTGATCCACTGATGATACGTCAAGTCAAATATGTTCTCGGTGACAAAACTCTTTCATAGCACCCTTGGACAGATTAGTGCCATTATCAGTTATGATGCTATGGGGAAAACCAAACTAGAAGATCACCTTTTTGATGAATTGAACCATCGTCGCCACGTCACACTTGCTAACTGGCTCTGCTTCAACCCACTTTGTAAATTTTATCAACTGCCACCAGGACGTGGGTCTTTTCATCCTTGGACCTTTTTAAAGGCCCAACCATATCAAGCCCCCAGACTGCAAACGGCCAAGCAATTGGAATCATCCTCGATTCTTGAGCTGGCACATAAGCTCGTCGCGCAAATTTCTGACAACCATCACATTTACTGACTAGTCCTCAGCATCAGCATGAGCCGTCAGCCAATAAAACCCATGACGGAAAGCCTTGGCTACGAGAGACTTAGAACCGGCATGATGACCACAATCTCCTTCATGAATCTCTTGCAGAATCTCACAGACTTCTTCAGGAGAAACACAACGTTGAAACGCCCCTGTGACACTGCGATGATGCAACTCTCCATTGACAATAGTCACTGACTTAGACCACCAGGTTATCTGCCTGGCCAATGTTTCATCCTCACGTAACTCGCCCCGGGTCATATAGGCCAAGTATGGAACTGTCCAATCAGGAATAACATGAAGAGCTACCACCAGTTGTGCTTCCAGGTTAGGAATAGCTAAATCCTCCTCTGTAGGTAATTTGACTAAAGGGTTATGCAGAATATCCAAGAAAGTGTTAGGTGGCACCGGCTTATGCTGGGACCCTAACCGGCTCAAAGCATCAGCTGCCTCATTTTTTCTGCGATCAACATGTTCCACTTGATAACCTTTGAAATGGCCAGCGATAGCATCAACCTCTTGGCGATAAGCTGCCATGGATGGATCCTTAGAATCCCAAGTACCAGAAACTTGCTGAGCCACCAGATCTGAGTCGCCAAAACACCTCACCGGCTTAAGTTCATCTCTTTGTCTATCCGAAGACCGTGAAGCAAGGCCTCATACTCAGCTGTATTGTTAGTACAAGGGAATATCAACCGGAGAACGTAAGAAAATTTATCACCTCATGGGGAAGTCAAGACAACTCCAGCCCCCGAGCCCTCCAACTGCCTAGATCCATCAAAGTGAATAGTCCAATATGTGTTATCCGGCTTCTCCTCAGGCATCTGCAACTCTGTCCAATCATTGATAAAAATCCACAAGTGCTTGAGACTTGATGGTGTGCGAGGCATATACTTCAAAACATGAGGTCCAAGCTCAGTGGCCCACTTGGCTACCTGACATGTGTCTTCTCTGTTTTGAATAATATCCCCTAGGGGAGCAGAACTAATCATAGTGATGGGATGACCGAGAAAGTACCGCTTGAGCTTCCAGCTAGCCATGAACACCCCATATCAAGCTTCCGCCAATGTGGATACCTCTGCTTGGACTCAATAAGCACCTCACTCATGTAGTAAACCGGCCACTGAACCGGATGCTCCTTGCCTGATTCCTTCCTTTCCACCACAATGGCTACGCTGACGGCTCGGCTATTGGCAGCCACATATAACAATAAAGGCTCCTTATCAAAGGAAGCAACAAGAACCGGTGGCTCAGCCAACTGTTTCTTCAAGGCCTCAAATGCCTGATCAGCAGCATCACTCCAAACAGAATGATATGTCTTCATCATCATCTGATAAAGAGGGATGGCCTTCTCACCTAGCCGGCTTATGAACCGGCTTAAAGCTGCAATACGACCCGCCAAATGTTGAACATCATTGATACACGCCGGCTTAGCCAGAGGGGGTGATAGCCTTTATCTTCTCCGAGTTAGCTTCAATACCTCGTTCCGAAACCAAAAACCCAAAAGCTTGCCTGCTCGCACACTAAAAACACACTTGGCCGGGTTAAGCATCATCTTGTAAACCCGGAGATTGTCAAACGTCTCCTTTAAATCATCTATCAGGGTCTCCTTCTTCCTGGAATTCACCACAATATCATCCACATAAGCATGAACATTGCACCCAATTTGATCATGGAGGCAATTTTGAACACACCGCTGGTAAGTTGCCTAGGCACTCTTGAGCCCAAAAGGCATCGATACGTAACAGAAGGCTCCAAAGGGAGTAATAAAGGATGTCTTCTCCTAATCCTTAACTGCCATCTTGATCTGATGATAACCAGAATAAGCATCCAAAAAACTTAGACGCTCCCAACCCATCGTAGCATCAATAATCTGATCAATACAGGGGAGGGCGAAGGGATCAGCTGGACAAGCCTTGTTTAAGTTCGTATAATCCATACACATGTGCCAGGTGCCGTTTTTCTTAAGCACCAGCACCGGGTTAGCCAACCATTCAGGATGAAAAACTTAGACAATGAACCTAGCCACCAAGAGCCATGCTACCTCCTCACCAATAGCCTTACGCCTCTCTTCGTTAAAACGGCGAAGGAATTGCTTGACCGGTTTAAGCTTTGGATCAATATTGAGAGTGTGCTCAGCGAGTTCCCTCGGGACACCTGGCATATCTGAAGGCTTCCATGCAAAGATGTCCCAGTTCTCATGGATGTACTCGATGAGAGCACTTTCCTATTTTGGATCCAGATTAGCACTAATGATGAACTGATTAGACTAGTCGCCAGGAACAAAGTCAACTAGCTTAGTGTCGTTTGCCGACTTAAACTTCAATAAAGGATCACGCTCTGTGGTTGGCTTCTTCAAAGACGTCATATCTGCCGGGTCAACATTATCTTTATAAATTTTCAGCTCCTCTATGGTGCAGACAGACTCAGCATAAGCAGCGTCGCCCTCTGCACACTCCAAGGCTATATTGCGACTCCCATGCACTGTGATGGTGCCCTTGTGACCTGGCATCTTCAGCTGCAAATAAATATAACAAGGCCTTGCCATGAATTTAGCATAAGCCGGCCGCCCAGAGCATGATAAGGGCTTTTGATCTTAACCACTTCAAAGGTCAACATCTCAGATTTGGAATCGTACTCATCTCCAAAGGCAACCTCCAAAGATATTTTACCCACTGGATATGCCGACTTACCAGGCACCACACCGTGAAAAACAGTGTTCGACGGCTTAATATTTTTGTCTATCAATCCCATGCGACGAAATGTTTCATAATAAAGGATATTAATGCTACTGCCTCCATCCATGAGTACCTTAGTGAACTTGTATCCTCCAACCTAAGGTGCCACCACCAGCGCCAAATGACCCGGATTATCAACCCGGGGCGATGATCCTCACGGCTCCAGTGAATAGGGTGTTTATACCATCGCAAGTAATGAGGCATCGCTGGCTCAATGGCGTTCACTGCCCTTTTATGGAGCTTCTGATCTCGCTTGCATAAACTCATGGTGAAAATGTGGTACTGCCCACTATTCAATTGCTTCGGGTTACTCTGATAACCAGATTGCCGTTGATTCCCCTGATTATGGTGTTGATTGTAACCACCCTAGTTGCCTTGGCCTTCAAAACCGGAATTTGAACCGCCGCCTCCATGATTCGGACCATGAGAACCGGATCCTGAGCCGCCATTCGGGCCATGGTTATTCTAGAAAAGATGGGAATTCTTGAACTCCTTCATGATAAAACAATCCTTCCACAAATGTTTAGATGGCCTCTCATGTGTTCCATGCCTCAGACACGGCTGATTCATTATTGCCTCGAGGGCGAGTTCTCCCCCTCTAGACTAAGCCGGCCTCCCCTTGCGACGCTAGTAATTATTCCGCGCACCAGTGTTGGCCATGAAGTCTAAATTTCCATCAGCTCTGTGCTTACCGTTACCACCCTGACCAGCCGGGTTATACTGTTGTCCCTTCATGCCACTACTCTTCTTTCCCTTGCCTGTCTTTTTGTCATCCGACTCGGGGTCCTTGGTACTATCAGAGTCGGCATACTTGACAAGGGCTGCCATGAGCTCCCCCATGTCACCGCAATGGCACTTAAGTCGCCCAAGCTTCTGTTTAAGAGGGAGGAAACGACTATTTTTCTCCAACATTAAAACTACTGAGCCGATATTGATATTATCTGATGAGTGTATGAAAGTTGAGACCCGGTGCACCCAGCTGGTTGTTGACTCGCCTTCACCTTGGACACAAGACTCCAAATCCACGATCGACATACATGCTTGCACGTATCTTTAAAGTTTTGAATAAACCGAGCCTTCAGCTCCGCCCACGACCTGATAGAATTGGCTGGCAGCCCCTTCAACCAAGTACGAGCCGACCCTTCTAACATCATGGTGAAATACTTAGCACACGCAGCCTCACTAACATCCAGCATCTCCATGGCCATCTCATAACTTTTTCAACCCAAGCCTTAGGAGGTTGATCTGTTATGTAATTAGGCACCTTGTGAGGACCCTTGAAGTCCTTAGGCAAACGCTAGTTACGCAGAGCCGGCACTAAACAGGGCACACCCAAGGTCTTAGAGGTCATGCTTGTTTCCACTGAGGTTGTCGGGTAAACAGGAGACTGTCGGTGAGCCACTTGCTGAGCCGCCAGCTCGGCCTCCCGACGCACCCTGCCCTGATCCACCAGAGCCTGGGCATTGGCATCATCGCGCGTTGGGTCATGTCCACGGGGCTGGTTACGGCGTTGTTCAGCACTTGAAACCACTGGCGAGTCAATGTGCCTGCTGTAACTCTGGCTTGGACAAGGGGTTGAGTGAATCCGCTCATGACTATAAGAATAAGCTGCTTGCTGCTCCAATGTTATCTGAAGAAGTTCTCTGGCCCTCCGCGTCTCAACTGCCGTCGGAGACTCACCTTCAACTAGTAGAGCCGCCAATCGTGTTGCTGCAGCAATCATATTGTCCAAAGGGTTGGAATAATGACCCGGCGGCGTCAGAACATGTTGAGGCGGGGAATTGTTCACACATGGAAAGCCCATCACTCGTGGATGAACCGGCGCTCCACCCCCAGGCGCTTCAGCTGTCCGGTTTACCACCAACGGGTCACTGGTCCCTGCTCCAGGCGTGTTAAAGAGGTTTCTTGGCTCATAAACCGGGGGTAGATGACTTTGGTGTCTCCTTCTCATGACCTCATTTGAAGCATTCTGATCCAATGTGAGCTGGAAGGAGTCAGCTTGGATTCGCTGCGCCTGTGCGTCCAAAACAGGCCGTTCTGCAGCCATCCTGGTGTTCTCAGCCGCCAAATCTTCCTTAGCTTGAGCGATATCATCTCGCAACTTAGCCACTTCCACCTTATGCTGATCTTGGTTGTCCGGGGTTACCTCCACCCCCATCAAAGTTGCCAGTGCCTCCAACAACTTGGCAAGAACTTGAGTCGGCGGGCGCGCAGAGCCACCAGCACCAGCCGCCGCCACGGCCATTGAGCTAGAGGTCACGGCCGTGGTGGTTGATGAACCAAGCAACGGTTGTGTACCAGCCATGAAAACCGCAACCCTGTTCTGCGGCTCGCAGGGGTCCGGAATACTATCACCATCGGAATAGCCCCCAAGCCGGCCGTCTTGAAGTTGATATAATGAGTTGGTCTTGCCTGAGGACGACCCACCATCAGAATAGATGGCCGTCTCACCGCTAGATACAGATCCATCCTCAATTTCTGCCCCATGGATAAAACCAACAAAGGCACGCTTCAAGGTGGGTTGAACCCAGGCAGGCCGTGCACGCTGAGCTGTCTCAATGATGTCGGTGCAGATGTCTGGCTCAGGGCCCGGTTCACCGACCTTGCCAATGAAGACGCGGATTCCGCCGAAGGGGACCCGGTACTCGTACTTGATTGAGCTGGTCTTGGGTCCCCAGCCTACATCGTCGATGTAGAGCTTGTCGCGACGACTCTTGGTCATCCAGCCCACAGTGTATCCCTTGATCCCTTCGAAACTGCCCTCCTAGCCCTATGATGGAGGCTACATCATATGATGATTTTTTCAATAAAGTATATATAAAGTCCCAGCTCAGTCATCCAGCCCTACGATGGAGGCTACTAATTGTTCCTATCAAAAATTCAAAGTACACAAGCTTTAATCCATTATATTGAAGGGCCCATTTCTCAGTTGGTAGAGCCACAAGGCTCTTAACCTTGTGGTCGTGGGTTCGAGCCCCACGATGGGTGCCAACTGTCATGGAATTGTCACGGTAGATGTCCTAGCGGAAGGACTTAGTCATGGAGCCATCGCAACTAGGTTAGCTTGAAGTGGTTAAACGGGACAAAGGACACAGGAGTTTATACTGGTTCGGCCCCTTGCTGTGAAGGTAAAAGCCTATCCAGTTCAGGTGGTATAGCTTGGGTTTCGATTACCAGGGAGCGAATACGCTTAACCTAGCTTTCGACCTCTCTTGTTTCTTGTCCTAAGCCATCGTCGGGTCGTCCCTTTATATACACAGGTTGACGCCCGGCGACTCACAGAGTCCCGACCGGCTCATCGTCAATGTGTCCGGCTCAGTGACTAATTATACTTGCCTTACAATTCAAGTCATACATATATGGCGGTTTACACCTATGTGCCTTAAGTCGCCTTTGGGCTTCGTGCCCTTAGCAAGTCCGCTTCATGAACCGCCATCTTCAACATCTTCACGGGCTTGTCTTGATGAACCGTCGTTGGTATAACCCGGACCCTCCTGGGCAGGTCATACCCAATAGTTATATCCCCAACAGGCACTCCGCTTGCTCCTCCTGCCACTAGTGCAGAGACTTGTGATATTAATACTGCTTTGCTGAATCTTGTTATGAAAGACCAATTTTCCGGTACTCCTAATGAGGATGTTGCTTACCATCTTAATACCTTCATGGAATTATGAGATATACAAAATAAAAGAGATGTGGACAATGATGTGGTCAAGAAGAAATTATTTCCATTTTCTTTGTGTGATTTTGCAAAATTTTGTTTCTCTTCTTTGCCGCGTAATAGTATCGATTCTTGGAATAAGTGCAAAGATGCTTTCATCACTAAGTATTTTCCGCCTGCAAAAATTATTTCCCTTAGAACCCATATTATGAATTTCAAGCAACTTGAACATGACCATGTTGCACATTCTTGGGAAAGGATGAAAATGATGCTAAGGAATTTCCCTACTCATGGGTTAAATCTTTGGATGATCATACACAAATTTTATGCGGGGTTGAATTTTGTTTCTCGTAATCTTTTAGTTCCGCTGCGGGTGGTACTTTTATGGAAATTACTTTGGGTGAAGCCACCAAATTGCTTGATAATATTATGGCAAATTATTCGCAATGGCATACCGAAAGAGCTCCTACTAGTAAAAAGTTCATTCAGTTGAAGAAATTTCTTCTTTGAGTGAAAAAGTTGATGCTCTTGTGAAATTGGTTGCTAGTAGAAGTGCTCCTATTGATCTTAATGATATGCCTTTGTATACTTTGACTGAGCAAAATAGTGATCCATAGATGTGAATTTTATTTCTCAAAATAATTTCAACAACAATGCTTATAGAGGTAATTTTAATCCTAGGCCTTTCCCTAGTAATTCCTCTAATAATTATGGTAATTCATGTGGAAATAAATCTTATAATAATAATAATAATAATAATAATAATAATAATAATAATAATAATAATAGGAACACCTCTGATCTCGAGAATAATATTAAAGAGATTATCAATACGCAAAAAGTTTTTAGCACTTCCATAAAAGAAAAGTTGAGTAAGATTGATGATTTGTCTAGAAGTGTTGATAGAATTGCTCATGATGTGGAAAATCTCAAGATGAATTTTTTTTGTTCCTAAGGTTGATGAATCAATTAAATCTCTTTATGTTTCTATGGATGAAAGTAAGAAAAGAATAGCTATACTTAGAGCTAAAAGAGAAATTTTAGAAAAAAGCGATTTCTAGTGATTTCTTTCGCAAAAGTGATGAAGATCTTAAAATGATTGGTGTTTCTCCTATTAATTCGTTGTTCAGTAAAATTAATATTGATGAAAAAGGGTCTGGAGAAGAGTCAACTTTAGGTAGAAGGCATCCCAATGATTCGGAGGGTGAAAATCTTGTCAAGAAAATTGATAAAAGTGGGTTTGAAGAGGTCAAAACTTTAGCTAGTGATGTGCCCACTCTTTTGGATTACAAAGACTTTAATAATTATATTTTCTCTTTGATTGATTGTATTTATTTGTTGCAATCCATGATAAATTCACCCCATGCTTATGAACAAAATAAAACTTTCACTAAACATATTGTTGATGCTATGATGAAAGATTTTGAAGAAAAATTGGAATTGGAAGTTTTAATTCCTAGAAAATTGCATGATGAGTGGGAACCTACTATCAAAGTCAAGATTAAAAAGTATGAGTGTTTTGCTTTGTGTGACTTCGGTGCTAGTGTTTCTACTATTCTTAAATCTTTATGTGATGTGCTTGGTCTTATCGATCTTGAATCGTGTTCTTTGAATTTGCACTTGGCGGATTCTACTATTAAAAAGCCTATGGGAAGAATTAATGATGTTCTTATTCTTGCAAATAGGAATTATGTGCCCATTGATTTTATTGTTCTTGATATTGATTGCAATCCGTCTTGTCCAATTATTCTTGGTAGACCATTTTTACGCAATATTGGTGCCGTGATTGATATGAAAGAAGGCAATATTAAGTTCAAATTTCCTTTGAGGAAGGGTATGGAACACTTAACTAGAACAAGAATTAGGCCACCATATGAATCAATCATGAGTGCATCCTATGGATCTCGAACCAAAGATGACAAAACTTAGATCATTGCTTTATGCCTAGCTAAGGGCGTAAAACAATAGCGCTTGTTGGGAGGCAACCCAATGAATAAAATTTATTTTTAATTTTTGCTTCCTGTTTTTGTGTTTTAGCACAATTATGATACTTTTATGGTTGTGTTTTTATTTTTTAGTTAGTGTTTCTGCCAAGTAAAGCCTTTAGGATCTTCTTGGGTGATAGTTGTTTGATCTTGCTGAAAAAACAGAAATTTTACACTCACGGAATTAATTTTCACTTTTTATCAGAGAGCGACAAAATACCCATTCCACTTGTAGTATGTCCATATACAAAATTTTCAGGCCGTCCTAATTTCCTAGAATTTTTGGAGTTACAGAAATATTCAAAATAGTCAGATTTCTACAGACTGTTCTGTTTTGACAGATTCCATTTTCTTTGTGTTGTGTGCTTATTTTGATGGCTCTATGGTTTTCTTTGATGGGTTTTTGCCATAGAAAAGTTGGAATAAATTATATATAATGCAAGAACAAAATATGAATTGGTTCGATACGACACTTGTAGTAGTGATTTATAATTCTTATACTAATGGATGTCATGAAGGTTTTGTTGAGTTTTGTGTGATTGAAGTTTTCAAGTTTTGGGTTATCTTACAATGGATAAAGGAATAAGGAGTAGAAGAGCCTAAGATTGGGGATGCCCCAGCATCCCAAGCTATTATCCAAAGATGAGCAACCAACTAAGCTTGGGGATGCCCCCGGGTGGCATCCCCTCTTTCTTCTAACAACCATCGGTATTTTACTCGAAACTTTATTTTTATTCGTCACATACTATGTATTTTTCTTGGAGCGTCTTGTATGATATGAGTATTTGCTTGTTTTATTTTGTGTTTTTAGTCTTGATCCCTTGCTGGACACACCTATTTGAGAGAGCCAAAATTATGTCATGACTTGTTAGAATTGCTCTCTATGCTTCACTTAATTTTTTATGAGCAATGGACTTGCTCTAGTGCTTCACTTATATCTTTTTGAGCACGGTGTGCTTAGTATTTTTTGAAGAAATGTTCTCTTGCTTCACTTAGATTTATTTGGGAGTTAGCAAAATTTTCAAGAAATTCTCTCTTGGTTCACTTAAATTAATTTGAGAGAAAGAAATATTATGCTCATGATCTTCACTTATATTTGTTTGAGCTTATGAAAAGCAACATATGAAAAATAGTCCCAAAGTGATAGATATCCAAGAAGGATATAATAAAAACTTTCATGAAGATCATTGGATAAAATAAACTTGATTCTTAGTAATAGTTTAGAGATATGATGATGTGATATGTGAGTCATCTTGATGAGTAATTATGCTTCAGTAATTGGTGTTAAGGTTTGTGATTCCCTATGCAAGCACGAAAGTCCATAGTTATGCAATGAAATTATATCCTATTATGGTGCATTATTCGGTGTTAGTTATAATTAATGCTCGCTTATGAGATTATTTGTTTCTTGGTTGGTCGCTTCTGTCAGGTTTCGGGTTCCGGCAGACCCTTGAGGTTTGAACACTAGGGTGCGCGCGGAGATCTCTCCCCTACCGATCTACGTTTGATCCTCTCGTGCGAACTAAGATGAAAATGATGAACAACACAAGAGACACGAGGTTTATACTGGTTTGGGCCACCGTTATGGTGTAATACCCTACTCCAGTGTGTGGTGTGGTGGATTGCCTCTCGGGCTGATGATGGACAGTACAAGGGAAGAACGGCCTCGCGAGAGGTGTTCTTGAGCTGGTGCGATGAACTGCTAGGGTGAGTTCATTCGCCTCTCTCTGCTATGGTTCTACCAGATTTCTCGATGTTCTTGGGGTGTCTAGATATCTCTACTCTGTGGTGGTTAGCTCTATTTATAGAGGCCCTGGGCCTCTCCCCAAATAATGAGCGGGAAGGGCGCCAACAATTGGCCATTTTGAAGGGGAACATCTAGTACAAGTTATCCTGACCAAAGGTGGTCTTCGGCTGCCAAAAGCACTGGCGATGACGCCGTCTTGGGCTCCACGGTGACCTCCGTCCTACCGTCCGGCTGGTCTTGGTCTCGTTGCACCGGAATGGTAACCTTTGCCTGATGCCTTGGCCTGTGCTTGCCCCCTTTGCACCAAAGGGGAAACAAGGACACTGCACAGGCCGGCGCCCGCCTGGTCTCGATCGTCATGGCTTGCGTCACGAGTTCCTGGCGAGGTACCCCTGCCTTGATCTCTCCGCCTCCTCGCGAGCCTGCCAGGTGAGGCTGCCTCTGAGGAAGCTTCCTATCGTCCGCCCTGCGAGGCTTGGCCCCTCGCGAGGGTCTTGAGCTTGAGCTGATGAAGATGGGCCGCGCTGGGCCCCCGCTTGAGCCACGCCGCAGGCCGCAGGCAGGCAAGTCTGGGGACCCCCGTTCCCAGAACACCGACAGTAGCCCCCGGGCCCAAGGCACGCGCGGGCTTCACTACAAGAAATCTGTTAATACATGACGGTACTTGTCCGTCATAGATTAGGGAAAAACTGTCATGGGTGCTCATCGATGACGGATTTCAAATCCATCATGTATATCGCGTCATAATTTGACATCATGCCATCCATGACGGATCTTGACCGTCAAGGATCTGCCCGAGGCCCGCCCAGCCCAAACCAGGCCCTAACCTTCATGACGGAAACAACCGTCATGGACCCATGCTATGTAGGATTCTCAATGGACACATTGGAATGACATGGCTGCCTACGTGGACACTATTTTTCGTCACAGAAATCGTACGTAGGCACAATTTAAATTTGGTACACGCCATTTAGCCTCTTTCTTTCAGCCCAATTTTCATAGAGTATTTTCTAGTATAATGAGTTACACAGATCATATTGCTAATTTTGGGCAAAGACAAGTATTTCCAAAATTCCATACACATATATCAATTAATATGCACCCTGCCAGTATCTACAACATTTGCAGTTCACAAAATCCTCCATGAAAGGATAATTTACAACATAGATTGACAAAATATACACACAACAAGGTTAAGAAATAGTACACTCCAGTTTACATAAACAAAACATATAAATAATTGAGGTTGTTATTCAAGTTCTTGCCATCGGCCCTCCTGATGGAAACTATAAGGTCATGGCGAATTGTGATGAGAAGCACCAAGTAGCCCGCTACTCAATCATACCTAGCATATTTACAAGAACATTAGATATCTACATATATGAATAGATAGTAGAAATAAGAGAATTGCAACATGTGGAAAATGAATTACATGCTACCAAAAAAAAATCTTATAGTGCCGACAAATGAGGATAACATAGTATCTAGGACATATAATTTTCATGTATATCCGAATTAATTAACACAACCAAGTGTTAAGTACTTGTGCATATCATCCAAACAAGAAACAAAAACACTTGGCGGACAAAGGGGGACAATAAATAAAGTAGTACACAAAATTCATTCAATTACAAGGATCCTTGATGATAAGTTATGGAGGTAACAAAGGGATAGTTGCATTGAGCAAAACAAACAGGTACATATTTCTATAGTTGTCTAGTAGTGTATTATTTTCCTAGTCTGGTAGGCATGAATCATTTTGTCAATATTTGGCAGAATGTCACCTTTGGTTACCACAGATTTGCATAAATTAGGCTAAAACTAGAACCTACCCTGTTAGAGCATTAAGAAATTGGATATACCCTGTAGAATAATATCTGCATCTATTGACACTTAACAGTTGAAGCTTACAACAAAAAATATATAGTGAAAATAAAATCAAAAGTCTATGAAGGCGACAGCAATGGACCTATATAAGAATATGGACATTTTGCCCAAGGATGCATTTCTCTTGCAACCATAAGAGATCATCAACAGTTATCACGCATACAGCTGAATAATTAGTATTTGACAGAAACAATATAAATTAACAAGTGGAGATGCAAAATTACCTGCAGCAGTGAGGTGACACATTTCTCAACAGCCAGGACAACACCATCCTTACTCTTCAACCCAATGGCAATGGAGCCCAACTGCAATCCATAGCGGAAGGATCAGCATCAGAAGGATTACATGCAGACCAGAATAAGAACACCAAAACTTTCAACAAAAATAATACCAAAAGGAAGGTATCAATCTTCATTAAGAATACCATTAGGAAAAAACGCATACCATTAGAAATTACGAATTAGTTCTCCAACAAGTAAGAGACGATGTTTGGAACATCTGCCTCACATATCAGACACATTTTATTTGGCTCAGAAAAATTAAAACTGCATTATCTATGTGCACCTCTAAATCCCGAAGATATAGATTGTTACAATACTTCATTATTTTTTATAGCATCAATCATGTCTAAAGGAGCTGCTTATTCAGTGGTAAATCTTTGTGCCTCACATTAAGGAGCAACTTATTCAGTGGTAAACTTATATGTCTCTCCTCCCTCTCAGCTTTTGTAGATGGAAGCAATGTTTTCGAGTTGACGAGTCGACGGGTCGCTCGGGGGGAGCGACTCTAGACTAGTCGTGACTAGTCTAGACTCACGGTCGATGAGTCGACATGGCGACGAGTCGACGTGAGTTAAGCAGTAGGTACTAGGTAGTAGGGCAGTAGGTACATTAAGTAAATGCAACCAGATTCAAATGCAAGGAAATAAGTTCAACACTTCAAGTCTTCAACACCAAAACATGAATGGCAGATTAAAATGCAAGGAAATAAGTTCAACACTTCAAATCTTCAAGCAATCAAGCCTCAAGCTCCATGTCTTCAAGCTGAAAATCAGTGTCTTCATCATCTGGTGATTCAGCATCGTCTTCATCACTGCTCTCCATGTCTTTGTCATATTCTGCCGCTTCTAATTCAGCCCTCAACTCTTCATCATGCACAACCAGCCTTGTTCTTGCGTTGTTCCGAGTGTAGGTGATATAAGGGCCTATGGGTCGTGCAATAGGCTCGCTAGGATCACCACGAGCTCTCCTAGGATAGTTGCGGCCTGCTAGAGAAGTTGATGCACCCATGGCTTCATCAACCTGAGACCAAAGTAGTGGTGTTTCACCGTCCATGACTTAGAGCTTGATCTTCATGTACCATTTCAGCATTGATATCAACCCATTCATTATCCCATTCAAATTCTTCTAGGACAAGTGGACTAGATTTCTTTGCTTTAGAGCCTTGCTCACGCAGATTCTGAAACCTAGCTTCCATTTTCTGGTTGTACGATACATATGATAGCTTGTTCAATCTCTTGTACTCTAGACGGTTTCTCCCTTTGGTGTGGATCTGCAAGCACACAAATATGTGAGAAGCTGCTGCAATTAGCCTATCAAACCAGCCAGATGCTGCTACTACTTACATGAGCAAATACACTCCAATTGCGCTCGCAGCCAGATGCTGAACAACATAGACTAATGATTCGCTTTGCAAGAGTTTGGAGGTCAAAAGCAAGGCCACCATAAGCATTCCACCAAAGAACTACAAAACCAAGAAGTCCCACATTAAAGAGAAGGCCACAATAACCAGCAATTAGTGGAGTAACTGAGCTGAACAAGAAGACACAAGCTGCCATAAAATTTATACTTACGAGGGCTTTTTTTGTCACGGTCTTTAATTGACAATGGCTTCGAGAAACATTCACTCCCCAGCTCATAGTCGTCAGCTTCCCTACTAATAGTTGCTTGCTGCTCATCATCGGGCACCATCTTCCATAGCACATCATTGAACATTGAACGGAGACGGGCAGCTTGTCTTCTGTTGGACTCCTTAATGGCAAAGAATTTATTTGGGTTCAAGAACAAAGCAGCCCCATGTAGCTTTTGTTCCATCTGTTTATCCCACCTCTTATCAACAATAGCTACCACTTGACCTAGGAGGTTTGGCTTATGTGCCAAAGCTTCCTTTATGTGTGTCTTTGCAAAATCCATGGCTGCCCACATTTCTGCCATAGCCAGAGTCTCATCACCATCAGCGATCCTCAAAGCTCTAAGAAGTGGTTGTGAAGCTCTCATGCAATGCTCCACCGATTGCCAAAATGACACGGAGATCACAGTTGCTTCAGCCGCCTTCCCTCCTTCGCTGTCCTTTAATCTGTTTGCATACCATTGTGGGCTAACAAAGAGAGTTTTCAAGGTTTGCCTTTGCTTCCACATGCTTGCCAAAGTAAGGAATGACGTAGCAAAACGAGTTGCTCCAGGCCTCACAATTTCTTGCTTACCATTCAAGCTTCTCATTAAATCAAGAAGCTTTCCATGGGCATAAATAAATCTGGTTGTTCTCTTTGCTTTAGCAATGCAACGGCTGAACTCTTTGATCTTCCCAATGTCCTCTAGCATAAGATCCAAGCAGTGGGCAGCACAAGGTGTCCAATACATTGTAGGATACTTTTCCATTAGAAGTCTATCGGCTGCCTTGTAGTTAGACCCATTATCGCTAACTACTTGGACTACCAATTCAGGGCCAATTGCATCAATTTGTTCGCTCAACAGCTTTGCCACCAGATTTGCATCAACTGTTTCAGAAGAAACATTGGCTGTCCCTAAGAAGAAGGTACCTTCTGGACTATTGACAAGGAAGTTGATCAAGTGCCGCCCGGTCATGTCCGTCCAGCCATCTGACATGAGTGAGCAACCATATTCTTTCCATGCAACTTCATGCTTCCCTTTCAAGTTGTCGGTCTTGATCTTTGCCTTCTCAAGCAATGGTTCCCTCACTTGATGATAAGTAGGAGATATATAATCAGAGCCATACTGCCCTATAGACTCCAATAGAATCCCCCAACTCCTTGAATTAACAATATTGAGTGGAAGGCAATTCTCATACAAAAAGTCAGCTACATGACCATCTACTTCATCTTTTTGCTCCTTTGTCTTCTTGCTGTAATCCTTCATGGTCTTTTGAGTGCCCTTTAACATATGTCTCTCAGCAACCACCTCTTCCGGTGTCTTCCGAATCTGATCTGCAATGGACTTTCCTTGCTTCTTTGCCACCGTCGTTGCCAAATGAGTAGTCCCCTCTGATTTCCTTTTGGTGGAGGCGTTGGAGTTGGAGTTGGAAGCTCTTGAACTTGCTGCACACTTCTCTTGTTCAGCACCTTCTTCACCACCTTCATCTCCATCAAGATTTTCGAAACTGAATGAGTGAGTCCTCAAGTAGTCGTGCATCTCCTTTCGAATTTCAGGGGTTGTTTTGGTGCACATACTCACAATTGTAAACCCCCCAGCAAGGTGTTTCTTCATCCTACAAGGTCCAGAGGTAATTTGCTTGCCGCACAAATTACATTGCAGCAACAATCTCTTGTTAAGATCTGGCCAGAATGCATATTTCCATGCTGGATCCTTGCTCTTTGTTGGCCTCCTCTTAGGATCTTTGAATGGGTCATAGTGCTCATCAGCTTCTTCTGCAGCTTGAGCTGATCGAACAACTTGGGATATCTCAAGCTGGGAGGACATGGTGCTTGCTGTGAATCTATGATAGAAGGAAAGATAACTCCACTTAGTTGTTTTTCTCACCAAATCAAGCCCTAAGCTAACTAGCAGAAACAATACTTACCAGGGGAGGAGTTGAGGAGCACAAGAGCAGCAGCATTAACCAGGGGAGTAGAGGAGCACAACAACAGCAGCATCAACCAAGGGAGGAGTGGAGGAGCACAGCAGCAGCAACAACCAAAGGAGGAAGGGGAGGAGCACAGGGGAGGAGTGAAGGCAGCCGCCAGGGAAAGGGTTAGGTCAGGGTGACGGGGGATGGATCGATCTATATATTTCCAGTGCTGGGATGGGCTGATGGGCCAAAAAACTGTTGGGGGCCCAAAATAACTGAGTCGTTCGACTCACTTCTGGCGACTAGTCGAGACTAGTCGCTCGAGTCGCTCGACTCATGCGAGGAGTCAGAGTCGCCAGCCCGAGGCGCTCCTGCTCTTGCGACTCTACTAGTCGACTAGTCGCTCGACTCAAAAACAGAGGATGGAAGAAAGCTACTTCTAAAGCTTGTCCAACATTAACATCCAACATTAATTTAGATAGGAACATGTGCGAACATCCAACATTAATTTAGATAGGAACATGTGCGAACATATGGCAGCAAACAAATTTCATGAATACTGATCGATCCTTAAGCAAGGCATGGTCAGAACTAACAAGTATGTGTAAACTAATCAGAACCTTAACAATACACGATTTGCACTCGGATGAAAGAGAAACCTTTTACTCAATGTCTTGTTGACTGCTACAACAACACGGCGCTACAGCAACACACCCATGTCTTTCTACCAGAGAAGAGAACCACCTTTTGTTAGCTCACTTTATATGGTATAGACCTACTTAACTCACATCTGTGCAAAGCAAATAAAATGAGCCTCTTTGCCAACAAACTGGGATGGTATCATGTGCCCCTTCTCCTCTGTTCTACACAATCCTTCCTGCACAAATATGCATGAATGAAACAAGTGTTAACCTATAAATAAGTGACCTGAACAGCAGCTATGAACCAACCATATAATTTCAGATATTCAGATAATTAACCTACAAGACTAGGTGCAATTACAATTTTCAATGGGTCCTTGCTTTGCTTGTTGTTGAGGCAAAAAAGTGGAGGTAACAGGAACAGAATCCATGCATTCTTAACTGAAACAAAATAATATATTTGCTCATATATAT
>NC_041380.1:289248314-289269827 GCF_002162155.2 Triticum dicoccoides | reverse complement strand
GTACAGATGCAAGTGCCATCCAGATTTGGGGGTGGATGGGAAGGGGGGGAGGGGGAGAGGAAACTCACCACGTCCATGTTGGAGTGTCGCGTCGAGGAGGAGGCGAATCCAAGCGGGTGAGGATGACATGTATATCACCGGATGGGTGGACGGGGTTCAGGGGCGGGGGTGTCTTTGCTGTACCGGCGCGCGCCTCTTGGAGATAGAGGACGAGAAGAGCACCGACGCTCGCCGCCGCCATCTTCAAGCGGGACTAGGCCGTCACACCCGTGCTCATCTCGAGCAAGCCGATGCAGGGTGCGCTATGTCAGCACATCCTGCGGGAGGAGGCCTTTGCGACGTCCTATGCCAGGAGCACCATCCAGCAGGTGGTAGGCGACGGAGAGGATCCGCCGGAGCCGTACCGTCACCGAAACCCTAGCCATTGGGAGGTATTGCAAGCGAGCGTTGGTGGCTGGCAGCGTTGAATCTAGCCGAAGGGGAGGAAGCAGCGGAGCGAGGGGAAGATGCGGGTGTGCTGCGCGCCTGCAATAGCCGCCAGAAATCGCCGGAATCGGGCGGCGGCGGCGAGGAATTGCGTGGGGAAGAGTGGCTAGAGATAGAGGAGTTGGGCTGCGAGGAGGGAGGGAGGAGGGGGCTGAGGAGGAATGCTAGGGTTAGCGTTTTATACGGGAACAATCAGGCGGGCTTCAGTGGGCTTGAGTGGGCTTGCGGGGCTATGCTAGGCCGTCCATGACAGTTTTCACGAACGTCATGGGGAATCCGTCATGGATTAACGGATTTCTTGTAGTGCTTGGCTTAGCAGAGAAGCGAAGATGAAGCGCGAAGCGCCGCGGGCCCTAACAGCCTGCGGCCTTGGGCGCCACGTGGTGGTTGATTGGGCGTGGGCGTGGGCGTCTGCACTTCCCACGACGCCTCGGCAACTGCATGACTGACAAAAAGGGGGGGCCCTGGCCAGGCTTACTTGCCCCGCTCTCGTCCGTCTTGCCCTACATCCCCTTTCTCGTTCTTATTCCTCTTGCTCCCGAAATCCTCCAGATCCATCTCAATCCTTCGCATCCGGCACGCCATGGCACCTCGCAAGTCCCCGGCTGATGCTTGGTACTCGCCGGCCTAGGATTCCCCGAATTTTTCGGAGAAGAACCTCGCCCTCACGCGCCTGATGACGATGGCGCAGGGCAGTGAGGGAGCGACGGTGCTCAAGGTCGGCTCCGATCAGCCTGAGGGCAAGGGGAGCACCTTCTACCCGTTCTTCGTGAGCGCCATTGCCGCTGGGCTGGTGCCTCCTTTCTCTGAGTTCTTCCATGCCGTTCTCCGCCAATACAATCTGCAGGCTCTGCATCTCCACCCCAACTCTGTCCTTCTCCTGGCCTACTATTGCAAGGCTCATGTTGGTGTGAAGCCCTCGGTGGCCTTGCAACGCCACTTTTTCTTCCTCTGGGTTTCTGGTGCTCAGGTCTCTACATGCATGAGCTTCATTGCCTATTCCAACTTCAACGCCATCTCGAAGCCTGGGAAGAGGATTGAAGGCTACCGGAGCAAGTGGGTCATGATGAATGTTGGGCGCCTCCACCCTCGTCTGGTATTGCCCACGGGGCAACCTAAGTCCATTGACGCATGGTCCCGCGCGGAGCTCGTCGACCCTCGCGCGAAGGCGGTGTTGAGGAGGATGAACGCGGACCTGAGACCAAGCAACTCAGAGGCGGCGAAGCTGACCGGGGCCACGCTCCTGAGGGAGTTCTTGGAGCACCGGGTGGCTCCGCTCCAGGAGCACCCGCTCCCATTGTGGGGGCTTGGAGGAGCAGACGCCACCCTGCGCCTGAGCTCCGAGGCCCTGACCGTCAAGGATCTGGCTGCGGCCCTCCATTCCTTGGTTGGGGGAGACGTGGCGAGCCCGGTGGGCGACTCCGTCCCCTTGTTCCTTCGTGACGACTAGGAGCTGGTGGTGAACGCCATGCCCACATTCAACGGTGAGGGGTTGGTGCCCCCGGTAGCTCCCAAAGATCTGGCGGTCTTGGCGACGGTGAACTTGTCCTCCGGCAACTCCAGCGGGGAAGAGGAGGAAGAAGAGGCGGAGGAGGAAGCATCCGACTCGGAGGAGACTGGCGAGGATTGGGGGGATTCCTTCCCTCGGCGCAGGTCCCAGGCCCTCCGCTCCATGTCGGACGACGACGAGGCCGACGCCAGGCGAGGAAAGGAGGGCTCTTCCTCGGTCACGAGGAAGGGCAGGTCGAGCCTGGTTCCCCCAGGGTCTTCTCTGGTCCCTGGGGGGTCCAAGGCCAGCTCCATCCCTCCTGACGCGCCTTCTGCTTCTGGACCCCCAAAGGCTGACCCCCGCTGTAGGCTCTCGGGCTTCAAGTTTAGCCGGAAGTTGCTTGATTCCACGGACGACGTCCAGTAAGTGCTCGATTCGTGCTCTGCTTGGTTTCTGCCACTGAGGCTTGACGTTTGCGCTCTTTTACCAGGCCGGCACCTATGGCCAAGAGGTTGAAGGAGGCTTCTGCGGCCCTGCTTGGGGCGCATCCGTCTACCGGGGCGACGCCTTTGGCTGTTGGGGGAGAGGACGGCGAGGCCCGCGCCTCTCCAACCCAACCGCCCTCGCGAGGCCAACTAGGGAACCTCGGCAAGGAGTCAGCCCCCATGGCCCGACTGGACCTGGAGTCGACTGTGCCTGATGCTGCGGCCGTGGCGGGCAAGGCTCAGGAGGTCCCTTCCTGCCAAGCCGTGGCCACGCTGCCATCTTCTCTGCCTGCTCCAAAGGTTCTTGTCTCTTCTGCTCCCTCCGCCGCTGTCCTGGACCAGGTTGCCAACGAGCTGAGCCAATTGCGGGAGGATCTCCTGAGTGTGGACCCTCGTCTGGTGGCCGGGCGCCTGGGGTTGGCCTCTGGCTGGGCTAGTTCTGCTGCCTCCGTCCGAGCGGTGTTGAGCCAGGCCGTGTCATCCTCCGACTAGGAGAGGCGGGCCGCCAACCAAGCCAAGGCCGCTCGCAATGCTGCCCTGGGTGACGTCGCAAATGCCCAGGGCCGCTGCAAGACGCTTGAGGCCGAGCTGCAGGGCCTGCGCGACGAGCTTGCCAAGGAGGTGTGCAGCCGCCAGGAGAAGGAGAAAGAGATGAAGGCTAGGGAGGACGCCGCCAAGGACCGGGACGCCAAGCTTGATGTCCGCCACAGCCGACTGGACACGCTGGAGCGGTCGCTGAAGGCGGAGAGGACCGAGCTAGATGCCAAGGCAAAGGTCCTGACGGAGGACCGGGCGGCCTTCACGGAGCTGGAGAAGAAGGCTCGAGGCATACTAAAGACGTTGTATGAGAGCGGCCTGGAGGAGCCATTGGCTGGTGTGAAGGATGGCCCCGCCAAGCTGCTCCCCTTCCTGGTTGATGCGCTTGAGGACGTCGCAAATGGCCTTGGCCCCACGGTCGAGGCCGAGGCGCGTGCACTGTCTTCTGCGGCGCTGACGCATGTGCTCAGCCATGTCTACCTGCGTGACTCTAATGTCGACTTCGACAGCCTGCTGGAGCCCGTGAGCGGTGACCGTGTCACTGCCGCCGCTGAGGCCGTGAGGGGTCGAGCCGAGGTTTTGCTGGGGAAGTTCCGCTCCCCCAGCGTCCTGCTCGGGCGCGGTGGCGCCGGCCTTGCGACCTCGGGAGGCGAAGCCGTCCAGCATGACTCCACCACCCGTGACGGTGTTACTGGGGAGTGATTCCTTCGCGCCTTCCATCCTGTTTTATTCCTGCACATGCACCATGCCTCGCGGAGGCGTTAAAACTTGTGTTTGGCGTTGTGGAACAATCTTATGGCTTGTAATATTTGCTTTGAATTTCCCGGAATTTGCATTTTCCTCTCCTACTTGTTTACGCTCTACGTCGGCAGGGCCCGACCCCGCGCGTACCTCACCTAGCGTTAACCCTGACCGGAAACCAAGGACGGGACTAAGGAGTAAGGGGCTACGTGGCAAGTCAGGCTCCTGAGTCACTATGCTCAGGAGTCCCCCTTGACGCGCGAGCAACAAGTAGGGAAGGGGGAGCGAGGAGTGGATTGATCGTTCTATGTCGGCAGGGCCCGGCCCCGCGCGTACCTCACCCAGCGTTAGCCCCGACCGGAAACCAAGGATGGGACTAAGGGGTAAGGGGCTACGTGGCAAGTTAGGCTCCTGAGTCGCGATGCTCAGGAGTCCCCCTAGACGCTCAAATGGGTTTCGTACCTTGGCTTCGCTTGAGGAGTGGCGCGCGACGACCAGGTCCAAGGGACCTGGCTGGGTGGCGTGCGCTCGGGCGAGGCCCAGGCGTAGCCCCCGTGTCCAGCCCCCTCGCGTGGCACTCCTGAGGGGAGGCGTTGCGATGGTGCCGGACACTGAGCTCTGGGCTCCCTGAGGTTGGTACGGCCATGGGCCGCCCTCAGTTGTTTATCACCAGCGCGGAGCATAGCGCTTCCGTATGTGTAGGGGCATAGCCGCTCCTCGACAGTGTCATCAGCCAGCGCGGAGCATGGTGCTTCCACTGGTGCGTGGGAGGGGACTCCCCTCCGGGAGGAGCCCCCCGGGGCGTGTACAGCCCCGCCCTGACACGTGGGCGGCACGGTAGGGCTAGGAGAGGTGTATCTAGGCACCCGTGAGCCAGCGCAGGATTCACGAGGCCCTACCTCGAGGCAGATTGCGCCTGGCTCTGGGACTTTATCAATTGGTGTGTTCCTGCAGGGGTGTTAGAATGCAAATGCTCTACGTCCTCAGGTCCCGGCCCCCGAGCGAGCTCAGCCACTGCTGGTATGACAGGTCGCGATGCCGTGGGTCAAGGCCAGGGGGTGAGGGCTGGAGAGCCAGTAAGAGCCCATGAGTCGTGATGCTCAGGCGCCCCCCTTTTAACGTGCAAGCACTTTGCATGAAGACAAGCAGTAGGTGATAATTATGGGAATCAGATTAAGCATGAAAGAACAACTTCATCCTAGGGTAAACGCTGGAAAAGCAACTGCCGCTGGGTCGGGCCCGAGCATTGTGGGGATGATGCAGCCCGAGGGGCGCCCCCAACAGGGTAAGTAAAGAGCATAACCAAAATGGATACATGCCGCGGGGATGGACCCATGCGGCCTGGGAATGGTGCAACCCTATGGGCGCTCCCAGCTGAAAGTAAAACTCTGAAAGATGTCACCTGATGCTGTTGAAGACGAAGCGATGTTGAGGAAGTGAGCGATGCGCGGTGAAGACGTCGGCCCTCATGAGCCCCTAGGCCCAGGGGCCTCGGGAGGCTCTGGTGGTACGTGCAGGTCTTCGGGGACCGTCGCCACCTCTGCCAGGACCGCGCGATGCCTGACCTCCTGAGCCTCCAGAATGCTCCTCAACAGGCGCTGATGTGTGGTGACCGCGCTCGGCAGGCCGAAGGGCATGCGAACGTAGCTGTGGGGTGGTCCCACGCAGCGCCCTACGGCCGAAGGCCATAGGCGCTCCTAGGACGCAGCTCGGTTAAGCCCTGGCACGTCGACGCAGATGCGCAGTCCTCCATCCTCGCCTGGATGTAGGGCCACGGCAGGTAAGCGGCGGCTGCCGCACATGACTCTGGACTCTTGTAGCTCTTGGGTGTTCCTTGCGATGAGCTCCTAAGGGTTTTGTCTCCTTTGACTTGTACCTTTCTGAGGGAAGCGTGCCTGAAAGCACCCCTCCAAGTGGTGCCCGAGCGCCTCCCCCGCGACCTTGGCAAGGTCGGTGGCTCTCCAAGAGAGAGCCCCCGAGCCCTGCCTAAGGAGGGCGCCGGGCGCGCCTTCCTATGCACGAGAGGGCGGCGCTCCCTGATCGGGCACGAATCCTGACGCAATACCTGCGGAGGTGCCTGCTTCCTTGTGGCTCTGGCCAGGTGAGGTCTTCTTCTTCTTGAGGGTCGCCTCGGGAGGCCTCCCGCTCCTGCGATCTGGGTCTTCGATTGCTGCGGCTTGGAACGCACGCTCGAGCGAGCACACTGCATCCCTTTCTTCACAGGGTACGGTGATGACTCCACCGCTTCCTGGCATCTCGAGGACATTGTAACCATGGTGAGTCAGTGCCATAAACTTGGCTAGGGCTGGGTACCCGAGGATGGCGTTGTACGGCAGGCGGATGTGAGCGACGTCGAAGTCGATGAGCTCGATGCGGTAGTTGTTGCGTTGCCTGAAGGTGATCGGAAGGTGAACCTGCCCAATTGGAACAGTGGAACCATCGGTGACTCCTGAGAAAGGCTTGGTCCGCTGAAGCTGATCGTATGGCACTTGGAGATTGTCGAACGTCTCGACGGACAGGACGTTGAGTCCTGCCCTGCCATCGATGAGGGTCCTGGTGACCTGCACGTTGCTAATGACTAGGGAGCAAAGCATCGGGAGGACTCCGGCCATTGCCGCACACTTGAGCTGGTCTGCGGAACTGAATGTGATCGCACACGAAGACCACCTGAGAGGGCGCGCGGCCTCAAGATTCGGAAGGACTACATTCACCTCGCGAGCAAACTGCTTGAAGATGCACTGTGAGGCTGGGGCCTGGGCGCCGCCCAAGATGCAAGCAATTGCACGTAGCTCTTGGAAGCCCCCAACCCCATCATCTTGGTGTTGGTCTTCGTTCCTCCTTGGTGGAGGCGGTAGAGGAGGGAGGCCTGCGTTGCCGTGGGGATGGTCCTCGCGAGGCTTGTCCCTCCAGCCTCCGCGAGGCTGGTCCTGCCAGCGGTCCTCGCGAGGGCGGTCACGCCATCCCTGGCGAAGGCCACGGTCTTCCCATCGTCCACCGCCTCTTCCTCCTCCTCGGCCATAGCCCCAGTTGTTGCGCTCTGGGCGTCGGCCGATTCGCCCATCTCGCACGGCTCTGAGCTCTTGACATTTGTTGGTGTTGTGGGTGTGGAGGTCGTGGTACACGCAGTACCGTCCGCCCTTGGATGACTCAGGCTGATCCCTGCCTTGCTTGGTGTCCGGTTCCGCTGCTAGCACAGCAGCCCCCTTGCGCTTCACGTCCTTGGCCTTGAGCTTCTTTTCTTCCGGGTCGGCTACCGGGAGCTCGAGGAGGGAGAGACGCCCTTCCTCAGCCCTGGCGCACTTGGTCGCCAAGTTGAACAGCTCCAGGGATGTGCACAGGTCTTCATGGATTGCTAGCTCTTCCTTCATATTGACATCACGCACGCCGTCGGAGAAGGCTGATATGATGGCTTCTTTAGTCACCTTGGGGATCTTGAGGTGAGCGTAGTTGAAGCGCTGGATGTACTTCTACAGGGTTTCTCCTGGTTGTTGCTTGATGCGGCGTAGGTCGCTCACGGCCGGGGGCTGGTTGCGAGTTCCCTAGAAGTTGGCGATGAAGCGGGTGCGCATCTCGCTCCAGGAGGAGATCGTGCCGGGAGCCAGGTTCAGGAGCCAAGTGCGGGCGCTTTCCTTGAGCGCCATGGGGAACCAATTCGCCATGACCTTCTTATCTCTGTTGACGGCCACGATGCCCAGCTCGTAGAGCTGCAGGAACTCCGCGGGGTCCGCTGTGCCATCGTAGCAGGGAGGAAGGTCAGGCTTGAACTTGCCTGGCCATGTGATGCCGCGCAGCTCGGGGGTGAAGGCGAGGCAGCCCGCCGTGGCCACAGGCGCCCTTTGCTAGTGCTGGACTCATTCTTGCGGGTCACCACGCGCCGCCACTGGGAGCAGCACAGGGTTTTGTCGTGGAGGCACTGGGGCGCGATCTTGGCGCGCCAGCACTGGGAGCGCGCGAGCACCTTCCCAGGGACGTGGGATCTCTTGGCAGCTCCCTTCTTGCTGCGTAGGCACTAGACGTGGAGGGTCTTGCCTTGGGGCTGCGCGCCATGGACCCAAGGCACCTTCTTGGGGAGGAGGCGGCGGAGGCGCCTCCTGATCCTCGCCCCTGCACGGGACGGAGGGCAAGGCAGCGAGAGGGACCGCAAGGGGGAGCCCCCTGCGACACTGATGAGCTCGGTGATGCGGGCGAGCCAGTCCTCGTAGAGGTCGTCGACGGGGCGATAGTGCAGGAGCTCTCACGCCAAGAGCAGTGAGGCGTGCGCATCCATGGGTGCGCGACGGGCGTGGGACGACGAGCCAGCTGGAGTCAGCGACGTGGTGGCGGTGCGGCCATCCCGCCGCATCAAGGGGTGCTGGGACGAGGCCTGCTGCTCGTTCCCCACCGGGCCAGTGGCAGCGTTGGCGGCGGGTGAGGGGGAACGACGAGGGGGGCCGCCGACGGGCGCCGTCTGGGTGACGCGAGCGGCGTGAGCAGCCCGGCGCTCGGCGCGAGCCCGACGAGCGTCAGCCATGGACACGACGGAAAATCACACACGAACAACGGAAGGAAGATTCCAGCACACCCCTACCTGGCGCGCCAAATGTTGGGTTTCGGGTTCCGGCAGACCCTTGAGGTTCGAACACTGGGGTGCGCGTGGAGATCTCTCCCCTACCGATCTACGTCTGATCCTCTCGTGTGAACTAAGATGAAAATGATGAACAACACAAGAGACACGAGGTTTATACTGGTTCGGGCCACCGTTGTGGTGTAATACCCTACTCCAGTGTGTGGTGTGGTGGATTGCCTCTAGGGCTGATGATGGACAGTACAAGGGAAGAACAGCCTCCCGAGAGGTGTTCTTGAGCTGGTGCGATGAACTGCTAGGGTGAGTTCAGTCACCTCTCTGCTATGGTTCTACCAGATTTCTCGATGTTCTTGGGGTGTCTAGATATCTCTACTCTGTGGTGGCTAGCTCTATTTATAGAGGCCCTGGGACTCTCCCAAATAATGAGCGGGAAGGGCGCCAACAATTGGCCATTTCGAAGGGGAACATCTAGTACAAGTTATCCTGACCAAAGGTGGTCTTCGGCTGCCAAAAGCACTAGCGATGACGCCGTCTTGGGCTCCACGGTGACCTCTGTCCTGCCGTCCAGCTGGTCTTGGTCTCATTGCACAGGAATGGTAACCTTTGCCTGATGTCTTGGCCTGTGCTTGCCCCCTTTGCACCAAAGGGGAAATAAGGACACTGCGCAGGCCGGAGCCCGCCTGGTCTCGATCGTCATGGCTTGCGTCACGGGTTCCTCGTGAG
Organism: Triticum dicoccoides; assembly: GCF_002162155.2. Classification (NCBI taxonomy): domain Eukaryota; kingdom Viridiplantae; phylum Streptophyta; class Magnoliopsida; order Poales; family Poaceae; genus Triticum; species Triticum dicoccoides. Next base: position 289,260,802 of record NC_041380.1, on the reverse strand, counting down.
GTACCCCTGCCTTGATCTCTCTGCCTCCTCACGAGCCTTCCTAGTGAGGCTACCTCTGAGGAAGCTTCCCGTCATCCGCCCTGCGAGGCTTGGCCCCTCGCGAGGGTCTTGAGCTTGAGCTGATGAAGATGGGCCACGCTGGGCCCCCTCTTGAGCCACGCCGCAGGCAGGCAAGTTTGGGGACCCCCGTTCCCAGAACGCTGATAGCTTGCCAATCTTTTGCTAGCCTTCATTTTGCAATAAGTATGATCACTACTTGTCCATCCAAAATCCTTTAACCCAGTTTTGCCACATGACTCCACTATATCTACCTATATGCGGTGTTCTTTTGCCGTTCTAAGAAAATTTGCATGTGCCATCTCTAATTTTCAAAAATATACTTCTCTTTTGTGTGTTTATTTTGCTCGCGGAGCGGTGAGGGGTGGCTAATATTTTCCATGCTAGATGTGGTATTCTCAAGATGAGTGTTTATTCACTTGTCATTACACGAGAGTAAGGCAAAGGTATTAGGGATGCCCTGTCCCAAAATGAAAAAATGAATTTACTTTATGTTGTCAAATAATAAATTCCTTGGAAAGTGTTGGTATGGAGGGCTCCCGTGGATATGGTTAGCCATGGAAAGTTAAAGTATGGTGGAAAAAGGAATAAACTTTATTTTCTGTTTGGGAACCACCTATGATATATCTGAGCATGGAAAGTATTGGGAACTCTAAGTCGTTTTTGTTGGTGGGATGGATACAACTCCCAAAATGCTTTTATCTCTAAGTTTTTCGCTTTGAGCTCTAGCACCTCAACAAATCCCTACTTCCCTCTGCGAAGGGCCTATCTTTTACTTTATGCAAATTTTCTTTTGAATTTGAGTCTCCATCTTCTCTTATAAAAAGCACCAACCAGGAAGCCCAGGCGCGCCTTGGTGGGTTGTGCCCACCTCGAGTGCCCCCCGGACCGCTTCTTTGCTCTATAAATACCCCAATATTTCCAGAACCCTAGGGGAGTCGATGAAATATTCATCCAGCCGCCGCAGAGTCCAGAACCACCAGATCCAATCTAGACACCATCTCGAATGGGGTTCACCACCTCCATTGGTGCCTCTCCGATGATGTGTGAGTAGTTCTTTGTACACCTTCGGGTCCGTAGTTAGTAGCTAGATGGCTTCATCTCTCTCTCTCTTGATTCTCAATACAATGGTCTCTTGAAAATCCATATGATGTAACTCTTTTGCAGTATGTTTGTTGGGATTGATGAACTTTGAGTTTATGATCAGATCTATCTTTTTATATCCATGAAAGTATTTGAGTTTCTTTGATCTCTTTTATGCAAGATCTCTTATAGCCTCGTATTTCTTCTTCGATATTTGGGTTTTGTTTGGCCAACTTGATCTATTTATCTTGCAATGGGAAGAGGTGCTTTATAGTGGGTTCGATCTTACGGTGCTTGATCCCAGTGACAAAAAGGAAACCGACACGTGTGTATCATTGCTACTAAGGATAAAACTATGGGGTCTATCTCTACATAGATAGATCTTGTCTACATCATGTCATCATTCTTATTGCATTACTCCGTTTCTCCATGAACTTAATACACTAGATGCATACTGGATAGCGGTCGATGTGTGGAGTAATAGTAGTAGATGCAGGCAGGAGTCGGTCTACTAATCTTGGACGTGATGCCTATGTAATGATCATTACCTGGATATCGTCATGAGTATTTGAAGTTCTATCAATTTCCCAACAATAATTTGTTCACCCACCGCTTTGCTATTTTTCTCGAGAGAAGCCACTAGTGAAACCTACGGCCCCCGGGTCTCTTTCTCATATTATTTGCCTTTGCGGTCTATTTTATTTGCCATTTATTTTCAGATCTATTAATCCAAAGACCCAAAAATACTTTGATGCAATTTATTCTTATTTATTTGTTTGGCTTCGATCTATCGATGTACTACGAATTTACCTCACGCCTGTTTGCCTATCTTGAGGCGTCGTACCCCAGAAGGGATTGACAACCCCTTTAACATGTCGGGTTACGAGAGGTTGTTATTTGTGTGCAGGTGCTGTTTACATTGTGTTGCTTGGTTTTCCTACTGGTTTGATAACCTTGGTTTCATATATGAGGGAAATACCTCCGCCGTTGTGTTGCATCATCCCTTCCTCTTTGGGGAAATACCGACGTAGCTTTAAGCGACATCAGAGCAACTCCGGATGTTATGAACATCTGGTAGAGCAAAGTTGATGACTACTCGATAGTTCAGTGTGCCATGCTTTACGGCTTAGAATCGGGACTTCATAGACATTTTGAACGTCATGGAGCATATGAGATGTTCCAGGAGTTGAAGTTAATATTTCAAGCAAATGCCCGAATTGGGAGATATGAAGTCTCCTATAAGTTCTATAGCTGCAAAATGGAGGAGAATAGTTCTATCAGTGAACTTATACTCAGAATGTCTAGGTACCACAACCACTTGACTAAACTGGGAGTTAATCTTCCCTTATGATAATGTCATCGATAGAGTTCTTCAATCACTGCCACCAAGCTACAAAAGCTTCACGATGAACTATAATATGCAAGGGATCGGTAAGACAATTCCCAAGCTCTTCGTGATGCTAAAGGCTGTGGAGGTAGTAATCAAGAAGGAGCATCAAGTGTTGATGGTTAACAAGGCCACTAGTTTCAAGAAAAAAGGCAAAGGGAAGAAGGGGAACTTCAAGAAGAATGGCAAGCAAGTTGCTGCTCATGTGAAGAAGTCCAAGTCTGGACCTAAGCCTGAGACTGAGTGCTTCTACTGCAAAGGGACTCGTCACTGGAATCGAAATTGCCCCAAGTATTTGGCGGATAAGAAGGATGGCAAAGTGAAAGGTATATTTGATATACATGTTATTGATGTGTACCTTACTAATGCTCTTAGTAGCGCCTGGGTATTTGATACTGGTTCTGTTGCTCATATTTGCAACTCGAAACAGGGGCTACGGATTAAACGAAGATTGGCTAAGGACGAGGTGACAATGCGCGTGGGAAATGGTTCCAAAGTCGATGAGATCGCCGTCGGCACGCTACCTCTACATCTACCATCGGGATTAGTTTTAAACCTAAATAATTGTTATTGGGTGCCAGCGTTGACATTAACATTATATTTGGATCTTGTTTGTAGCGACCTGACCCGAATGGATCAAGTCTCTGTGCTTAAGTGTCATCCCTGGATCGGTATGCTGACACACACAGTACTCGAAGGATTTATACCAGAGGTAAATCACATGTATAAAGTAACGTAAATACTATTACCTCAATCCATATAGCGGAAGCAACAAGGTTGTGGATTCCCATCAACACCAACGGCAAAGTTGAGTGTAGAAATCGTAACCCTAACGTATCACTTACTCGTCGTAAGATAATCCTCCAACATGAGACGTTGCAGCCCGAAACGGGTTAGTACATTGAATGTACTGGCAAATTCACACCATAGAGAAAATGATGAACAATGGCTATCACTACATGCATATATGGCTGGTGGAAAAGCTCTATGGTTACAATGTTTTTGCGTAAAGCCAATTTTTCCCTACTGCAAAGGAATATAATTTATTTAACTATCATGGTGGTTGTTGAACTTTGAGAATGGTTGACAGCATTCTCAATCCCAATTAAGTAACATCATTAAACCCAACAATATTCATTTAAAGTAACGTGATGAGATCAACAGGATAATCCAAGAACTAGATACTCAAGATGTCCATAACCGGGGACACGGCTAATCATGATTAGTTTATACACTCTGCAGAGGTTTGCGCACTTTTCCCCACAAGACTCGATCGCCTCCGTTTGGTTTCTCGCACTACAGGGTGTTTGAGAAGACGGATGACCGAGACATAGTCTTTCAGAAGCGCTAGCACCTTATGATCGGGTAGACCGTACCACCTACATCCCCTACATCTGCTAGTCTACCACTGTAAGAGTTCGCACAACTTAGTCAACTATGCCAGAGCCCATAATGGCTTGTGGCTGCACACGTAAGTTTCTAGTATGAAAAATCTCATGATCCCTTTGAGCCTGGGTGGCGGTCCAAAAGAAAAACAGGCAAGTCCTGGAAACCCTAGGAGCCTCAATCCACCCAGATGTGTGTTTAAGTTGCCACCTTAGATAAACCATTAATTATCAATCTCACATCTGTCATGGATTTCACTCACCCAATCCACGTCTACTAGCATAGCATGGCATAATAAGCAAACATAGAAGTAACTCCCAAAGGTTTGATAATAAACAGGTCATAGGTACTACCTCATCTACTTCCCATCCCACAATTTAATTAGATCCTAATCATGCAATGTGTGAGAATTGATCTAATGCAATAAAACTGGGTAGTAGAAAAGGTATGATCAAAGTGTGAACTTGCCTGCAATGTTGATGAAGATGATTCGCACTCAAAACTCTTGATAGATCTACTCGTCACACTCCGGTCAATCTATCGTAAGCAAGCAATAATAACCACACATAAGCAATCACTCAAAAGATCAGAAAGATCGAACAAGATGGTTCGGAAAACATCAAAACCAAGCAAATAACTCTTGCAACATAAAATAATTTCTAACGGTATCAAAATGATGTGAATTTGGCCTTATTAGAATGTTTAGGTCAAGAGTTTCGATTTGCAAAAAGAATCAACTCAAACGGAGCTACGAAACTCAAGTTATGATCAAACGAAGTTTGAATTCAAATCTGATCTAATTCAAATTTTAAACTTTTCAAAAACATGTTTGAGTTGGATTAATGGATAGAGGAGATCATAACGAAGACGTGGGCGTTGGTTTCGTTGGATTTGGACTAACGAGTAAAAAGTTGTGCTTGTTTGAAGTATAGGGGCTAAACTGTAAAGAAAATCCTCACATATAGGTCCCTGGCCGAAATAAATAAGAAAAAGGAAAAATCTATAGAGCGAACGCTCGCTACAGAACCTATACGACGAAAACCGTTCGCTAAAGAAGCTAACTAATGAACGTTCATTAAATAAATAAACCTAAACAAAACCGGTTTTATAACAAAACCGATCTAGCGTTTTTTTAAAGAAAACCTAACTCTAAAAATAAACCGGACCGGGCGGTTTTATTACCGGTTCGGGGTTTTCTTTTGAAAACCGGCGACGGTGTTTTCCGGCAGCGGCGGTTACCGCGGCGATCGCCGGAGTCGGGAGGACGACGGCGGCGGCTCCGGTGGTCGCGGAGGGCAATGGCACGGGGCGGCAGCTCCACGTGGCGGCAGGGCAAAGCGCGGGCGGCGGCGCAGGCAACGACGACAAACGACGCGGCGAGGCGGCGAGCGGCGCGGTGCGCGGTGCGGCGGCGGCGCGGCAACGACAGCAGCAGATGCGGCGGCAGCGTGGTTGTGCGGCAGCGGCGAGAGGAGCGACGGGGTCCGGGGCCTCAGCTTATATAGGCAGGGAGGGGAGGTCTCGGGAGGCGTGGATGAGGGGCAAGGGGAGGCGTGCCCGGCCGGGACTCGACGGCGGCGGCGGAGTCGGCCACGCTCGGGACTTCGTCCCGAGCTCGAAGACGGGGCGACGCGGGCTGGGCCACGGCCTGTTGAGCCGGCTGGCCTGGCGTGGAGAGAGAGAGTGAAAGAGAGAGAGCAGTGCAGGGCTTCGGCCTAGCACTGTTCGAAGAGTTTTTTTTAATAAACCTTTTTTTCAGAGAACTTAAAATAATAAAAACAAAATAACTAAAAACATTATATGGGCATATAATATATCAAAATTTTCAGGAAAAGATTTTCTACAACATGGACATTTTTATAAAGTCAAATAAAATCCAGAAAAATTCAAATAATTCAAAGAGTCCTACTGGTCTATTAATATCCAACAAAAATCATTTTTAAAATACCAAAATGATTTCAATTTAATTTTTCTCCAATTTTCTATTGTAGGGAATCATGTTACCCTAATTTCCATATATTTTATTTTTGGAGAAAAATAATTTGAATAAAACTCAAATAACTCCAAATTGAAAATAAATTCAAAAGAACTTTGAATTTAATTCTTTGAAACTCCCAACTCCTATTTCATATAATTTGAAGAAGTCATTTTATCTTCTCTCATGAAAATCATTGAGTTGCATAAAGTTTCAGAATTGAAAATATTTTCAAATGAAATTCAATTATTTTCAAATACCCTTTCATTTAATTTAAATGGAAGAAGTCATATCATCTTCGCTCAAGGGTTTTGTATTTGAAAATAATTTGAATTCATGGAGATCAGAAAGCAAATATGAAAGTTTGGGAAAGTCCTTTTATTCCCTCTCATTTAACTTTCAAAAGTTTCGGATTCCACTCAATTTTAGACAATCAATCAAACAATCAATCAAATCTATCTATTTATTATAACATTCCAAAATTTAGAATTTTGGGATGTTACAAACCTACCACCCTTAAAAGGAATCTCGTCCTCGAGATTCGGAGAGGCTAGAAAGAAATAGGTTAGGGTTTGGGTCTTCTCAAAATCCATCGATCATCCCAGGGGTCTGGGGTGCTACCACTCTTAGAAACATCATTACTGTTCCATCAATACTCATATACTCCATCCTTATTCTTGACAGTGTCGGTATTCTCAGATCTTCAGGATAATTCCTTATCCGGCTCTTCCGGTAGTGGCATAACCTTTTCCTCAATTCTTCTGTCCTTTCATCTTAGTAAGGTTATTCCGAGACTGGGTCTACTTAGCTGACGGTCTGGCACCAAAACTAAACAACTATCGATATCTCATAGTGGTCAACAAATTGTGGTTTCTCCTGCAGGAAATGGGTCTGGTTGATCCTCACCGTATAACCTACGGTTGGCAGCAACTGCCGTGTACAAGGGAAAAATACCCATACTATTCTAAGGCTTAAACAAGGTTTTGATCGTCGTCTCTCCACTATTGGTAAGTCACTCAGATTTACCATCCCATATAGCAAGGCAAATAATAAGAGTAAGTCGGTATGGTGATCAATCCATCCCGCACCCAAATCATTACCTTGTATATGGTTTAGCGAATCTCGCATTGTAACACTCGATCATCCTCACAAGCATTGCAGAATTTCTCTCGTCGACGAACCAAGTTCGGAATAATCCATTGATTCTGCAAGCCAGACAAACATCTATCGTTCCTTCACAACTCTCAGGTTTTGCGTAAACTCCTATAAAATCGTTTGTCGACCAAGGTATATCCACTTCCAGGGTTTTTCCTTCAGCAAGAATGTGCTTGCTTCTTGGCAGGTCCTGGGGCCTGTGGGTTATGGCACATCTCATCACTTGTAGTCCTTGCACTTATCATCAGGCAACTGATCATTATTCCAACTTCCAACTTCCTAGTATTCTTAAATCCATCCAATTGTACTGTCTTCCTTCTATTGGCACCAAACTAGGACATGATTACTCAGACTCATCATGGAATTTTCCATTGATCCATATTTCCAACATCATACCTCCTTTATATCCAATAGTAATTTATCTCTTCATCCTCGTGGGATATCCCTCATACCGAGGTAAAAACTTATACTTATGAAGTCCATATTCCACTTCGTGGAACATCATTATCCTTTCCGCGGTCAAGCGTCCTTACAGGGGAATATTGGCCATCTCTGCATGGCACTTCTTCAACTGGGAAACGTGAAACACACCTTGAACTCCTGACAGTCCTTCCGGTAACTCAAACTTGTAGGCCACTTCTCTCATATGCTCCAAAACTCGGTATGGTCCTACAAATCTCGGGGCTAACTGTACCTTAACTCCAAATCGTTTAACTCCTCGCAGAGGGGTCACACGAAGACATGCTCTGTCTTCAATTTCATAGACTACCTCCTTGAGTTTTTGAGTCTACATAACTCTTCTGTCTGGACTGAGCTACCTTCAGTCTATCTCGAATCAACTTAACATTCTCTTCTGACTCCTTGATCACATTTGGTCCAGACAACTGACGGTCTCCAACTTCATCCCACATACTCTTGGGGCATCACACATATCGAGACAAAACTCATATTCATTTTTGTCCGAAACCCACTCAGTGGAGTATCCTTATCTTTTCCAGGGGTCAATGGTTCTTACAGGGTACTACCACCCTTAAAATGCACAAATCTTCCATAGAACATATTTCTCATATCCTCAGAATGGCCAAAATCCTTCTTCATAGAGTAACAACTCATAAAATCCATATCAGTACCAACGATGCTACTTTATTCATCCTCAAAAGATTACAATCTCTCGCTTCTCCATTACATGTCTCAACTCAACACCTCAATATAAAAGAAAATGTTCTCACTTCTACTACTCCATTTCTTTTGTTGCAAACTCAACTATCTAGCACAAGTCTCCTTCTCCTTAGGGCATTCGCTGGCAAACATATTACTTCTGACAAGTATCGAGGTTTCCTTTTTGGGCAACTGCTGAGGTAGTGCCCTGACTCCTTGCACTTATAACAGGTGACATGACTCAGATCCTTCCTGGAATCCAATCTACTTCTCTTTCTGGACTTTTCTATTCCCATCAGAGCTACTATTTCCAGTGGGTCATACTCTACTTTTTCTGTCGGGAATTCTACTAGATCCCCATTCAAACAATTTTGGGAGATGTGTCCTTCTTCTCCACATGAATAGCATGACTTGGTGTAGGGTTTAATTGGGTCTTCTTTAGGCGTGTCCTCCATCATAGCATTTTCTAAAATTTCCATGAGGGCTCCTTTCATTACTTCTTTCTTCTGCTGGATGGTTCGTTGTACCATGGGGTAAATGTGACACTGAGCAGGATAGTGGGTAGTCCCTTCACACAAGAAACAAGTAATCTACCTAATTGGGCATTCTTCAACTGGGTGACTTCCTTCACAATTAGGGCATTCATCCTTGTGTTCTTTATGGGTGTGTCTGATTTCTCCACAAATCTTGCATGCACCATGTTTCTTCATATCCTTTCCATAAGGTTTCAACTTCTGGGACACAAACCGAGACTTTGGCAAAGTCAACTTAAATTATTTCCAAGTGGTTACTCCTTGCCATCCATTCATGGTTTGGTACATCCTCCACCAAGTAGCAGCACCTCTTTCAAAGCACAGAAGAGCATGCTGGGTCATATCATGTCCAACTATAGGGTTATTCTACATGTGATCTTCCATGTTCTGAATCCATCGGTCTGCCTCCAACTGACTCATCGGTCCAGAAAATACAAGCTCATCTCCATTCATCCTCTACTGGGTCCATGTGGGTTTGGGGTAAGATAAGAGAGAGGGAGAGGGATACACACAACACAAACAAAAGTTTTGAAAAGACATATTTTATTGTGGCTGTCGGGAAAACATCAAACAAATGACAGCTCACAATCGTCGCATCTAATGTAGGTATATAACAGGGGTTTGGTCTTCTAAAGGTCAACATCACCAAACTCTTCAAGTCTTGTTCATGTCTCCGATGGCTTCTTCCCATCGTACCTGTCCTTCTTAAGTTCTTTTGCAAAATCAACTCTATTATCGCGAAGTCTCTCATGACGTCCTTTAATATTTCGGAGTTGCATTTCAAACTTCTGGTTTCAACATCCTTCACATGAACCATGGTCATACTGTCCTTCAGTTCCTAACAGTTCTCCGGTATCTCGAGGTTGTAGCTCCTCCAGCTTGGCTACTCTCATCTTCAGGATCTTGAGTTCCTCATGAAATACTTCCTTGTCTAATACGACTTCCTGGAGCTCCATTTTAAACTTCTTGATGTACTACTCCAGATCCTGGTGATATATCGGCTAGGGCTAAAACTTCAGCTTATGGTAGGTGCTCCATCAGCCTTCTTCCATCAAATCCATTTTGATGAAATGCATCAACTCAGCATGGTGACAATAGCATAAGCGGGCCATAACACGCTGGATAGCTAGGTTTCTGCTCTTGTCATTTCCATGCGCTATCATTCCATAGTTGATATCTCCTGCCTCAAAACTTCGAGTTCTCATGCTCCTTGTTTTAGTCTTTCTCAGATACACCTTGATCTCGGGTATTGACAACTTCCATAGTCTGCCAAGTTCCATAAGGGTAGCCTTCATAGGTCATACAAATCTGGGAATTCTTTAGAGCCTACAAATTCCACTTGTCTTCGGTTGCACGGAAAATACTCTTCATTCTGAAGTGGTCTTAGTTGTCCGATATCTTGTACTTCTTGGAGTGGTCTCATCAGTCGAATCTTCGAGTGGTCAAAAGGGGAAAGGGGTATGGTCTCACAAAAGGGAATTTTTGAATAAGCTCAGAAGAGAAGAGAGGTAAAAGATCTTTTTGAAAGGGAAAGTTGTAGAGAAAAGTCTTTGCTATGGGCTTGCCAGTTTCTAGGGTCACGTCCTACAGTCAACATGTGCTCTGATACCATCTTGTAGCGACCCGACCCGAATGGATCAAGTCTCTGTGCTTAAGTGTCATCCCTGGATCGGTATGCTGACACACACAATACTCGAAGGATTTATAACAGAGGTAAATCACATGTATAAAGTAACATAAATACTATTACCTCAATCCATATAGCGGAAGCAACAAGGTTGTGGATTCCCATCAACACCAACGACAAAGTTGAGTGTAGAAATCGTAACCCTAACGTATCACTTACTCGTCGTAAGATAATCCTGCAACATGAGACGTTGCAGCCCGAAACGGGTCAGTACATTGAATGTACTGGCAAATTCACACCATAGAGAAAATGATGAACAATGGCTATCACTACATGCATATATGGCTGGTGGAAAAGCTCTATGGTTACAATGTTTTTGCGTGAAGCCAATTTTTCCCTACTGCAAAGGAATATAATTTATTTAACTATCATGGTGGTTGTTGAACATTGAGAATGGTTGACAGCATTCTCAATCCCAATTAAGTAACATCATTAAACCCAACAATATTCATTTAAAGTAACGTGATGAGATCAACAGGATAATCCAAGAACTAGATACTCAAGATGTCCATAACCGGGGACACGGCTAATCATGATTAGTTTATACACTCTGCAGAGGTTTGCGCACTTTTCCCCACAAGACTCGATCGCCTCCATTTGGTTTCTCGCACTACAGGGTGTTCGAGAAGACGGATGACTGAGACATAGTCTTTCAGAAGCGCTAGCACCTTACGATCGGGTAGACCGTACCACCTACATCCCCTACATCTGCTAGTCTACCACTGTAAGAGTTCGCACAACTTAGTCAACTATGCCAGAGCCCATAATGGCTTGTGGCTGCACACGTAAGTTTCTAGTATGAAAAATCTCATGATCCCTTTGAGCCTGGGTGGCGGTCCAAAAGAAAAACAGGCAAGTCCTAGAAACCCCAGGTGCCTCAATCCACCCAGATGTGTGTTTAAGTTGCCACCTTAGATAAACCATTAATTATCAATCTCACATCTGTCATGGATTTCACTCACGCAATCCACGTCTACTAGCATAGCATGGCATAATAAGCAAACGTAGAAGTAACTCCCAAAGGTTTGATAATAAACAGGTCATAGGTACTACCTCATCTACTTCCCATCCCACAATTTAATTAGATCCTAATCATGCAATGTGTGAGAATTGATCTAATGCAATAAAACTGGGTAGTAGAAAAGGTATGATCAAAGTGTGAACTTGCCTGCAATGTTGATGAAGATGATTCGCACTCAAAACTCTTGATAGATCTACTCATCACACTCCGGTCAATCTATCGTAAGCAAGCAATAGTAACCACACATAAGCAATCACTCAAAAGATCAGAAAGATCGAACAAGACGGTTCGGAAAACATCAAAACCAAGCAAATAACTCTTGCAACATAAAACAATTTCTAACAGTATCAAAATTACGTGAATTTGGTCTTATTAGAATGTTTAGGTCAAGAGCTTCGATTTGCAAAAAGAATCAACTCAAACGGAGCTACGAAACTCAAGTTCTGATCAAACGAAGTTTGAATTCAAATCTGATCTAATTCAAATTTTAAACTTTTCAAAAACATGTTTGAGTTGGATTAATGGATAGAGGAGATCATAACGAAGACGTGGGCGTTGGTTTCGTTGGATTTGGACTAACGAGTAAAAAGTTGTGCTTGTTTGAAGTACAGGGGCTAAACTGTAAAGAAAATCCTCACATATAGGTCCCTGGCCGAAATAAATAAGAAAAAGGAAAAATGTATAGAGCGAACGCTCGCTACAGAACCTATACAACGAAAACCGTTCTCTATAATGAACGTTCATTAAATAAATAAACCTAAACAAAACCGGTTTTATAACAAAACCGATCTAGCGTTTTTTAAAGAAAACCTAACTCTAAAAATAAACCGGACCGTGCGGTTTTATTACCGGTTCGGGGTTTTCTTTTGAAAACCGGCGACGGTGTTTTCCGGCAGCGGCGGTTACCACGGCGATCGCCGGAGTCGGGAGGACGACGGCGGCGGCTCCGGTGGTCGCGGAGGGCAATGGCGCGGGGCGGCAGCTCCACGTGGCGGCAGGGCAAAGCGCGGGCGGCGGCGCAGGCAACGGCGGCGAACGACGCGGCG
>NC_041380.1:289223017-289247779 GCF_002162155.2 Triticum dicoccoides | reverse complement strand
CGAGCGGCGCGGCGCGCGGTGCAGCGACGAGCGGCGCGGCGCGCGGTGCAGCGGCGGCGCGGCAACGGCAGCAGCAGGTGTGGCGGCAGCGTGGTTGTGCGGCGGCGGCGAGAGGAGCGACGGGGTCCGGGGCCTCAGCTTATATAGGCAGGGAGGGGAGGTCTCGGGAGGCGTGGAGGAGGGGCAAGGGGAGGCGTGCCCGGCCGGGACTCGACGGCGGCGGCGGAGTCGGCCAGGCTCGGGACTTCGTCCCGAGCTCGAAGATGGGACGACGCGGGCTGGGCCACGGCCTGTTGGGCCGGCTGGCCTGGCGCGGAGAGAGAGAGAGAGAGAGAGCAGTGCTGGGCTTCGGCCTGGCACTGTTCGAAGAGTTTTTTTTAATAAACCTTTTTTTCATAGAACTTAAAATACTAAAAACAAAATAACTAAAAATATTATATAGGCATATAATATATCAAAATTTTCAGAAAAATATTTTCTACAACATTGACATTTTTATAAAGTGAAATAAAATCCAGAAGAATTCAAATAATTCAAAGAGTGCTACTGGTCTATTAAAATCCAACAAAAATCATTTTTAAAATACCAAAATGATTTCAATTTAATTTTTCTCCAATTTTCTATTGTAGGGAATCATGTTACCCTAATTTCCATATATTTTATTTTTGGAGAAAAATAATTTGAATAAAACTCAAATAACTCCAAATTGAAAATAAATTCGAAAGAACTTTGAATTTAATTCTTTGAAACTCCCAACTCCTATTTCATATAATTTGAAGAAGTCATTTTATCTTCTCTCATGAAAATCATTGAGTTGCATAAAGTTTCAGAATTGAAAATATTTTCAAATGAAATTCAATTATTTTCAAATACCCTTTCATTTAATTTAAATGGAAGAAGTCATATCATCTTCGCTCAAGGGTTTTGTATTTGAAAATAATTTGAATTCATGGAGATTAGAAAGCAAATATGAAAGTTTGGGAAAGTCCTTTTATTCCCTCTCATTTAACTTTCAAAAGTTTCGAATTCCACTCAATTTTAGACAATCAATCAAATCTATCTATTTATTATAACATTCCAAAATTTAGAATTTTGGGATGTTACATTGTTTGATGCGAGACGGTTATTCATTGAAATCAGAGAATAATGGTTGTTCTATTTAAATGAGTAATATCTTTTATGGTCATGCACCCTTGAAGAGTGGTCTATTTTTGTTGAATATCTATTGTAGTGATACACATATTCATAATATTGAAGCCAAAAGATGCAAGGTTAATAATGATAGTGCAACTTATTTGTGGCACTGCCGTTTAGGTCATATTGGTATAAAGCGCATGAAGAAACTCCATGCAGATGGGCTTTTGGAATCACTTGATGCTTGTGAACCATGCCTCATGGGCAAGATGACTAAGACTCCGTTCTCCGGAACAATGGAGCGAGCAGCTGACTTATTGGAAATAATACATACTGATGTATGTGGTCCGATGAGTGTTGAGGCTCGCGGCAGGTATCGTTATTTTCTGACCTTCACAGATGATTTGAGCAGATATGGGTATATCTACTTGATGAAACATAAGTCTGAAACATTTGAAAAGTTCAAAGAATTTCAGAGTGAAGTGGAAAATCATCATAATAAGAAAATAAAGTTTCTACGATCTGATCGTGGAGGTTAATATTTGAGTTATGAGTTTGGTCTTCATTTGAAACAATGTGGAACAGTTTCGCAACTCACGCCACCTGGAACACCACAGCGTAATGGTGTGTCCGAACATCGTAACCGTACTTTATCAGATATGGTGCGATCTATGATGTCTCTTACTGGTTTACCGCTATCGTTTTGGGGTTATACTTTAGAGACGGCTGCATTTACGTTACATAGGGCACCATCTAAATCTGTTGAGACGACACCATATGAACTGTGGTTTGGCAAGAAACCTAAGCTGTCGTTTCTTAAAGTTTGGGGTTGCGATGCTTGTGTGAAGAAGCTTCAACCTGATAAGCTCGAACCCAAATCGGAGAAATGTGTCTTCATAGGATGCCCAAAGGAGACTGTTGGGTACAGCTTCTATCACAGATCCGAAGGCAAGATATTCGTTGCTAAGAATGGATCCTTTCTAGAGAAGGAGTTTCTCTCGAAAGAAGTGAGTGGGAGGAAAGTAGAACTTGATGAGGTAATTGTACCTTCTCCCGAATTGGAAAGTTGTTCATCACAGAAATCAGTTCCAATGATTCCTACACCAATCAGTGAGGAAGCTAATGATGATGAACATGAAACTTCAGATCAAGTTACTACCGAACCTCGTAGGTCAACCAGAGTACGATCTGCACCAGAGTGGTACGGTAATCATGTTTTGGAGGTCATGTTACTTGACCATGACAAACCTACGAACTATGAGGAAGCGATGATGAGCCCAGATTCCATGAAATGGCTTGAGGCCATGAAATCTGAGATGGGATCCATGTATGAGAACAAAGTGTTGACTTTGGTTGACTTGCTCAATGATCGACAAGCAATAGAGAATAAATGGATCATCAAGAAGAAGACTGACGCTGACGGTAATGTTATTGTCTACAAAGATTGACTTGTTGCGAAAGGTTTTCGACAAGTTCAAGGAGTTGACTACGATGAGACCTTCTCACACATAGCGATGCTTAAGTCTGTCCGAATCATGTCAGTAATTGCCGCTTTTTATGATTATGAAATTTGGCAAATGGATGTCAAAATCGCATCCCTTAATGCATATCTTAAAGAAGAGTTGTATATGATGCAACAAGAAGGTTTTGTCGGTCCAAAAGGTGCTAACGAAGTGTGCAATCTCTAGTGATCCATTTATGGACTCGTGCAAGCCTCTCGGAGTTGGAATATACTCTTTGATAGTGTGATCAAAGCATATGGTTTTATACAGAATTTTGTAGAAGCATGTATTTACAAGAAAGTGAGTGGGAGCTCTGTAGCATTTCTAATATTATATGTGGATGACATATTGTTGATTGGAAATAATACATAATTTCTAGATAGCATAAAAGAATACTTGAATAAGAAGTTTTCAATGAAAGACCTCGGTGAAGTTGCTTATATATTGCGCATCAAGATCTATAGAGATAGATCAAGATGCTTAATTGGACCTTCACAAAGCACATACCTTGATAAGTTTTGAAGAAGTTCAAAATGGATCAGTCAAATAAAGGGTTCTTGCATGTGTTACAGCATGTGAAGTTGAGTCAGACTCAATGCCCGACCACTGCAGAAGATAGAGAGAAAATTAAAGTCATTCCCTATGCCTCAGCCATAGGTTCTATCATGTATGCAATGCTGTGTACCAGACCTGATGTGTGCCTTCCTATAAGTTTAGAAGGGAGGTACCAAAGTAATCCAGGAGTGGATCATTGGACAGCGATCAAGAACATCCTAAAATACCTGAAAAGGACTAAGGATATGTTTCTCATTTATGGAGGTGACAAAGAGCTCGTCGTAAATGGTTACGTCGATGCAAGCTTTAACACTGATCCGGATGACTCTAAGTCACAAACCAGATACGTATTTATATTGAATGGTGGAGCTGTCAGTTGGTATAGTTCCAAGTAGAGCGTCGTGGCGGGATCTACGTGTGAAGCAGAGTACATAGCTGCTTCTGAAGCAACAAATGGAGGAGTCTGGATGAAGGAGTTCATATCTGATCTAGGTGTAATACCTAGTGCATCGGGTCCAATGAAAATCTTTTGTGACAATACTGGAGAAATTGCCTTGGCGAAGGAATCCAGATTTCATAAGAGAACCAACCACATCAAGAGACGCTTCAATTCCATCTGCAATCAGGTCAAGGAGGGAGACATAGAGATTTGCAAGATACATATGGATCTGAATGTTCCAGACCCATTGACTAAGCCTCTCTCACGAGCAAAACATGATCAGCACCAAGACTCCATGGGTGTTAGAATCATTACTATGTAATCTAGATTATTGACTCTAGCGCAAGTGGGAGACTAAAGGAAATATGCCCTAGAGGCAATAATAATGTTGTTACTTATATTTCCTTATATCATGATAAATGTTTATTATTCAAGCTAGAATTGTATTAACCGGAAACTTAGTACATGTGTGAATACATAGACAAACAGAGTGTCCCTAGTATGCCTCTACTAGACTAGCTCGTTAATCAAAGATTGTTAAGTTTCCTGACCATATACATGTGTTGTCATTCGATGAACGGGATCACATCAGTAGAGAATGATGTGATGGACAAGACCCATCCGTTAACTTAACATAATGATCGTTTATTCTTATTGTTGTTGCCTTCATCATGACTTATACATGTTCCTCTGACTATGAGATTATGCAACTCCCAAATACAGGAGGAACACCTTGTGTGTTATTAAACGTCACAACATAACTGGGTGATTATAAAGATGCTATAAAGGTGTCTCAGATGGTGTTTGTTGAGTTGGCATAGATCAAGATTAGGATTTGTCACTCTGTATATCAGAGAGGTATCTCTGGGCCCTCTCGGTAATGCACATCACTATGAGCCTTGCAAGCAATGTAACTGATGAGTTAGTTACGGGATGATGCATTATGGAACGAGTAAAGAGACTTGCCGGTAACGAGATTGAACTAGGTATGAAGATACTGACGATCGAATCTCGGGCAAGTAACATACCGATGACAAAGGGAATAACGTATGTTGTTATGCGGTTTAACCGATAAAAATATTCGTAGAATATGTAAGAACCAATATGAGCATCCAGGTTCCACTATTGGTTATTGACCGGAGATGTGTCTTGGTCATGTCTACATAGTTCTCAACCCATAGGGTCCGCATGCTTAACGTTCGATGACGATTTGTATTACGAGTTATGTGATTTGATGACCGAAGCTTGTTCGGAGTCCCGGATGATATCACGGACATGACAAGGAGTCTCGAAATGGTCGAGATGTAAAGATCGATATATTGGAAGGTTATATTCGGACACAGAAATGGTACCGAAGTGTTTCGGGTATTTTTTGGAGAACCGGGAGGTTATGGAACACCATCGGGAAGTAGTGGGACTTGATGGGCTTTAGTGTAAATGAGAGAAGGGCCACAAGGGGTGTCCGCCCCCTCCATGGCTGGTCCGAATTGGACTAGGAGGGGGCGACGCTTCCCTCTTTCCTTCTCCGTCTCTTCCTCCTTCCCTCTCTCTCCCTCTTGGAAAGGAAGGGGACTCCAACTAGGATTGGGAATCCTAGTTGGACACCCCGATGGCGCGCGCCCCCCTTAGGCCAGCCTCCTCCCCCCTCCTTTATATGCGTGGGCAGGGGGCACTGCAAAGGACAACAGACAATCTCTTAGCCGTGTGCGGTGCCCCCTCCACAGTTTACCACCTCGGTCATATCGTCGTAGTGCTTAGGCGAAGCCCTGCGCCGGTAACTTCATCATCACCATCACCACGCCGTCGTGCTTACGGAACTATCCCTCGTCCTCTACTGGATCAAGAGCTCGAGGGATGTCATCGTGTTGAACGTGTGCACAACACGGAGGTGTCGTACGTTCGGTACTTGGATCGGTTGGATCGTGAAGACGTTCGACTACATCAACCACGTTACTAAATGCTTCCGCTTTCGGTGTACGAGGGTACGTGGACATGCTCTCCCCTCTTGTTGTTGTGCATATCCTAGATAGATCTTGCGTGATCGTAGGATTTTTTTTGAAATACTGCGTTCCCCAACAGCTATGTTTTATTCCTATGCATGTCAATTATTGTACACAATGGAACTGAACATGTAGAGCAAACGAGATGAGCCTTGCGTGGCAATAAAATTTCATGCAGACGTCGCTCTATGTTGGGCACAAAGGCAGCCCCTCCACCTATTTTGGATTGTAATCAAGAGGAAGATAACTGTTCCGAGGGGGATTCAGAAGGAGAAGACCACTCCTATTTACCCCCTAAGGTCTTCGCTCTAACTTGGCATGTTGATGTTGGTAATATCATGCATATGGTGCCTTGCATTGCTTACTTTATACATCAAATAGGTCATCTGCTTAGTTTAGACATGCTTTGTGTGAATTCCATCTGTTTAGTTTCTTTATCGTATATGTGAATCATGCAATGCCATCTTGTTTATCCAGGCATCATATATGTGAATTTTGCAATGCCACCCTGGTTAGCCAGTCATCTTATATGTGAATTATATCATGCCATCATTTTTTTATTTCATATTAAATTTGTCAACATTTTTAGTACATTCAATTACTCTTCCTATGCATCAGCCATTCGGCACGGTCATGGAAAAATCTGGAGTGGAAACAAGGTCTTCAGAGCAGACAATGTTATCTGACGAAGCGCGTGTCTTGCTAGTTATGGATAGCTCCTCAAACGAGGATTCATAGACAGATGACCAGTCCTATCCCCCCCCCGAGGTGCATGCTCTAACTTAGCAGGGTTATGTTGCTCATATCATGCATATGGTATCTTGCACTGCTATGTCATTTGCTTAGTTTAGACATGCTTTTTGTGAATGCCACTTATTTAGTGTCTAATTACCATATATGTGACTTATGCAATGCCATCTTGTTGCGAGCCATTATATATGTGAATTATGCAATGTTATCTTGTTGCTAGGCATTATATATGTGAATTATGCAATTCCATGCTATTTAGCCAAGCGTCATATATGTGAATTATATCATTCTGTCCCTTTTTTGTATTTCTCATTGCATTTGTCAACAATGTTTGTATATTCAACTGCTCTTCCTGTGCATCAGCCATTTGAATTGGCGATAGAGAAATCTGGAGTGAAAGCAAGGTCTTCAGAGCAGACAATGCTACCCGCTAAAGCAGATATCTTGTTGGTTACAGATAGCTCTTTAGAGGAGGATTTAGAGGCATGTGCCCAGTCCTATTATCCCCCTGAGGTGTATGCTCAAACTTGGCAGTGTTATATTACTCATATCATGCATATGTTGTATTGCAATGCTTAGTTTTTACATCAAATACACAATATTGAATGCCATCTCCTTAGTTGACACATCATATATGTGATTGCCCTCTGCTCACTTGCTTAGTATACAAATCATATATTTGAATTATATCATGCCATGATGTTTACATAGACAGCATGTATCTGAATTATGGCATGCCAACCCATTTTCTAAAGACATAATATAGTTATATCATCTCATCATGTTTACATAGTCATCATATTTTGAATTATGTCATTCTATCCGTGAATTATATCATGCCATCATGTTTCCAGCGACGGCATGTTTGTGATTTATGGCATGCCAACCACTTTAATAGACACATCGTATAGTTATATCATGTCATCTTGTTTACATAGTCATCATATTTTGAAGTATGTCATCCTATCTTGTTTAGTTAGCCATCATACATGTGAAATTGTGTCATGCTACCCTGTTTAATTAGCCATCATATATGTGAAGTTATGTCCTACTATTCTATTTGGTTAGACAACATAAATGTGAATTATTTCATGCCTTGTTTTCTTCCCTACTATCCATTGCACCTGCCTATCTTACAATGTCTGTACATTCAATTACTTTTCTTGTTTACCAACCATTTCAATTGGAGGGGGTGATGGCAGTATCTGTGGGAGTAAAAACACGGTCTTCAAAAAAGATCGTGCTAGCTGTCGATGCAGATAGAACCACGGTTGTACTTGCCCAAGAACCAGCCCCACCACAGATAACCCAAACTCACGCAGATTGTACCCCTACCCAATTGGACAGAGAACCAGTTACACCCCTTCTAACCCCAACCCCAGCAGATAGTAACCCAGTTCCAGTTGACACAACACCGTCTCCACCACAGAGCACCCAAACACGAGCAGTTAGTAAGGCAACTGCAGTGCCCAAAGCACGAGGACCACCACTCCGAACTCCAAGTCAACGCTTAAAGCAGAAGAAGAATTGTTCTCATGTCAGGTTCCGTAGCTATGGTTCATACTACTTTGCTCTTGCATCTTTGTATTTACTCATACCAACTAATTTCAAATTTGAAGTATGCAATTGAAACTCCATTGGTGCAACAGGTATGTTTTAAACCTATTTATTTAACACGTTTGCTGTTGTAACTTGCTCTATGTTGATTTCAGTTTCAATTGAATAAACAGTTATGTTCTCATGCCATGCACATTACAAGTGTTGTTATTGCTGTGTAGTTTCCCACACTTATATTATGTCTATGCTGCTTTGTCTTAAATAGATATGATTCGAAATGTCTCAATCTTGATTTGGCAACATAAACTATAATGATATAGACCATACAGTGACCATACTACATAGATATATGTTTGTTTCATGATGTTATCTTGTCCACCTTACTACTGAACTGTTTTACCAAAATGAGTTTCATATACAACATGGTAAACTTGTGATGTGTTTGTTTGTTTCTCTTTTAGAACACGGATAAAACATTGGAGAAGAGTACCCTGTTATGCAATGGTAAAGGAAGTAATGCAGATAAGGTTCAAGATAGTGAGATATCCCTGTTGGTCTCCAAGAAAGCTGATAAAAACTATACTGAAGACACTAAGACAACCCCAAAGTCTTGTCTTGATGTAGTGTTTGAGTTACTGGATACTACTGCTGGCACCAGCTCTTCAAACTCGCTGCCTGAATCAGTTCGGCTTCTTGAGTCTCAAATTCAAGTTGAAAGACATCGATCAGATGTTATGCGACAGGAAGCCGAAGGACTGAGGAAGTCCCTACAAAATTCAGATGCATACTTTTTGGTGCAAGAGCAAGTGCTGGAGGATTTAAGCGCCAAACAAGAGAAAGTTAATAAGCTTGCTTAGCATCTTGCCAGCATTATGGGTACCCAGGATATTGTTTCTTGAGCTCTTCTGAAGTGGTTTCAGTTCTGGACTTGTTTTGCTGCGACGTTTATTTGCACTGGTCGCCAACTTTGACAACCAATGTATATGATATGATGCTTTGTTCCCTATATTTGCACTGGTGGCGAACTTTCATGCCCAGTGGATGTAATATGTGTAATAGCCGTGATAGCCTAGCGTAAGTTGCTTGCTTATTTATTTCCTTGTTGTCTCGTTTATTTCTTTGCTTGTAGTCAGTGTAGTTCTTTTTCCGCGGTTTGCTAGTGTCCACAATAATCTATTTTCTAAAACTAGGCCACAATAACCATGGGCTACATATTTACTGTAGTTACCATGGGCCTCCTACGGGCCGTAGAAACAATGAGCCTTCTAAGGGCCATAGAAACAATGGGCCTTTTACGGGTCGTAGCATCAATGGGCCTTCTACGGGCCGTATGATCGATCGGCCAAACATGGGCCAATAACAGACCGCATTATGGGTCGTAAATGGGCTAGATTTGGAATCGTCCATTCATGGGCCAACCATAACGGGCCGTCATTAATCGGTCATATTTGATGACGCTATGAAAACGGCCCAACGGATTACAGGGCCGCAAACAGGCTGATTGTAACCACGGGCTGAATTTGGCCCACAAGCAAAAAAGGTCAGTAACGGGTCGTAAGTAACCGAATGCTGAAAATGAGCCCAAGAATAAATGGGCCATGAGAAGGCCGAAATATAACACGGGTTGGAAAAGGACCAATGGAATAATGGTCCATTAATGGGTATAAAGCGGTACACTGTTCATTGCGGGCCAGATTCACCACAAGCCGTTAATGGGCCAAGAGTTACAAATGGCCTCGTATGGGCCGAAAGACATCATGGGCCATACATGGGCCGGAAGTTACAATGGGTTGGAATCATATTGGACGGCCCATATGAAGCTACTGGGCTTAATTCCGATAGGCCGTAATAGGTCGTGAGTTAGCGGGCCGTAAATGGGCTATATATATACGAACGTGTCATTAACAGGCTTTCCGTGGGCCGGCCCGTTACCTTTTGACCTAGTCAAATGGGCCGACCTTTTCATCAGAATGGGCCTCTGTTGGCCCGTGCCACATGTCAACGTGTCATAGGCGCCTCCTGTCCAATGAATGGATGAAATCTGTCCCAACGGTGAGCCAATACGTGTTTCCTCCGGCCAATGAGAATTTTACATGTCGAAAATCCTCATTGGTCCAGGCTGTTAATGGGTTATCGGATCCAAAAACGGACCCGATAGCTTAACGGCGACCCGTTATGGTGGATGCCAGGTGTCGGTTACCCTTGACGAAAACACTTCCATGACGCGCCATTTATTGTCATGGAAGTGGACACGTACGTGATGATAATTTTAGCAATGTCATGGAACACTTCTACGACAGCACATGTATGACTATCTTGATTCTGTCATAAAATTGTCATGGATGTACATGCATGACAGAAATCATGACCTACTGTGACAAACACATATCATCATGGAAGTGTATTTTTTGTAGTGCCGGTACCGTCGACGCCTTAAAAAGGCAAAAGAAATCGTCATGATTAAGGAGCCAACAGAAGATCGAGTCAGTGGCGGCTACGAGGAACCACCTTCACCCCGTCAGCTCATCTGGTGAGAAGTTGTCGAAGATTCTTCAGTCCTAACCTGGATCGTTTCATCAAACAACTACAAGATACATAGCGACACCCGAGGAAGACCCAGAATACTGCACGTCCTTCCCTCCGAGACACGAAGCAAGCACGACTACTGAGTCCAAGAACCCCTAGGGTGGGATGAGTCGTGTACCCCCTATGCGAAGTCGAGTCCATGTGATGGTTTGAATAGAACCATGTTGGGTGTTGCTTGTTTTTACAAGTTTATGTTTTGACATAAGTCGCACTTTTTCCCTAGGCAACAAGTACGCGACTATATCACCGACCTTATTTGATGCTTATGTTTGGCCCTTTCAGCACTTGTTTGTTTGAAATTGCACTATAGAACCCCCTTTAGGCACCTCCTCTATGCTACTTTTCCCTCTCATCGACTGAAGACAAGCAAGACAAGATGCAGTAAGGATTCCACCTCGGCAAACAAGTAGCACTGAAGACTTTTGTTATAGCCTCCTCAACCAGGTGCAACCCCGTAGAGTTATGTTTACCCCTCAAGACTGGAAACCCATCCCTAGACCCTTCGAGACTTCACGAGATACCCCAGCCCGAATCCTTAACCATGTGCTTAACCTACGAAATTGCAAGAGAACGAGTTAAGCTTCAGTAACCTTTGCTCATCACTGGGTTCATTATGCAACTAGTGGACATAGTGAACAAGCACATTATCATCCCAAGGTAGCACCAGAACTGATGATGCCATATGGAAGACCAATTTGAGGGTATATGATATGGGACAAATTACTTGATGAGACTATGCAAGTAACCATGAGGAAATATCTGAGACCCTTTGGTGGATTATGAGGCTTTCATGTTGGTAGATGAACTTGGTGGGATCATTTTAATAGAGTAGCATAGCTTTTGTTACCCCTGGGTAAATTGGATTTAGTAGGACAATTACGATCACAAACTAAAATTCTTGGAAGTATAAGGATTTGACTTAGCCCAAGGATATTAATAGGAGATAGTTGACATTACAAGAATGACTTGGGGGAAACATGTAGGAATTCTTGTAGGACATGTGATTTGGATTAAATAGGTGATCCTAGTGGAGTATAGATGTTGAGTAAGTCTACATGGCTCGGAGTAAATTAGATTTAGAATTATGATCTCAATAATGATACCATGTTTCTAGGAGGATGATAAACTGCAAGATTGGATTAATTGTCAGAGTTGATTTATGGATCTAGATAAGCTTGACGTTGGAGGTTACTGATGTCTACTACGCAACTTTATTCTTGTAGACATGTGTTGGGCCTCCAAGCGCAGAGTTTTGTAGGACTGTAGCAATTTTCCCTCAAGTGGATGACCTAAGGTTTATCAATCCGTGGGAGACGTATGATGAAGATGGTCTCTCTCAAACAACCCTGCAACCAAATAATAAAAAGTCTCTTGTGTCTCCAACACACCAAATACAATGGTAATTTGTATAGTTGCACTAGTTCAGCAAAGAGATGGTGATAAAAGTGTAATATGGATGGTAGAAATATATTTTTATAATCTGAATAAATAAATAAACAAGGTAGCAAATAGTAAACGGGCACAAAAACGGTATTGCAATGCTTGAAAATGAGGCCTAGGGTCCATACTTTCGCTAGTACAATCTCTCAACAATGCTAATATAATTGGATCATATAACCATCCCTCAACGTGCAACGAAGAATCACTCCAAAGTTCCTATCTAGCGGAGAACATAAGAAGAAATCGTTTGTAGGGTACGAAACCACCTCGAAGCTATTCTTTCCGATCGATCTATCCAAGAGTTCGTACTAAAATAACACCAAATAATTGCAGATTCATAATACTCAATCCAACACAAAGAACCTCAAAGAGTGCCCCAAGATTTCTACCGGAGAAACAAAAGATGAGAACGTGCATCAACCCCTATGCACATATTACCCCAATGTCACCGCCGGAATCCGCGAGTTGAATGCCAAAACACATATCAAGTGAATTAATATGATACCCCATTGTCACCACGAGTATTCATATGCAAGACATATATCGAGTGCTCTCAAATCCATAAAAGTATTCAATCTGATAAAAAGAAATCTCAAAGAGAAAACTCAATTCATCACAACAAGATAGAGAGGGGAAAACACCATATGATCTGACTATATTAACAAAGACTGCGATACATCAAGATCGTGACATCTCAAGAACATGACAGAGAGATATTAAACACATAGCTACTGGTACAAACCCTCAGCCCCGAGGGTGGACTAATCCCTCCTTATCATGGTGGCCGTCGGGATGATGAAGATGGCCACCGGTGATGATTCCCCCTACGGTAGAGTGCCGAAAAAGGGGTCTAGATTGGTTTTCGGTGGCTATAGAGCCTTGCGACGGTGGAACTTCTCATCTAGGTTAACCCCGAGGGTTTTTATAATATTTGGGAATATATAGGGTGAAGAGGGGGTGCAGGAGGCCACCGAGGTGGGAACAACTCACCTGGGCACGCCCTGGTGGTTTGTGCCCCCCTCGGGGCACCCCCAGGTGCTGCTCTGGCCCAATGGATGTCTTTTGGTCCATAAAAAATCCACAAAAAGTTTTGCGGTGTTTGGACTCCGTTTGATATTGATTTCCTGCAATGTAAAAAACAAGCAAAAAATAGCAAGTGGAACTGGGCACTGGGTTAATAGGTTAGTCCCAAAAAATGATATAAAGTTGCTATAAAATGATTGTAAAACATCCAAGAATGATAATATAATAGCATGAATACTTCATAAATTACAGATACATTGGAGACGTATCAGCATCGCCAAGCTTAATTCCTACTCGTCCTCGAGTAGGTAAATGATAAAAGAAATAATTTATGAAGTGTGAATGATAGCAAAGTGCATAAGTTTGATCAATGATAATTTCGATCACTTTTCCTAGCATCATAACAACAACTCTTTCTTATAAAACTTCCCATGTTAAAGTAGCAACCAATTCACATGTTAAGGTTCAAACGATGAATTTTCTTGAAACTCAACAACCTATGTTCTCAGTCACCAAGCAATTGTAATTCAACTTATTCAACAGAGTTTAAGTAAGAGCTCCACATACTCAACCACCATATAGTCTTCTATGATTGCTAACACTCACCGCATACACATGAGCAAAACGTTTCAACTGGACACATAGAAAGATAGGGGCTTATAATTTCACCTCCCAACGTATTCACCTCAAGGGTGATGTCAACAATAATAACTCATGCTACCCATATCCAACTGGATATATGTTCCTAGATCTTTCCTCACCACATGATTCTTGCCAAAAGATAAAAATAAAAAGGAATAAAGAGAAGAACTTTGACTCTTTGCATAAAAGTAAATACATAAAAGTAAAAAGATAGGCCCTTCACAGAGGGAAGAAGAGGTTGCCATGCGCTTATTTGTTCGTGTGCTCAACCCCTTAGTGCAAAAGAACATCACGTTATATTGCCCCTTATGATAGCAACCTTTATTATGTAGTGTGTCGCTTTTATTCTTTGCCATCACAAGTTCGTACAACGCTCAATTTTCTCTTACACTAAATGGTCTAACACTTTTAGAAGCAATTGTTATTGCCTTATTGCACCAATGAAAACTTACTTGAAGGATCTTGCTCAATCCTTAGGTAGGTCTGGTGGACTCTTGAATATAAGATTTGGGTTTAAGGGTTTTTGGATGCACAAGTAGTATCTCTACTTGGTGCGGAATTTTTGGATAGCAAAGATGGGGGGCAAGCACCACATGTTGAAGGATCTATGACAATATAACTTCTGTGTGAATATGAACAGACATAAAAGATTATGTTGTCTTCCTTGTCCAACATCAACAAATTTTGGCATATAATATTTTGATGGGGGCTCACAATCACAAAAGATTTCCATGATAGTGTATTTGTATGTGAAAGTTCTCTTCCTTATACTAATTATTCCTAAATTTCTTGTATGACCAATATTGTGATTGTCAAGCCTCAAAATATTTCACTTTCTAAACCCAATGTGAAGCTACCACTAGGCATGATATGATTTTAGCTTCATGACATTCAGTTTATTCAACAATTTACTCATAGGATATAAGTGAAGCACAAGAGTAGATGACAAGCTACTCCAAAAAGATATAAATGAAGATCATGAGCATACTATTTCTTTCTCTCAAATTAATTTAAGTGAAGCAAGAGAGAATTTCTTCAAAAATACTAAAGCACATCGTGCTCAAAAAGATATAAGTGAAGCACTAGAGCAATTCCATAGAAAAGAGCTTCGTTGACGAGATGTGAATGTCGCTTACCTAGCCTCCCTGGCAATTGTTTGAGGACCCTATTTTATTTAAAAACTTTCAGATCTAAGTATTTTATTAAAACATAAATAAAAATGAAAATAAAATGACATTCTAAGAATAGCACACATCATGTGAAGAAGCAAAAACTTAGGCTCAACCGATACTAACCGATAATTGTTGAAGAAGAAAGGTGGGATGCCTACCAGGGCATCTCCAAGCTTAGATGCTTGAGACTTCTTGAAATATTATCTTGGTATGCCTTGGGAATCCCCATGCTTGAGCTTTTGTGTCTCCTTAATTCTTCTCATATCACGGTTTTCCTCAATCTCAAAAGCTTCAACCACACAAAACTCAACAAGGACTCATGAGATAAGTTAGTATAAACCAATTCAAAAGCCTTATCATTCTCTATTGTAGAAAATCACTAAAATTATTATCCAAAATTGCACACTAAATGCCTCTGCATATTTAATACCCCTATCCTCAAATAGAATCATTTAACAAGCAAACATATGCAAACAATGCAAACATAACAACAATCTGCCAAAACGGTACAGTTTGTAAAGAATGGAAGAGTATCAATACTTCCCTAACTCCAAAAGTTATGAAAATTTATCACACTGTAGAAAATTTATCAAAGCTCATTTAGCAAAAAGTTTCAACATTTTATCATATTCTGACTTTCTAGGGAATTTTTGCAACAGCGGTAAACTTCCTGTTTTCAAATAGCAACATGTATACTTGCAAAATAAGCATGGCAAAGGCTATAATTGCCACTTTTATTGGAATAAAAGATGCAAAACATTATTATAAATAACAGAAAGCAAATCCTAACAAAATAAAATGATGCTCCAAGTAAAACTCATATCATGTGACGAATGAAGACATAGCTCCAAATGAGGTTACCGATAATGTTGAAGACGAAAGAGGAGATGCCTTCCGGGGCATCCCCAAACTTAGTTGCTTCGATATTCCTGTAATATTACCTTGGGGTGCCTTAGGAATCCCCAAGCTTAGGGTCTTGTCACTCTTTATTCTCCTCATCTCACCCAAAACTTGAAAACTTCAATCACACAAAACTTAACGGAAGTTTGTGAGATAGGTTAGTATGATAAAGAGCATACAATTTCACTTTTGGTACTATCAAAGACAAGATTCATAATTTTTATCACACAATGCCTACTGTAGCATATCATTTACATAATTTATATTGAGCAATATAAGCCATGGAAATTATAAAACAAGCAAACTATGCATTGAAAACAGAATCTGTCAAAAACAGAACAGTCTGTAGTAATGTGTACTCCAACCATACTTCTTCTACTCCAAAAAATCTGAAAAAATAGTAAAACCTGGGTAATTTTTCTATTAATATTATGCAAAAAGAATCAACATTTTATCACTCTTCTGTTAAAAATTATAATTGTTTTCCTGAGGGCATAAGTTTCTGTTTTTCAGCAAGATCAAATCAACTATCACCGTAAGCCATCCCAAAGGTCTTACTTGGCACTTTATTGAAACAAAAGCAATAAAACATGATTACTACAGTAGCCTAATCATGCGAACACACAAAAACAGTAGGTAAAAGTGTTGGGTTGTCTCCTAACAAGCGCTTTTCTTTAATGCCTTCTTAGCTAGGTATGATGATTTCAATGATGCTCGCATAAAACATAAGAATTGAAACATAACAAGAGCATCATGGAATACATGAATAGCACATTTAAGCCTAACCCACTTCCTATGCATAGGGATTTGGTAAGCAAATAATTCATGGGAACAAGAATCAACTAGCATAGGAAGGCTAAACAAGTGCAACTTCAAAACTTTCAACATAAAGAGAGGAAACTTGATATTATTGCAATTACTACAAGCATATGTTCCTCCCTCATAATAAATTAATAATTTTCAGTGGTATCATGAATGAATTCAATAATATAACCATCACATAAAGCATTCTTTTCATGATACATAAGCATAAAATTTGTGTTACTCTCCACATAAGCAAATTTATTCTCATCAATAGTAGTGGGAGCAAACTCAACAAAATAACTATCATGTGATTGAAAATTAAAATCATGATGACAAGTTTCATGATTATCATTATTCTTTATAGCATACATGTCATCACCATAATCTGCATAAATAGCAACTTTGTTATCATAGTCAATTGAAGCCTCATCCAAAATGGTGGATTCAGCACTAAATAAAGTCATGACCTCTCCAAATTCACTTTTATCACTATAATCATCATAAAAAAGAGGCATGCAATCATTATAAAAAATTTGCACATCAAATCTTGGGGGACTAAAAATATCATATTCATCAAATATAGCATCCCCAAGCTTGTAGCTTTGCATATCATTAGCATCATGGATATTCAAAGAATTCATACTAGCAACATTGCAATCATGCTCATCATTCAAATATTTTGTGCCAAACATTTTATAGATTTCTTCTTCTAACAATTAAGCACAATTATCCGAACCATCATTTTCAAGAAAGATATTATAAAGATGATCAATAATATGATGCAACCTAAATTCCATTTTTATGTAGTTTTCTTTTATAAACCAAACTAGTGATAAACAAGAAACAAAAAGATTTGATTGCAAGATCTAAAGATATACCTTCAAGCACTCACCTCCCTGGCAACGGTGCCACAAAAGAGCTTGATGTCTACTACGCAACTTTATTCTTGTAGACACGTGTTGGGCCTCCAAGCGCAGAGTTTTGTAGGACTATAGCAATTTTCCCTCAAGTGGATGACCTAAGGTTTATCAATCCGTGGGAGGCATAGGATGAAGATGGTCTCTCTCAAATAACCCTGTAACCAATAATAAAAAGTCTCCTGTCTCCCAAACACACCAAATACAATGGTAATTTGTATAGGTGCACTAGTTCGGTGAAGAGATGGTGATAAAAGTGTAATATGGATGGTAGAAATATATTTTTATAATCTGAATAAATAAAAACAGCAAGGTAGCAAATAGTAAATGGGCACAAGAACGGTATTGCAATGCTTGAAAATGAGGCCTAGGGTCCATACTTTCGCTAGTGCAATCTCTCAACAATGCTAATATAATTGGATCATATAACCATCCCTCAACGTGCAAAGAAGAATCACTCCAAAGTTCCTATCTAGTGGAGAACATAAGAAGAAATCGTTTGTAGGGTACGAAACCACCTCGATGCTATTCTTTCCGATCGATCTATCCAAGAGTTCATACTAAAATAACACCAAATAATTTCAGATTCATAATACTCAATCCAACACAAAGAACCTCAAAGAGTGCCCCAAGATTTCTACTGGAGAAACAAAAGACGAGAACGTGCATCAACCCCTATGCATATATTACCCCAATGTCACTGCGGGAATCCGCGAGTTGAATGCCAAAACACATATCAAGTGAATCAATATGATACCCCATTAGAACCACGAGTATTCATATGCAAGAAATATATCAAGTGCTCTCAAATCCATAAAAGTATTCAATCCGATAAAACAAAATCTCAAAGGAAAAACTCAATTCATCACAACAATATAGAGAGGGGAAAACACTATATGATCCGACTATATTAACAAAGCCCGCGATACATCAAGATCGTGACATCTCAAGAACACAAGAGAGAGAGAGAAAGAGATTAAACACATAGCTAGTGGTACAAACCCTCATCCCTTAGGGTGGACTACTCCCTCCTCATCGTGGTGGCCGCCGGGATGATGAAGATGGCCATCGGTGGCGAATTCCCCCTCCGTGAGAGTGCCGAAACGGGGTCTAGATTGGTTTTCGGTGGCTATAGAGACTTGCGGCGGCGGAACTTCTCATCTAGGTTAAACCCGAGGGTTTTTGGCATATTTGGGAATTTATAGGGTGAAGAGGGGGTGCGGGAGGCCACCGAGGTGGGCATAGTCCACCTGGGCGCGCCTGGGCCCCCAAGCGTGCCCTGGTGGGTTGTGCCCCCTTGGGGCACCCCCCAGGTGCTGCTCTGGCCCAATGGATGTCTTCTGGTCCATAAAAAATCCACAAAATGTTTCACGGTGTTTGGACTCCGTTTGATATTGATTTCCTGTGATGTAAAAAACAAGCAAAAAAACAACAACTGGCACTGGGCACTAGGTCAATAGGTTAGTCCCCAAAAATGATATAAAGTTGCTATAAAATGATTGTAAAACATCCAAGAATGATAATATAACAACATGAATACTTCATAAATTATAGATACGTTGGAGACGTACAGTTACTTGACCCTGATAATGGAAATTGGTGGACTGACTATTGTAAGGATAGCCCTTTCAAGTATTTGGGGATTATAGGGACTTTTGGAGATCATGTGGAACACCATAGGCATTGGATTTGTAGAATAAATGGATCATGTAGTGATTGGTGAAGAGAATGGGCCATTGGAGTTGATACATAGAAAGGAAACAATATTTTGGATTTGGCATACGACGTGTTTCCTTAGGATAGAGATTCACTATCATGGACCTTGGAAGAATAAGATGAGTACTTGGAAAGTGATGTTTAATTCAAGCCTAGCAGCTTGTGTGTTCTACCCATGGATTTTTACATGAGGATAACCATACATATGAGTTTGGGGATAGTTGACATATATGATTTTGTTAGACCTCCTCTCGGGAGTCTTGAGGATATGAATAGCATGAGTGATGATTGAAGATGTCCTATACGAAATGATGCTTTCGATGGTGTAAGGTGATTTTGTTTTGATAGGACAATTGGCATCCAAGAAACTGTGCTCAAGGATAAGATAATAAACGTTCACTCGCACCCTAGGATCCTTAAAACCCTTAAGTATTACCAGGCCACTACAAGGTCGTATCATGACCATGGGCCTTGACCCTAGATCGAGAAGACCTTGGCCAACACTCAACCATGACCACCACCAATGCCCTAGCCTTATTTATGTACCTCGTGAACAAAGTCTTTATGGATTACTTGGACAAGTTGGGTGTCATCATTACTTGGTGACCTACTCATCTACCCGAAGATGGAAGAAGAGTCATTCATCTTGTTAGAGAGCATTAGAAGACCGCCATGTTAAGGAGGAAGAACTACACCAACCACTGTCTTCAAGAAGTAAACTTTCGTGTCGAAGACCATGTGTATCTGCGAGCCATTCCTCTCAAAAGAATCAAGTATTTCCATGTCGAAGGGAAGCTCACACCAAGATGTATTGACCCTCGTCAAGATCACTGCAAGACGAAGAGTAGACGGCTACCAGCTGGAGTTGCACCTGAGTTACCCAATGTGCATAATGTTTTCCACGTGTCACAACTTCGGAGGTGTTTCCAACTTCCTGACAAGCACAAACCCTACAAGGGCATCGACCACCAAGCCATCGACCCCAGCCCAATCTGGCCTACCGTGAGAGACCCGTTAGCAACCTGGATCAAGCAGAACGTCATACATGAAGCCGCACCATCAAGTACTTCAAGGTTCAGCGGAGCAACCACACGCAAGTAGAAGCAGCATGAGGACGTGAAGACTACCCCAAATCCAAGTTTTTGTATTCCTTTCCGCGCCTAGGGGGGTAGGTCTATCACACCCTGATTTTCATGACACGACACTTAAGCTAATAAATCATGATAAAAATGTGGTTTGACAAAAAAATTGTGTTTATTTGGTCTCTGCTTTGATTTGGATCTTTGTTTGCTGTTTGAAAGTGCTATAAAAATCAAATAAATCCTCCAACTCCTATCCTTCATCTACTTGATCCAAAACTTTGCCCAATGATCATGCCATGTGTATATGTGAGAATAGTATTTTCTCGTAAAAATAATTTGGCCAAAAAGTATTTTGTAAATTAGGTTTTCCAAAACCCCCTGAGTTAAGGCTTGAACTACAAGTACTTAATCTGGGATGTGAAAAATCTTTCAAAAATTATATTTGAATCCTATCAGATATAGGGCTCCCTAAAACCATAAACAATATCATTTTAAAATTTATTTTGCTATCTTATTTAAAGGCTTTTTCTTTAGGACAGAGATGGTCTTTAATAGGTTAAAATTATTTTAATGTTTTGAAAATATTTGAGAACATTTAGGGAGACTCGGTGGACATATATTGTCCATATATATGAGTTTCAACACATGGTCATGACCAAAATATTTGTCAAATACCTCAAAAACCATTTCTGGATATTTCAAGATTTTGAAATATTTGCAAAGGAAACATTCCCCATTAAATCCAAGAAAATTCCACCATGTCACAAATGGCCTACTTGATGATCTTCACAAGTCTCATGTCATGGAGAACAGTATAACCCCATGAAACCCTCTCAAAACCATTTCTGTCATTTTCCAAGTTTGAACAACTTTGTACTACCAAACATGTCCAAATGCTCCCAAACTTGGTACACATGCTCAAATGGTATAATTATTCAACTATACCAAATGGTACAAGTTGGAGAACTATATAACTTGATCAAAGTGCCCCAAACCCTCTTTCTCCAGAACCAAATTTGAGCAACTCTACATTGCCAAGTGTCTACTTTAGATCTCAATTTTTGTAGGAATGCTCCAATCTCCAAATAATGACATTACACCAAGTGGTTCATCAAGGAGAATTGGGTAGCTTAGCTAGATCTAAGCAAATCCATTTCTATTGATTTCTAGGGTTTGCCAAAGTTACATTGGCAACTTTCTCCAAATGGACTCAAACTTGGTGATCAACCTCATTTGCATATGAAATTTGATCCACTTAAATATCATGTCAATAAGAATTCATTTACTTTCCCAAAACAACATCAAACACCTGTTATTTTGCGAAAACCACTGTTTTGACCCCTTCCACTATTCTCCATAAGCTCAATTTTTACGACAGCTTCTCCTAGTCACCTTCTACCACCAGCAACTCCCTCTCCTCCTCGGTTCAATGATTGAGGGGTGTAAAACCCCCATTTACCTCTCTGGACAGCAGGAAATTCACTTTTTCTCACCCCCCCTCTTCACACCAGAGCCCTTTCAGAGCATCTAATGCTGCATTCCCTTTCTTTACCCCCTCCTAGGGCTTCTGGACACAAGTGGCCATGACCAGGGCACATAAACTATGCCCTGGCATGCCAAACGTGTGCTCTAGACCGTGCTACAGTGCGCCCAGGCACTGTAGCCGCTCGCTGCCCAACACCCCGACCACCTTGACTGTCCCCCACTTGTCTGACGAGGCCTCTCGGCGTCCGTGACACGACAGACGGTCGGCCCCCTCCTTTCTCTCTCTCCCATGCCTGTTCCACGCATGAACAGACCGCCGCCCGTGCCCTCCATTGCTTGCTCGCACGCGGGTCCTGCCTCGGGCACGCGCTGCTCCTCCTCTTCCTCCCAGCACCCTGCGGTATCCCCACGAGCACCGCAGAGCCCTCCCCGCTTGCTCCCTTGGCCACCAGAGCAGATCTCACGGGTACCCATGGACGCCGTCCATGGTGAACCTCGGGCTCACTATATAAGGCCTCCCCTAGCCCCTCTCTCCACACCACTCGCCCTCTACCACTCCCTATCACTGCCCTGCACCAACATTCCCCCCCGGAGCCGCCCGAGCTCGAGATTGAGCTCAAGCTCCGCCGCCTCGGGTCACCGTCGATCCCGCGGTACAGGCCTCCCCCGGCCCTCTTTCCTCTTCCTCCAAATCATCCGCAGCATGCTGACCATTTCCCCTCACTCTCCCGTGTCATTTGCAGCCTGGGTCGAGCAGATCAACATCGAGCCGAAGCTCTACCCCATTGTCCTTCATCGCCGGTGAACCAGGCCCTCCCGGCGACCAACTTCGGCACTCCCTGAATGGCGACCCCCTCCCGAGTCCAACTGTGCCCCCAACTCGCCTCATCGTGGCCCACGTCGCCGCCAGTGACCACGCCGCCCTCCCTATCCTGAGGTTGGAGATGATAGGTGGGCCCCACTGTCATACTCACCCTGCTCTCACTCATTGACGGGTGGGATCCATGTGTCAGGTTTAAACACGCTCGCCGCACGCGCACCGTGTCGACTGAAGGCTTATTTCGCCTTTTCGCCTTCGACTTAGGAGGTGCACGGGCTGGTTTCTCTTTGGGCTTGCTGCACTGTGGCCCTTCTAGCCCAGTTGCATAGTGCATTTTTCTCTTTCTTTATTTGTGAAACTTCCAAAAATTCCATAGATCAAAATATGTGTCCAAATGAAATAATTCCAACTCCTAAATTCTTCTAAAAATCCCACCCGTTTAATGGTGTAACTTTCCTACGCATCCATCACACTTTTATGTAATGTTCAAATTTAAATTCAAATTTGAGCATTTAAATCCCTCTTTGAAAATCAATTTCTCTGTTTCTATAGCTCCAATTCCAAAAACTAACAATATTTGCATTCTTAGTTTCCATCCTAATATTTAACAAAAATGAGTGAAGATTTTAAGAGCACTTTTATTTTTTTGCTTTGCTATTTGCCTTATTTTTCATTATTCTTTTACGACGATTAGATTCCGTGTTTGGCGAAGTTATCAGAGAGGAGTTGGAAAATGACTTGAAGACTTTGACAATAAAGCCAACCAAGGCAAGCAACCCTTTGACCATGACACCCCTCTCTTGTTCACCGGTAAACTTTCCGTATGCATGATGACGATGTTGATGATGAGCCTGTTATGACTGTTGCATCGATGCGTACCGGTTGATACTTGCATGCTCGTAGCTCTACCTTGTGCCTAGAGATACAATGAACACTTCATGTTGACGCATGATGTTGCATACATGCCATGATCATCACTTGATTACAATCTTTCGAAAACCCCATTGGGTGCCCCTAATGCACGTGGGTGATGTTGGACTAGGTCACTGCTTGAGGAAGAAGTGGTGTACCGGACCAAGTTTTTGTGTGTCAACTGTCCCGACCAAACACATACAACCACACTACCCCTTATGGGACGGGGCGTTATATATTACCTAGTCTGATACTAGCATGCTGCCCACATTACTAGTGAGGGGGGTGACGTGAGTTTACTCTCGGAACAGGGTCGTGCTTGGATAGGCGGGCATGCCTATTTTTACACGGCACTGGACACACCGTTGGCCCCTTCGTGTGGATGTGACGATAAAAAGGGCAGAGTCCCAAGATCCTTATGATTATACACGAGGGTTGTGTATCAATGTGTGGACTCTATGTTAGTGTCGCCTAGACAAAGATAGTGATCGGGTGCTTACCCCGGGTACTTGAGGTACTGCAGGTGCATGGATGACATGGAAGTTCCCCAGATCTTGTGGGTGCACAACCTCTAAAGAGTGTCAAACTATTCGAATAGCCGTGTCCATGGTCAAGGACAGTTGGGTGGTGCTACTTAAACTATGTCCAGTGTTTTACAAACCTGGTGTGTGTGTGTGGGAGAGAACTACTTGAGTCAAGACGAATGACTTGACATGTTGATTAAGCTGGAGTTGATCCAAACTCTGTTTATGTTGATATCTGTAACCTATTCTTGTGGAAATCTGAATTTTTGATGCATGCTTTACAAGTTGTTAGGACATGTCATTGCACTAGCTTTCTGCAAAGTTACCTACCTAGTGATATATCATGCATTGTTACCTTGATCCAAAACATGGGTTGCTTGCGAGTACATTCAAAGTACTCATTGGCTTGCCACTGGTTATTTTATTGGCCAGGCATGAAAGAATATGACATAATGAAGAGTACCATGGTGACGAACATGCGATCTAGGACTCTTTCCCAGTTAGAATGCATGTAGGGTTAAGGCAGATGTCATGGGTCCAAGTTGTCGACGAAGATTTCCGTTGCCATGATATACTCAAGACCTGACCATAATGGTCATAATTTGTGTAAACCTGTATGTATGGATGTAAGACTCTTGTTATTTAGCTTCTGTGTGTTCAGTGAGCATTGATCTCTGGGATCACTATACACGTGTAATCAGTGGCTTCGACTGTGTAGGTCGGGGGTCCCCATACTAGTCCTTTAGAGTTTCAAGTTTTGTTCACATAAGTCATGACGCTGCTGCACCATTATCCCCCCCCC